>NC_090725.1:124992743-125027743 GCF_036898095.1 Palaemon carinicauda | reverse complement strand
ATAATAGTTTACCGCAAACACTACAAACCTGTATAACATATACTGTAGTACACACAGAGCAGAACAGTGTTGACCATTTCGTATACTAAACTTAGAGATGATCGTGGTAATTTTCTATTATGAAATGATAAACTAAGCTCCTCGGAAAAAAAAAATTGTAATTGTATTATTGGACATTTCTAGCAAATTTTCTTCTGCTTATTGAAGTATCTGGCAGTGTACTTAAATAAGATTCACTTTTTTGTTCATGAAATGTTTATTATCACTTGGAAGGCATCACATGACAATGATAATATCTGCAATGAAAGATAGCATGATGAGAAATGAAATGGCATTTGCATCGGCAGTCAAAATAAATTCAATATGAAATTACACTGATACCTAATAGCATATATGGGTCAGTTAGTAAATTCACAGTATTCACAGCTAGCTAATGAACCATTTGCTGCTAGCATATAATAGATAATAAAGTTTAGCTAAAGTCTATAGACAATAATACTGTACCATATACGCAGCGAGTAAATGACCTGCCAAACTGAAACACTGTTTGCTTACATTCTCACAAATGAGCGCCAATGTATAGATGACGCAATACACATAAATGAAATAGGATCCTATAATGCACATAATGCATAGACGACGCAATACACATAAATGAAATAGGATCCTATAATGCACAAGAATGAAATAGGATCATATAATAATTATAACATGTACAACAGATATGAATAGACAATCCTCTACCTCCTCCCAAGTTTTTTTGGGGTACTAATAAGAAAACTCAAAAACAAAACTGAACATGTTAGAGCAATATATGAAAACTACTTTATAAAAGCATATTAGCTATGTGGCTATGGAGCATAGCTGAATGAAAAATATAATATCATTAAGATAAATAAAGGGTGGAAAAGTATTGGTCTGCAAAAACGAATCAATACGTATTACAATCATAGTCAGTCAAGTAGGCAGGCTTCTTGCGCAGCCTCTGAGGATGATCCGGAAGGGCACTTGGGGGAGCTTGAAAGAAATTATCAGGAGAGGCATCAGGGTGTGCATCATGTAGTGCTGCGTCAGGTGCCTGTGGGTGGTGAACAGGTGTTATGGGAGATTGAGGACGTGGTGATGGGGGTGGTGTGGCATCTGTGGGAGATGTAGGCGTAGGGTATGGCACTTCCAGTCGATCAGTAGAGTGCGGTTCTGTATCAGGTTCTGGTGGCGATGATGGGCGTTGACGTGATTTCTCGTGCTGGGGCATTGGGTATCCAATGGTTAATCGTGGTCGTCTTGGAATAGCAGGGATGTATTTCCTCAGAAATTGTCTGTTGCGAAGAGTAGCCCTTCCAGAGCCATCGACCCTGACAATGTACTGATCGAATTGACGCACTTCGGACACAACGCCTGTTTTGTCCCATTTTAATGGGTTCGGGCCTGTCTGGTTTTGGATGCGGACGTTGTCGCCAACTCTCAATGGCGGGGGCCGCTTAGTGTGCTCGGTCCAGTACTCGGCCATTCTCATATGGCGATTCCGGAGTGCTTCCTCGCGTTGTGCGAGGGTGCTTCTCCAAGTGGGATGGGGGTTGTATTTTCCTGGCAAGATGGGGATGAAATCCTTAATGGGCCTTCCGAAGATACACATAGCTGGAAAAACTTTGGTTTCTTTGTCAGGGGTATTCCGGTATTGAAGGACGGCGCGCTGAAAGGCGTTGATGTTCAGGTCTCCTGTGGGCCCAGTGTTGTCGGTGAGGAGTCTTTTCGCTATTTTAACGCCAACCTCTGCCCTACAATTAGAATGGGGAAAATAGGTTGAGGAAAGACGATGGTCGACCCCCCAAGCCTGAAGGAAATCTTGAGTGATTTTTGCAGAGAACTCTGGGCCACCATCAGAAGAAAGCTCATCAGCGATTCCATATGTTGCGAATATCCTCCGTAGACTGTTGATAAGCCCAGTGGCACCATCTGCTGCGCGTTCGATGACAGGCCAATTTGAATACGTGTCCACTACAACGAGGTACTGTTGTCCTTTGTAGTGGAAAAAATCGGCACAAATATGCTGAAATGGATAGGCAGGAGGGTTTTGTGGATGTGGGGGAAGGGCGGGTTGGGAAGGTGCAATGCGGTTACAGTGATAACAGTTCATACGTGTGTCTTGGAGATCTTTAGAGATGCCGGGCCAAAATACAGACGAATCTGCTCGTGCTGTCATCGAGGTGATTCCCTGGTGAGCCGCATGAAGGGCTTGGAGTACTTGTTTACGAAGGGTGGGGGGGATCACAATTCTGTCTTTGTAGATGACTACACCGTCTACAGTATACAATTCGTGGCGGAACTTATGGTATTCGTGGAGATGCGGTGGTACGTCATTCTTAGCCTCGGGGATGCCATTTTCAATCAGTGAGATCAGATGTTGAAAGTCCGGGCAGCTGTTAGTTGCAGTTTGAACTTTGCCCCACGTCACTGAGCCGAGGGTTTGCAGGGATGTAACGTGTGCACACTGCAGGGCAGAGTCGATATCATCCTTTATTTCATCACTGCAGGAGTGCATGGATGCGATGTCGTCCTGCAATCGTAGTTTCATTGGAGGACCATTGCCTGTGGGATGTCGTGAGAGCGTGTCGGCTGCTTTGTGTTTTGTGCCAGGAACATGGACCATTTCGAAGCGGTATCGTAGTGTCTTTTCTTTTAAGTTTCGAAGGCGAGCGTTGGAGATGTCTTCAAAAGATCGATCACCAAAGATTTTAAGTAGGGGCTTGTGGTCCACTGCGATGAACAAGCTAGGGCATCCAAGGACGAAGAATCTGGTTTTGTTAAAGGCTTCCACTACAGCCAAGGCCTCTCCTTCAATGGGTGCATAACGAGACTCTGCTGGGTGTGTGAATCTACTCCCAATTAAGGTGGTTTTCCAGCCCGATTTGCAGCAAAATGGCCGGGTTGGTGTGCACAGGCAGTGTTTTTGGGTGAGCCAGAACCCAATGCCTGATTTGGACCAGTCGGTAGCAAGGCATGTTGGTTTTTCTTTATCGTAAATCTGAACGCCCCTCTTGATTTCGTCGATTATGTGATCTTTAGATTCCTCAAAAAGGGTGTCCATGTGTCTGTCCCAACAGAAAGGGTTGCCAGGGCGCAAAAAGTTACGAAACGGGGTCATGCGTTTGGTCATAGAGAAGGCATAAGAGACTTGATTGATGAGGCCAAACCAGGAGCGCACGTCGGTTATGTTTTTTGGTGTGGGGAAATCGCGTATTGCAGACAAATATTTCTCACATGGCCGGACGCAATCTGGTGTGATTTCAAACCCCGCAAACTGGACAGTGTTAGCTGAAAAAACAAACTTGTCAGGATTTAAAATGATACCATTATGACCACAAATATCTAACCATTTTACTGTCTGGAAGAAACTCTCCTCTATGTTGTCTGCCCAGAGCAACGTGTCATCGATGCACTTGGTTTTGTTCGGGATATGACCGACCAGTTCGTCGTATCGTCTGGAATAGCCGTCACCAGAAGCTATGTATCCTTGTGGGGCCGTGCAATACCTGTAGCGGCCCCATGGTGTGATGAATGTTGTTAGGTGACGGTCTTCGGGCCGTAGCGGTACGCTGTGGTATCCATTCCAGGCATCTAAGACGGTTTTACGTTTACCTGCTGGCACTGCACGAGCTTGATGGAAAGGGGATGGTGTGTGGTGTGTTTCGCGAGTGGCATGGAGGTTGAGGGCTTGCAGATCTACTGTGCGACGTGGTTTACCATTCTTCTTGGCGCAAACTACCATACGGCTCATCCATGTTACAGGCTCGCCTATGGGCACCTGTTCGAGGACTCCTAGGTTCACATCCTGGTCCAGTCCTTGTTTTACCTCATCCTGCCAGTGAAGGGGAACGGGTATAGGGGTATGTACCGCTACTGGTTCAGCATGTGGATCAATCATTAATTTTAACGGGGGTCCTGACATCATGGGTAGCTTTTGGTGTTCACATGTATTAAAAGTGCTGGATGCGTAGTGCTCTAGGAGGAACTTCTGCAACTTCTCTCTATTAGCCTCCGTTGCAGCGAATGGTAACTTTTGGGGTGGTGGTGGGGGGAGTTGTCTCTGGGGGCACGAGCATTCCTCTGTCTGAATATTAGTCGATGATGTTTCCTGTGTCGCTTCGCCAATGCAGGGGAAGGTGGAAGAGATTATACCTAAGGCGATGCAGCCCTCTTTGCTCAAGTAAATCTTGTCAGAGTTGTCGGTGACATAGGTGATTTGTCTGGTTTCAACCAATTTACCCCTGTTGTTGGTACCTGTAAAGCGAAGAATAACGGCTCCTAGAATATTTATGCCTTTACTGTTGGCAGCTTTCATGGAGATATTAACTGGAATCAGATCAGAATGCTTGATGTGAAGTTTATTCAGAGCATGGATACCTGCCAGACAACTCTGACAGCCTGTGTCTGCCATTACTCGAGCCACTGCTGCTTTCGGTGGGGCGTGAAGTTTGAAGCCGAAGTGGGAATAGTCTTCTGAGGAAGTGGATATTTTGAGGTTAATGAATGGTTGGGGCCCAGAGGGCCTTTTAATCCATGATTTTGACATAGCGTCATACTGATGGTGATCAAGTGTAATGGATGAGTTGTTATGATATGTGGTGACAGAACAAAGTTCATTAAACACAGCATTATCTTCAGGTTGGATTGCAGCATATGATTGTATTCCACTTGCCTGAGGTGATTTCTTCCTGCAAACTGAAGCAAAATGGTGTAATTTATTGCAAGAAAGGCATGTTTTATCAAATGCAGGGCATTCTGATTTTCTGAGACTTGCAGGGGCCTTTCTGCCATGCCCTGTTTTACCACAATAAGAGCAACTCACATCAGAAGCAGGTTTATTCAAGTCATGTTTCACAATCCTGGTTCGGTTAAATTTTTTGTACGAACTTGAGGCATCGGTGTTTGGGGATTCCGTGAATAAAGACGCTGAGCGTTTACCGGCTTCTTTTCTTTCTACAAATCTAAAAACTTCTTCTAGTGTCATGTTTTGATTTGTGTGACCCAACAGGTCAAGTTGTATCTCCTGGTCTTCAATGCCTCTGATGGGGATATCCTGAATAATTGGCTCAGTATAATTCACTTCACTATCGCAGGAAGGGCAATCTAGGAGGAATTTACATATACCAGCTTGCCCCCTTAATCTGGCTCCAAATGTTCGGATGGGTTCGTCTCTGTCTTGCCTCATATTATGAAGTGTGACCCGTGCCACCATTACATTTTCTTCACGTACGGCTAGGGTTCGAATGGCAGCAATGACTTCGGCAATAGGTTTTGCGAGGAGGCTGCCTCCAGCAGCTCTAGTTACATCTTTACGCAATTGATCTTCACAACACTCTAGCAGCTGAACAACAGCTTCTTGCCCGTTAATGGCTGTGGCATTTACATATTCATCCCACCTTATTAAAAAATATGACCATTCCTCAGTGGTTCCTGCGGCAATGATGGTAGGCCTCTTAACCTTTTCCACTTGTGCATGTTGCGCTGCAGTACCTGGTCGAGCAGCAGCTGTGTGGTTTATGCAATGGGCGGTCAGTAGGGCAGCAACAATGGCGTCAGACAGGTCGGGGGTCACATAATTGCAATTGTCGATGGGGCATTGTACAGCAGGCATTGTAATGTAGCAAGATCACTGATATTATCATAAATAAGATTCACTTTTTGTTCATGAAATGTTTATTATCACTTGGAAGGCATCACATGACAATGATAATATCTGCAATGAAAGATAGCATGATGAGAAATGAAATGGCATTTGCATCGGCAGTCAAAATAAATTCAATATGAAATTACACTGATACCTAATAGCATATATGGGTCAGTTAGTAAATTCACAGTATTCACAGCTAGCTAATGAACCATTTGCTGCTAGCATATAATAGATAATAAAGTTTAGCTAAAGTCTATAGACAATAATACTGTACCATATACGCAGCGAGTAAATGACCTGCCAAACTGAAACACTGTTTGCTTACATTCTCACAAATGAGCGCCAATGTATAGATGACGCAATACACATAAATGAAATAGGATCCTATAATGCACATAATGTATAGACGACACAATACACATAAATGAAATAGGATCCTATAATGCACAAGAATGAAATAGGATCATATAATAATTATAACATGTACAACAGATATGAATAGACAATCCTCTAGTACTTGCTAAGGGAAATTTTGATTGTGGGAAGTGAATTTCGGAAAGAACTCCAAGTAGCATATATCTATATCGCAATCTAGGGGATTGGAGTGCCAACAGATCAGAAAACCACAATGATACTGTTGGCAATCTGTCACACTTTAAGGAGTTTGTTCGATATTGGTTTTGTCAGTAGGCCTACCAATACCAACCCGGTGTTCAGGTGCTAAACCTAGACACACTTAAATTATCCATAAGGATGACTAGGCTGAAGCCTAGGGGCACAGCAAGAGCAGGGTCCTACCAAGAGCAAGGATCTATGTAACTTTTTTTCTTTACTTTTGTTGTTGAACGTGAAAACTATGGATTATTTACTACTGTTGTAATATCTTTGTAATAAATTGTACGAAAATAGAGCGTGAAATATGCCAGAGTGGCCGTTGGGGAAGATCAAGGGTCGCAAAGAAGCTCGAAGCCTCGGGGTTCTGTCTATATACAGCACTGCGCCTAGATCGAGACAGTACACACTCAACTGAGAGTGATGAACAACAATGTAAGTAAAGACAACAACACAAGAGCATAATGGAAACCAGTACTATAATCGTTAAGGTGTTCTGAAGTTTACCTGAAGGTCTTTCTTTATAATGGAGATCGTTGACTTCAGCAACACAGAAAAAATGTAAGACACTTATAATCACATATCTACAACCGAACCAACTGGGATTTAGAGTTTGTTTAACTCAATTTTTTGGATAGAATAGTTTCAGACATATGATTTTTTCCTCGGCGCTATGAGTCTATAAAATATTCAAAGTTCATATAATTAATTTAAAGGGGAAATTCTAGATAATTGGATTTAGAATCTTATTACCATTTTGTGAGATAGATAGAATTAGGAAAAGAAGTTTAGTTAATATCAATGATCCCTCTAACCTATCCCATGCATTTATTCATAAAATTTACACGAGCTTTGTGAGGCTAATTTAATAAAATGTCCTAAGCTAAATGATGAAAAAAGTTAGCTCATAAGCAAAGGTTAATCAAGATTTATGGACCAGTTGTCGTCGCTTAGGATTGGCTTTCACCATCTCCAAGACGCCAGAACCTGTGTGTCATCTTGTTATCTGGAAATAATAACTCGTGCATCAAAATATTACCAGACACATGTGCCGATGTCACTGTTATTGGGCAGCAACACCTTGACACCATAGGTATCACCAGGAGCTGCCTGTAAATGCGATCTTCACCACTCACAGATCTCTGATGTCGCCTGCTTTGGGTGTATAGTTATCATAAGCTATCCTTATCTTAAGCAAGTGATTCTGTCATTATTATTATTATTATTATTATTATTATTATTATTATTATTATTATTATTACTTGCTATGCTACAACTCTAGTTGGAAAAGCAGGATGCTATAAGCCCAGGGGCCCCATCAGGAAAAATAGCCCAGTGAGGAAAGGAAACAAGGAAAAATAAAGTATTTTAGGAACAGCAACAACACCTAAACAAATATTTCCTATATAAACTATAAGAAATTTAACAAAACAAGAGGAAGGGAAATTAGATAGAATAGTGTGCCCAAGTGTACCCTCAAGCAAGAGAAATCTAACCCAAGACAGTGGAAGACCATGGTACAGAGGCTATGGCACTACCAAGACTAGAGAACAATGGTCTGATTTTGGAGCGTCCTCCTAGAAGAGCTGCTTAACCAAGAGGAAAGTAGCCACTGAACAATTACAGTGCAGTAGTTAACTCCTAGAGTGAAGAAGAATTGTTTGGTAATTTCAGTGTTGTCAGTTGTATGAGGACAGAGGAGAACCTGTAAAGAATAGGCCAGACTATTCTGTGTATTTGTAGGCAAAGGGAAAGTGAACAGTAACCAGAGAGAAGGATCCAATGTAGTACTGTCTGGCCAGTCAAAGGAACCCTTAACTCTCAAGCGGTAGTATCTCACCATGTAGCTTGTGCCCTAGTCATGCCAGGATTCAAGTTTATGAAAATGTGGAAATTCCACTTTTGTCTTCTGTACCTATCTCCAAACTTAACCAAACCTATTCTAGAAGTTAACCATGTCAATAAATGCAAGGAGCTACCCATCTCAACAAACACATCACTTTCAGCAGCCAAGTAACACTTTCTTCAGGAGTTTAAAGATGTGTTGGTATCGAAAGAAGATTTGAACACAGCTATTCCTTAGCCAAGGGCTGGTTCTCCCATGAGAATCTACCTAAGGTATGGTGCAGTGCCTTTTGCCAACTACACCCCAAGACAGATTCCATTTGCTTTTAAAGACCAAATAAAAGAGCAGCTTGACTCCATGGTGGCCCCAGGTATAATCAAACCTGCTAGTGATGACCCTTCAGTTTGGTGCCACCCTCTCGTCATCATTGCCAAGAATAGGACAGGAGTATGTATCACCATCGACCTAACCAAGCTGACCGGCCAGGTTTCTTGTCCAGCCCAGCCTTCAGCCACACCCTACACAGCTATTCGTAGTGTGGACCTGAAGGCTCATTACTTCACCACAGTTGATGCTCTCTGCAGGTACTGGCAAATGGAACTGGCACAGGAAGATTGGCATTTAACCACCTTTATTACGCCATATGGTCGGTTCATACATTGCAGAGGATCGATGGGCTTCGCAGCTACCGGAGACGTCTTCTGCCTGCGAGGAGACATGGCCATTAAAGGTGTCCAAAACTGTGTTAAGGAGATAGACGACCTCCTTCTCTACAACTAAGAAGTTTCATGCCTTCGTCATATCTACGAAGTGCTCACCAGGTGCCGCAAGTTTGGGATCCCAGTCAATAAAGATAAATTTGTGGTTGCTGCCTCCAGATGAGTCTCAAGAGAACATTTTTTTGAACCTACGACCATGATGAATCATTTCAGCGCATCAAGTTAGCTCTCAGCAGTCCACCAGTTCTCTCCTTCTTTGACCCAGGCCTACCTGTTGTCCTTCAGACCAATGCTTCACTCCTCAATGGTTTGGATATGCTCTCCTGCAGGACCATGGTAAAAGACACCTGCTACAGCTCAGTGTGATTCTCGTTTTCTAACCAATGCAGAGACACGCTATGCCACTATCGAGCTCGACATGCTAACTGTTGTCTGGTCAATGTCCAAGTTTAGGTTATATATAGCCAGCCTACAGTACTTTACTCTGATAAAGGGTCATCAGCCCCTCATTCCTATTCTGAATTGTTGTACGCTGGATACCATCGAGACCTACAGTTTTCAGCGCCTCAAGAAGATCTCACCCTTCATCTTCATAGCTGTGTGACGTGCTGGAAAGTTGCTCTGTGTTCCAAATGCGTTGTCTCTAGAGCTAGTCATCTACCCTACACAGGAAGACGAGACTTCCGGTGCTTTTTTCGCCTCTCATCTCCAAAATATCATAGCCTTGAACACCATTACTCTTTCAGACGAGTCTTCAGTTCAGGATGACGACAGGATACGCCAGGATTTTTGAGATGCGCCAAGAGCAGATCCTATATTTATATTCATCTACTCAATTGTATCACATCAGAATTTCCTCACAACAGATATGACTTTGACAATTCCTTACTCCCATACTGGAAACTACCTGCAGACCTCTACACTGATGGTGACCTTGTCCTGTATGGAGCATGAGTTGTAGTTCCTGCCGCCCTTCGGCACCACACCTTGTCCCACTTGCATGACAGCCACAGAGGTGTGGAAGCAACAAAGCTCAGAGCAAGGCCGTCAGTTTTCTGGCCTGGCATTGACTCTGACATTGTCAACATGGTCAGAGCTTGTGAGGCATGTCAGACATTGCAACCATCTCAGTAGTAGGAACCTCTAATGAATGACTACAACCCAAAAATACCCTTTGAGTTTGTCTCAGTTAATCGCTTATCAGGATGGCTTGTGGTTGCTTCCTACAAAGGCAATACAGTACTACCAATTCTAACAGCATCAGGATCTACTACTGCTACTTGCCTTAGGACTGATCGTGGGCCACAATTCCCCAGCACACAGTTCAAGGATTTTATGATGAGGTGGGAAGTTCAATACACGTCAACCTCACTTCACTACCCATAATCGAATAGTCACACTGAAACCACTGTGAAATCAATTAAGCACCTTATCTTGAAAACAGGCCCATCTGGCAACATCGATTGTGAAGAATTTCACTGTGGCTTATTGGAGCTCAGGAATACTCGTAATTTTACAGGATGCGCCCCTATCCATGTCCTGTATGGCCGACCTCTCAGGTCATGTACCCTTGCCTATCCAAAAACGTTCTCCAAGGAGTGGCAGTTAAAGACTGAAGACTGTGACTTCCAAGCTGCCGCCCGCTAGGAGCAGGTAAAAACATGGTATGACTAACATGCTAACTCCTTGCCCAAGTTGAGTGTAGGACAGCAAGTTTGGATTCAAGACCTGACTTCTCATTGTTGGGACAAAGTTGTCATAGTTATGGGCCATGGAAAATCAAGAGGTTATCAAATTCGTCTCCCAAGTGATTGCGAAGGGTAGCTTAATCACCATTTTCTTTGTCGAGTGCCACTCACTATTAATGACTCCTCTTTCCATGTCCCTGTGGTCCCTTGCCAGGGCCTAGAAAGAGAACCCTTAGTCAGTAATCCTCCAGTGAACCCAAGTCATTCCCAAAGACTCAGAAAAGGAGTCCACTCGGGAATCCATTACAAGTGTGAGGGAGAGGGAGGTGGTGTAGGTACAAGAAAACACATCTCATATGTACAATTATTCAGTATTATTATGATTGTTACATGTACCATTTATTATGTACTTTCCAGTATCATTTCATATGTTGCTTGTCACCAGATTAATTCCTGTAATCTCATTAATATGATATGACAACATTAATTCAGGAGTGGTAACACTTATCTAATGTTCCCATGATGCACAGTGTGTTTGTCCTCGGCTCTTGTGCTGATGAGTTATCTTCTATTGTACCTCATGGATCTTGTATTTACTTGTAATAGACATTATGAACCTACTTTTGAAGTTGTATCCTTACCCCAGCAATTATGATTAAGGAATTTATAAACACGGATAACCAGGATTTTGAATAATAGCAATTATACATGCATAAGTGTAACAAGCTAAAAGTTACCTGGGGATCAGAATTCTCAAAAACAATAAAACATCTGTCAGCATCACAAGAAGATAGTTAATAACGACTATGATTCTCAAAAACAGCAATTGTACATGAGTGGCCAGAGTCGCAAGTATGATTTACCCCAGATAAGAATTCTTAAAAACGTCAACTGCCCATGTGTGTTTAGTTTAATAAGTCATAAGTTACCATGAACCATAGTTATAAAATGAACAACTGTAAGTGTACGGTCGGTGTCCCGTGATAAGGTTACCTTGAGCAAAATTCTTAAATACAACAATTGTGTATGCACAGCCAATGTCCCGAGCCATAAGTTACCCATGACCAGAATTTTAAAAAATAGCAACTTTGCATGAATGGCATGTGTAACAAGCCAAAAGATACAATGGACCCAAATTCTTAAAATCAAGAAACGCAGATGTGTGTTGGTGTCAAGAGCCAGAGGTTACCCCAGACAAGAATTCTCAAATTAAAAAGATACACAGGAAGTTCGTATGATTGGCCTTGATTTTAGTGCTGCCTTTGACCGTGTTAATCATGAAGCCCTTGTTTTCAAACTCAAACAGTTGGGAGTGGATGGGTCGTTTCTTAGCATCATTATTGAAGTTTTAAGTAATAGATCGCATAGAGTTGTTGTTGATGGGCACCATATTGAGTATAGGAATGTGATATCTGGTGTTCCTCAGGGTGGTGTTCTTGGCCCATTACTTTTCATACTATATACGCATAACATGTGGTTTGGTCTAGAAAACAAGCTTGTTGCATATGCAGATGATGCTACTCTCTCTTCATCAATTCCATCTCCTGAATGTACTGTAGATCTGTGGTTGGTGAATCCCTTAATAGAGATCTATACTAGCTAAAATTAGTACATGGTGCAGATTATGGGGTATGAAGTTGAATCCTAACAAAACTCAAAGTATGATTGTCAGTAGTTCAAGGACAGTGGCTCCTCAACATCCGGATCTCAGCATTGATAATGTTTCTTTAACTTTGTATGACTCTTAAAATTTTGGGTGTGATTCTCGACAGCAAATTTACTTTTGAGAAACACATTAGGTCTGTGTCATCTTTAATTGCACAAAAATTGGCATATTGAGAAAGTCTTTCAAGATTTTCGGTGATCAATCTATTTTGAAGAAGTGTTTTAATTCTTTCATTTACCTTGTTTCGAGTATTGTTCTCCTGTCTGGTCTTCAGCTGCTGATTCTCATCTTAATTTGTTGGACAGGAACTTACGGTTTATTAAATTTCTTATCCTTGATTTAGATATTAACCTTTGTCACCGTCGTTCAATTAGTTCATTATGCATGTTGCATAAGATTTTTTATAATTCTGACCATCCTTTACATTCAGATCTGCCCGGACAGTTCTATCCTGTTCGTAATACTAGGTATGCAGTTAATTCTAATAGTCAGGCCTTCTCCATCATGAGGCTTAATACTACACAGTACTCTAGAAGTTTTATTCCAGCTGTGACCAAATTATGGAATGATCTTCCTAATCGGGTAGTTGAATCAGTAGAACTTCAAAAGTTCAAATTAGCAGCAAATGTTTTTATGTTGAACAGGCTTGCATAAGTCCTTTTATAGTTTATAAATTAAATATGTTGCAATGTCGTTAATGTTTTAAAAGTATTTTATTTCAATTTTCATTACTTCTTATATCGTTTATTTGTTTCCTTATTTCCTTTCCTCACTGGGCTATTTTTCCCTGTTGGAGCCCTTGGGCTTATAGCATCTTGCTTTTCTAACTAGGGTTGTAGCTTACCTAGTAATAATAATAATAATAACATTATATGTCATAAGTTAACCCAGAACTCTCTAAATCAGCATCTGTTTATGCACAACCAGTATTACGAGACAAACATTAACCCGGATCAGAGTTCTTAAAAGCAGTAACCATATACTTATGGTCAGTTTTACTAGCAAAAGGTTACCTCTTACCTAATCTTTAAACAAATCAAATCTGCATCTATAGCCGATATTATGAGCCACAATTAACCAAGGACATGAATTCTTAAAAACATCAAACACGCATGTACATTTAGTGTCACGAGCCAGAAATTACCCTTCATCAGAATTCTTAAAAAGAAAAGCACATACGCAGCCAGTCTCATGAGCTAAAATTTACCCCAGACCAGAATTCTTAATAACACCAACTGCCCATATATGTTTGCTGTGATGAGCCAGAAGACATCATGGACCAGAATTCTTAAAACCAACAGTTACATATGTGCAGTCCGTGTCATGAGCCAAAAGTCACTATGGACTAAAATTCTTATGAGCCAGAAGTAACCCTAGACCAGAATTCTCAGAATCATGAACTGTATGGGGAGTATCACAAACCAGAGTTTACTCCAAGACAAGACTACTTAAAAACAACAGCTGCACTTGCATAGTGTTAAAAGCCAAATGTCCCTGAAGACCAAAATTCATAAAAAAAAAAAAGGTACAATTTGTGTTTCTATCCAGAGGTTACCTTAACCAGAATTTACATCAACAGCATCTGTGCACGCATAGTTGGTGTCAGGACCCATTAGTTATCCTAAACTATTTTTTATGCTGCAACATAAATCTCAAAAACAGCAACTTGGCAAGTGTGGCCTTAGTCGCAAAGCAAAATTTACATTGGATCAAAACTCTCAAAGCCGATAACTGTGCATGCACAGTCATGAGCCAGAAGTTATCCATGAACATAATTCCCACAAACAACAACTCTGCATATGCAACTAGTGTCGCCAGCCAAAAGGCAAACTAGATATGAATTCTTAAAAACAAGAATAGCAAATGCATGTTCTGTGTCACAAGCCAGAAGTAACTTCTGGACAAGAATTCTCAAAAACAACAAATGCACTTTCAGTATGAATTTGATGGTAAGTAAGCCATTAATTGCACAACTAAGACGATAGATGCCAATGATGAGAAACTACTGAATATATTCCAAGCGTAATTAGTAAAATTTTATATCTTCATTTCTTCACATTCCATAATTTTGCCTTTCTTTCTTTTAGTTTACACCAAGTGTGCTATACAACCAGGGTGACACTAGCACTGTTACTACCTTTGTGGTTTTTTAATCAGGGAAGTTCGACAGCAATTGAATGATCAAAGACTGTTTAATTATTATTACTAGGTCAGCTACAATTCTAATTCCCCATAATTACGCCATACACTAATTATAGCTAAGTGTCTATTAAGGGATTCAGCAAGCACAGGCGCAAAAACAGTATCATCATCTGCATATGCAACAAGCTTCTTTTTAGGTGAAAACACAGTATTATTATTATCATTATTATTATTATTATTATTATTATTATTAGCTAAACTACAAACATATTTGGAAAACCAGAATGCTATAAGCCCAAGGGCTCCAACAGGGAAAGCAGCTCAGTGAGGAAAGGATATAAGGAATCAGAGTAGTGTGACTAAGTGTACCCTCAAACAACAGAACTCTAACCAAAGACAGTGGAAGACCATGGTACTGACGCTATAGCAATAACTAAGACTAGAGAACAATTGTTTGATTTTGGAGTGTCCTGCTCCTAGAAAAGCTGCTTACCATAGCTAAAAAGTCTTTTTGGGCTCAAACCATGTCGTCCTGATGGAAGGTTCCTTAAGTTAGCTTTCTAAGGGATATTTGGCTACAGTGATATTCCCAGAGAATTAACCATTAGGTCCCCAGAATTCTAACTCCTGGCGCAAATATCCTTAAATTTCTTTCAAGGATATCGCATAATCAGGGGACGTATGCTTAATACGACACATAGCGATCTTCACCCTGAATAGCGTTTTCGCTTCGAGGGGGAAAGTGGCAAATTTAGAAGGGGAGCCGTTATCAAGGTACCCTTTCCTCTCGTACTACTGAAGGGTATCTAGATGGCGCTGAAGTCAACCCAGCGTGCTATTCCTCTAGTTGTAGCGGCCTCGCACGGTGATTTTCCCTGTTGCTCTCTCGTTACACTTTGAATTATTGGATTTATAATGCAATCTCCAGCCTCTTCTGTCTCTAGAAAGTTGAGTATTGAATCTTTACAGTGTTTAAATGTTAGCTCCTGCCTCACAGTGAAATTAGATTAATTTTAAGAGTGGGAGCGTCGCCGATCACCGGAGGCTCCATGGGCGCTGTCGTTCATAACGCATGTGTTATTTAGTTAGTCTGAACGACTTTCCCAATTTTTAATAGCATGAATATTTATAGAGCTATTCAGTTATATAATTCTAGGAGGTTATATATTATGTCGATTGTATTCTTAGAGTTTCGGTGATTTAGGTAACCGAACCTCACCCGCGTTAGGCTTCCTAGCCTACGCGCTTTAGTTTACCTTCATGCATGATATAAACGACATTCCTAGTTGTAATAGCATTTAAATATGAAGCTATTTAGGCAATTTATACTTGTAAGATATTGATTGCATATATATATTTACTCTTCCCACGATCATATACGAGAGTTTCGGCTATTAAGGTAACCGAATCTCGCCTGGCACTAGGCTACTAGCCTAGGTTACTTTAGTATACTTTCATACATGTTCCCGGTTTACCCTCGTGTATTGTTTTATCAATTCAGGCGGAGATAGATATCACCTAGAATTATTATATAAATCGATACTCGTCTCCATTGGAGAATTAAGGGTATTCCCTTCTCCCTCTGAGTGTAGCTGTAGGCTACAACCCTATCTTGGTCTTGCCACTGAGTAGACACTCCGGCTTGACTGGGCTAGTGTTTTCTGTCCTTATCCCTGGCCGGCAGATAGCCGGCTTGGAGTTTTGGTCAGAACCTCTGAGTATTCAGTCTTTTGCTGGCGGCTGGTGGCAGGGTGAGTAGTCACTCCCCTGCCGGCCTCAGCTGCCGGCATAGGAGGCTAGACCTCCCTAGGCCGCACCTGAAGTGGTTGTTTGTTGCAGCTACCTTCTCCCTGTGGTCTAGAAGACTAGTCCTGTGCTCGCAGACCCTAGACTGAAGAATAGACATTCTTCTGCCGCCTAGGATGGCGCCGGCACTGAAACGATGTTTCTCCCAGGTTAACAGGGGCCGGCAAACCTGCCGCCCCTCTCTTAACCCAATTGGCAGACCCTAGGTTGAAGAATAGAGATTCTTCTGCCGCCTAGGATGGCGCCGATATTGAAACAGAGTTTCTTCGTTGTGTGGTAGGACCTGTAACCCTGCCGCCTCCTTACACAATTCATACAGGACCCTTTCCCCTACCCCCTCTGTTCTTTAGCGATGGCCTAGCCATCGCAACTCTTTGGCCGTCGTCATACAATCTCGTCGCTTGCTGGTGGGTTGTGGGGCCAGCCGGGGCTCCTACATAGCAGCTGTTTAGTCGCTCAGCCTTCCCTTATGGATGCAAGGCTCCGGGAAAAGCTGTGCCGGCTGGGCCGACTGCCGGTGGGAGACCCCTATTCTGTAGCATGTTCTTCAGTCCTCTTTTGGACTGCCATCCACATACCAGCGGCCGGCAGTGACCGGCAACGGTTTGTGTTTGGATGGAAGCCTGAATAATACATTCTCCCCTTCCATTTGAACCCTTCTTCTGGAGGAAGGCAGTAAGACTCAATACTTACACCCTTATTTACTGTTAACATACGTTAATAAGGTACCCTTCACTCCATGCTTTCTCTCTATCTATTAGCTAGTGCCGGCAAGTTCTAACCCAGCCGGCATCTGCCGGCTGGGTCGGCGCCGCCGACCACTATCCCAGCCGGCTAGATGCCGGCTGGGCCGGTGCTGTCGGGTGCTAGCCTGGCTGGCAGATGGCAGCCAGGTTGTTGCCGCCGGGCACTACCCCAGCCGGCAGATGACGTCCGGGTCGGTACCGCCGGGCACTACCCCACTCGCCGGCTGGACCGTGCTGCCAGGTGCTAGCTTAGCCGGCAACATGCCGACTAAAAAACTACAGTATATGATTATACAGTAGCCAGTATATTTGCAGTATAGATCATACTGCAGACAGAAAACTATAGTATATATTATACAGTAGTTATTTTCCAACATGCTCTGTGTATCCTTGCACAGTCTTTTATTGAGACCAATTATATATTGAAAGAAAGATTTCTTTTCAATAAACTGATAGATGATCAATTACCATTAACCCACATTATTAAAACCCTGGGAAAAAGTCAGTGTTAAGTTACACTTTTCTACCCTTAGAGGTTAGAACCCTTCCCTTGGGTTTCCTGAATAGGAAAACTCTAGGTTTTAATTTTGGGGGAGGTCACAGCAATTGACTGGACAGGAAATACAAGTATGTGTCTTTTCTAGTTCTTTTCTAGCTTGTCTATCCTAAGCTATAATGCAATAATATTGATAATAATATTTATATAGTTTACCAGATGAGATAAACTACCGAATACTCATTTAATTTTCCTCTCTTTACAGGAGGACCATCCCAAGTGCCAAGTCGTCTTTTGCAACGTGAGGAGCAAGGACTTCTGTGGCCACGTGGAATGCAGTGCTCATGCCCTCTGCACAGCTACTAAGGGTTCTCTTCGGTACTGGGACCCCCAGGACTGCAAGACTTGCAAGGCCTTGGTGACCGAGGCGTTTGATGACCCCAAGACAGCGGAGTCAAGGAACGCAGCTCAAGAGAGGCTTCGCAAATGGGTTTGTGGGTTCCAGAAAAACACCACGGGACCCTACCTTCCCAGCGAAAGGATGCGGGTGTGGAAGCCGTCATACCCCAATCACGACCTGAGATCCCTTGCATCCAGATTGCCGTATACAGGGACGTCTCTGACGCTATGCAGGACATCCACCTAGATGAGAGGATGTCGGAGGTGTCTGAGGACACCGAAAAGGACCTCCTAGCAGGAGGTACCGAGGAGGAGTCCACCTTGGCTCCTGAAGAAGAAGAAGAGGATGACGTCGAGTTGGAGTCCCTTCCGTCGGTTCCGGCTCAATAGCCGTTACCCTCTACATCTTCTGCTCCTCCAGTAGATGACATGAGACAGGCAATGGCCAGTGTCATGGCGATGTTGGAGAGCCTTCGCAAGCAAGGCGAAGAAAGAGAGGCGAAAATAGAAAGGCACATGCCCCAACTTTTTGCTTCTCAAGGGTCTCGCAAAAGACTTAAGGTTCAAGATCTACCGACTTGCTCTGATGTGAATCCCTGGAGGTATGCAGAATACATGCCAATGACCAGTGGCAAGATATTCATATCAGAGAAGTTGGGGACCATCCCTATTGAGGAAGTTGAATTCTGGCCAAGCTTCCGGTCTTACCCCGATTGCTTCCTCCGTCTGAAGATGGAACCAACATGGAGGGAGGAGACAGAACCTAAGGAGGTCATAGTACTTGACCACGTTAAGGCTCAGGCTCTTCTATCTAGCAGTCTGAAGGAGAAGGGCTTCACTAACTCCAAAGTGTCAGCCCTTAGAAAGAAACATCCCACCTTTCTTGCTCCAGCCTCAAGAGCCTTTCCCTTTACGGATAAAGGTTTTAAGATGGTGATGAAGGCAATAGAGGCAGGCAAACCTTGCCCTATACTCGAGGAGTGTAGACCATTATCCTTGGCCCTGCCCACGGAAAATAAGGACTGGAAGGAAGTCCACCTTACCTTCTCAGTCGGGAAGTTGGAGGCAGATATCACTGGACGTCAGTTCCGTGAAAATCTCCCTAAGTTGTCTGACTTTCTCTTGGGTAGGGAGCAAGAGACCAAAGAAAGACTGACTGCATCTCTGTCTCAACAAATTTGTCTTGAGACGACGGCCAGCAACAGTAGGACCCCAGATATGAACATGGTTATGGCCAAAACACATTTGGCTGCTTTGTCAAAGCCAGACTTGCATGCAGGGAGTTCGTGTTTGCCTCAGCAGCAGTAAAGCACGAACCCAGGAAGCTGATAGCTTCCAATATCTGGGGTAAAGACCTCTTCCCGAGCGAAGTGGTCAAAGAAGTTGTGGACAAGGCCGCCGCGGAGAATAGAAATCTTCTTCAGAAGTGGGGCATGTCGAAGAAGAGGAAGTCTTCCCTGGATGAGGGTCCCCAGCCTAAAAGGAAGACTAAACGACCTAGGTTGCCCTCTCGCCATTTCAGACAACGGCAACAACAACAACTTCCCGCAGCTCCTATGACCGCGATGCCCCAGATGGTGGCTTAGCCCCAACCAACATATCAGATGGTCCCTCAGCAGCTGGTTGCCAAGTCACCAGCGTTCAACCCTGGGTTTGAGGGGCAGACCACTGCCTTTCATCCCAAAGGTTGAGGGTCTAAACGGGGCTCCTCTAGATACCCCCCAAGAGGTAAGGGTGGTAAGGGAGGACACGATAAAGGAGGTAAATTCTCCGGAGACCAGAAGCAATGAGTTGCTTAAGGTAGGAAGGAGACTCCACCAATTTCAGGATCGTTGGACCTTCGATCCTTGGGCCCACAGCCTAATCAAGAATGGACTTGGATGGAGCTGGAGCGAGGTTCCACCACCATTCCCTCAGTTCTGTCAACACTCTACCCCTGTACTGGAAGAATACCCCCAAGAACTTTTGAGCAAGCAGGTGATAAGGAGAGCAAAGTCCATCAACTTCAAGGAAGGCTGTTTTGTGTTCCCAAGAAGGACTCAGACAAACTCAGAGTCATCCTGGACTTGTCGCCACTCAACAAGTTCATAGAAAACTACAAGTTCAGGATGTTAACCCTTCAACACATAAGGACCCTACTACCAAAAGGGGTGTACACAGTCTCGATAGACCTGGCAGATGCCTACTGGCACATTCCAGTCAACCGCCCTCTCTCCTCCTACCTAGGATTCAAGCTACAGAAGAAGAAGTACGTCTTCAAAGCCATGCCCTTCGGATTAAACATAGCACCAAGGATCTTTACAAAGCTTGCAGATGCAGTCGTTCAACATCTACACCTAGAAGGTGTCCAGGTAGTAGCGTACCTGGACGATTGGCTGGTGTGGGCAGTATCCAGGACGGAATGTATGCAAGCATCCAACAATGTGATCCACTTCCTGGAACATCTGGGATTCAAGATCAACGTCAACAAGTCTCGTCTATTTCCAGCTCAAGAGTTTCAATGGCTTGGAGTCCATTGGAACTTAAAGTCACACCATCTCTCCATTCCTCAGGGAAGAGGAGGGAGATAGCAGGATCTGTCAAAAGACTACTGAAATCCGACAGGATCTCAAGATGCCAACAGGAAAGAATACTGGGCTCTCTCCAGTTTTCATCAGTAACAGACCCAGTGCTAATAGCACAGCTAAAAGATGCATCAGGAGACTGGAGAAAATACGCATCAAAAGCTCGAAGAGATCTAAGAAGACCGATACCGACCCTACTACGATCACTTCTCAAGCCATGGTCGAAGGCCAAGAACCTGAAGAGGACCGTGCCCTTGCAACTACCTCCACCATCAGTCACCATCCATACGGATGCCTCGAAGGAAGGATGGGGAGGTCATTCCCATCAACGGAAAGTTCAAGGGACTTGGTCTTCCCTATTCAAGACCTTCCACATTAACTTTCTGGAGGCCATGGCAGTCTTTTGGACACTGAAGAAACTCTCCCCTCGCAAATCAGCCCATATAAGGCTGATCATGGACAGCGAGGTGATAATGAGATGTCTGAATCGTCAAGGCTCGAGATCACCCCAAATCAACTACGTGATGTTGTCCATCTTCCGCATGGCGGAAAAGAAGAGATGGCATTTATCAGCAGTTCACCTCCAAGGGTTCAGCAATGTGACGGTGGACGCTCTATCCAGGCTCACGCCGATAGAGTCAGAATGGTCCCTAGACGCAGACTCATTCTCCTTCATCTTACATCAAGTCCCGGAACTGCAAATTGACCTCTTCGTGACGAGTGACAACAAGAAGCTACCTTGTTATGTGGCCCCATACGAGGACCCTCTATTGGAAGAGACAGACGCCATGTCCCTCGATTGGAACAGATGGAACCGGATCTACATGTTCCCTCCTACCAATCTCCTAATGAAGGTCCTCAACAAGCTGAGATCCTTTCGAGGAATGACAGCTCTAGTGGCTCCCAAGTGGCCAAACAGCAACTGGTTCCCTCTAGTTTTGGAACTGAAGCTGAGGCTGGTCCCTCTGCCGGACCCACTGTCTCAACAGGTCCAGAAGTCGACTGTCTTCACTTCATCACAGAGAACCCAAAGCCTTCATCTCATGATTTTCTCCCTTAGCAGTTAAGAAAAGATTTGGGATCTCGAAAGGCAGTATAGACTTCTTAGAAGGAATATAAGTCTGAGTCAACCAGAAGACAATATGAATCGTCTTGGAAAAAGTGGGTTGTTTTCGTTAAAGCAAAAGGACCAAAAGAAATCTCAATGGACTTGTTTGTCCTTCTTTATCCACCTTCGCGAAGAAGGTCTGGCAGCCAATACGATAACTACGTGTAAATCTGCTCTGACTAGACCTCTACTATATGCCTTTCAAGTAGACTTGTCAAACGACATCTTTATCAAGATCCCTAAGGCATGTGCTAGACTTAGACCTGCAGCCCCTCCGAAGCTCATTTCATGGTCCTTAGATAAGGTCCTACACTATGCTTCAACAGTGAGCAATGAGGATTGCTCCCTGAAAGATTTGACTCAGAGAGTAATTTTCCTGTTTGCTATAGCCTCAGGGGCTAGAGTTAGTGAAATAGGGGCCCTATCCAGAGGTGAGGGCCATATTCAGTTTACAGAAGCGGGAGAACTGAATCTTTTCCCTGATCCAACATTTCTCGCCAAGAACGAGCTACCCACTAAAAGGTGGGGTCCCTGGAGAATCTGCCCTCTGAAGGAAGATGTCTCGCTGTGTCCAGTTGATTGTCTAAAGGTCTATTTTCGAAGAACTTCAGACTTCAGGGGAGGACAGCTCTTTAAAGGAGAAACTTCAGGATCAAACCCATCCCTAAAACAACTGAGGGCAAAGATCACCTATTTTGTTCGCAGAGCGGATCCTGACAGTACACCTGCAGGTCATGATCCAAGGAAAATGGCTTCATCACTGAATTTCTTTCAGTACATGGATTTTGAGCGTCTTCGCTCATACACTGGATGGAAGTCATCCAGAGTATTCTACAAGCACTATGCAAAGCAAGTGCAGGAGATTGAGCGATTCGTGGTGGCAGCAGGTAGTGTGCTAAAACCTGTTGTCTAGTGCTGCGAAGAACAGTGAATTGATTGGGACTATCAATTAACAAGGTGAAGGTATCGACACCTTTTAAGTGAATATTTTAATGTGAGTGTCTCCAAGGGGACAGTAAGGACTGTTCTAATTAGATAAGGTGAAGAAACATATATAACACTAGTGCTGTGTGTACTTACACAGTGTGAATAAACATTTAACATTATGAAAATTCATATTAGAAAATTTATCAAATTTTCAAATTACTCTGGCAATAATTAATCAAGCTTTCCCTTTCAGGTGAAAACAAGAATTTTCTATGTTTAATTTACTTGTGATGTTTCTCATTATATATACAAGAATGTATATTATCCCTGTTATTTCATGTTGGTCAATTCTTGTCAATAAATTGTCAATAGGTATTTGCGTCTTATTTCGCCCTACCATTGAATTGTAATAAAAATATATTAGAGTTTGCTTACCTTCAATAAAACTGCATATATTTTATTATGAACAAAAAAGTATAGCTATACCCTTGTTCTGACAAATAATACAACATTATGTAATAATGATTGTTCCAACACGTAATACATACAGAGAGACCTGTATGTAGGGATACTATGTTTGTTCTGATACTATATGCAAACCTTGAGACTTCCTTTCCTAAGTCTAGTATGACTCTTCCCTGCAGGGGGCAGGAAGCACTAACATGGTTTATGCCTAGCAGTAATGATGTATAACGGTTACGCCATATGTCTCAATGGTCTGGATGACCAAAAGGAAAAATTGTCCCAAGGTTAAGGCACTTTTAAAAAATCCACAGATACGGTACTTTCTAGTAATTCTCTGGTAAGCTTCCATCAGGACGACATGGCTTGAGCCCATAAAACGGAAAAATCTATTTTTGGGTGAGATAGCCATGTCGTCCTGATGGACCCACCTTCCTTTTCTATAGAAAAGGCCTTGGCAGGATCCCTCCCGAAACTACTATACTGTATCTGTAGCACCATGCTCAACGCTACAAGGAATAGCTCGCTGGGTTGACTACAGCGCCATCTAGATACCCTTCAGTTGTACAAGAGGAAAGGGTACCTTGATAACGGCTCCTCTTCTAAATTTGCCACCATGTACATATGATTAAACGTAATGGGCCGAGAATACTACCCTGTGAAACACCCGATTACACTTTTATAATTACTTTAGTGCTTATCAACCACCATTCTTTGCAATATATTACTTGGGAGTTCAATAATGATGCTAAAAGGCCTACCCACTCTGATCTGTTTAATTTTGAGAACACGGGCCTCATGATTAACATGGTCAAAGACAAAATTAAAATTAAGTTAAATCATACAAACTTCTTGACCTCAATCAAGGGATTTGGTACAGCATTGGAAATTGTAAGAAGTATACCACATGCTCCAAGGCCTGAATTCAATCCTTTCTCTCTTACTGGTAATAGGGGATTCAACAACTCCATATCTTCATTCAGGAGGCAGAATTGAAGCAAAGATGATAGCATTATCTGCATATGCAATGAGCTTGTTTTCTAGGACAAACCACATATCATGAGACATGTGTATATATTATGAAAAGTAATGGCCCAAAAACGCTACCCTGAGGAACACACGATATCATATTCTTAGGCAGTACTCACTATGTTGCCCATCAATAACAACTCTTTACAAATCATTACTTAGTAATTGATAATGACACTAAGAAAAGACTTACCTACTCCCAGCTGTTTGAGTTTGAAAACAAGGGCCCTATTAACAACACAGTCAAAGCTAGTGTTAAAATCACGGCCAATCATATGAACTTCCTGACCACAATCAAGGGATTTCTGAACAGCATTGTAAATTGTAAGGACATCACATGCTCCAATGTTTTTTTTAAAAGTCAAATTGCAAACTAGATATCAGATTACTACAATCAGCATACCTATTTAGACTCTGCCAAAACAACATTCAAAAACTTTAGATGATAATAGAGTTATGGAAATTGGGCAGTAATCAGCTGAGCTAGAGCTACTACAAACACATTCACCTAAGAGAGAAATAATACCAATTCTCCTACAAGTGCAAAAAGAACCTCTTTTTGCTAACTTGTGGTAAATAACAGACAACTTAGGAGGTAAGAAATCAGTGACCTTTATAAAAAAACAAAGGGAACATACTATTTGGGTCTATACCTCCATAATCATCAAGGTCCAGTAATTTCACATGACCAAAAAGCTTAACGAGTTAGTTTAGCCTCAAGAAAACAGAAATGGCAAATATTGAATTTCTCATTACTCTGCTAACTGTCAAACACATCAGCCAAAATGATTGCCTTTTCCTTTGGGCAGTGAATGACAGAGCCATCTGGTTTAAATAAAGGAGGAAATGTTAAGTCAACACCAAAGAGTGCCGATTTACGGGTAGCCTACCACTTATGCTCCTGAGTTGTGCTGGAAAGGGATTCTTTTATTGTCAAATTATATTCCTTTTCAGTTGAAGCATAAACTCTCTGAGCAACAGCTCTTAGCTGAGTATAGTTCATCAGCATCATCATCAGCCATTACTAGTCCATTGCAGGACAATAGCCTTAGACATGTCATTCAACTTACGTATATCTATTGTCTTTCTATGCCAGTCCACAACAGCCAACTTTCTTAGTTTGTCAATCCACCGTCTCCTCTTCCTTCCTTTGTTTCTTTTGCAATCTCTAGGGACCCATTATGTAATTCTTAATGTCCATCGAATATCTGTCAGTCTCATTATATGTCCTGCCCATGTCAACTTCTTGATATGAAGGAAGTACTTGTACATCCCCATGGCTCTATTCCTTGGGCATTGGCAATACCAGATGGTTCACGATGCAAAACTTGCAAAGCAGCACTGGCGAAAGAGCTAAAAAAAATATACCATCAGTTGAAAACATTCCAAAGAATGCAGCATGTCTTATTGATGGAATGGCACTTGTTCATAAAGTTTATGAGAACCACAAAATGTTTGCAGAGGTTACAGATATCCTCCTGTTAGTTGTCATGATAGAGGGCTCAGACAGCAAGAGAATTGATGTTGTGTTTGATGTCTATAGGAAGAAGTCAATCAAGGACTGTGAAAGACTGAGGCGGAGTGGAAATGGATCAACTAGTACCTAGTTCAGGAATATTACCCCTGGGCATAGTGTGCAATAATGGAGAAAGTTTCTTGCGTGTTCTTCCAACAAAGATAGTCTCATCAAAGTCATAGTTGATGAATGGAGGGAGCCCAAGAACAGTTCTAGATTTGTTGGCAAGATGCTTGTCACATGCAAAGAAACATGCTTCAAAATAACACCTACTGGTTCTACAGAAGTGGAGGAGTTGAAGTTAACTCAGGAGAAAGCAGATACCCGGCTTCTCCTCCATGCCCATCATGCAGCATTGAATGGGGCCCAGTTACTTAAAATCATTGCACATGATACAGATGTCCTAGTTTTGTGTACTGCTTTCAGCTTAGTTATTGCATGTCCAATGTATCAAAAGAGTGGCACTGCAGCACGCATTAAGAGTGTTGACATACACAATATTGCAAATGTACTTGGAGGTGAAAACTGTGAGGCTCTCACTGATCTTCATGGGATGACATGATGTGATTCCATAAGTGCATTTGCAGGACGTGGCAAAGTGGCTGCTCTGAAATTGATGAATGCACACCAACGATACAAAGATGCACTTGGAGACCTAGGAAAGGAATGGGACATTACACAAGAACTGTATCTCAAACTTGAAGCATTTGTTTGCCACCTGTACAATGCTAAGGCTGAGACAACTAGTGTCAATGATCTGCGTACAGACGGTTTCGTGCTAAGAAAGGGGAGTCTGAGTCCTGGCAGCTGCCACCTTGTGCTAATGCATTGAAAAAAACACTGCTAGCGTGCCAACTACCAGGTAGCAGTCTGGATGCGAGGATTGGAGAGTACTCCTGCCACCTCTGTCCCTGATGGTAAAGGATGGCATACATAGTATGATGGTACTGAAGAACAGCTTGACGTTGACTGGTGTGATATCCCACCTACCCCTTAAGCAGTTTTGAAACCTCTCTCTTGCACATGCATTAGAACCTACAAGCAACAAGGTTGTCCCTGCATTGAAAATGGATTTTGGTGGACAAAACTACAAATTGAAAATATGAATACAAATCAGGTGCAGGAAGAAGAGTGCTCCCCCACATATTACAGTGAGGATACAGATGATGATGTAGACAATGGTGATGATGATTGGAATTAAGTGTCAAAGTGAAGCTGTGTTTATGATAATGCTAAACTAAGTACTAGAATATATAGCCAACAATAAGTTTGATGGCTGGTAGTATAGTTTCTGACGACATACAATTTATACATGTGCGGTTTCCTTTTGCATGGTTAATTTTGAAAGTTTGTAGGTTTCTATTCAGGTGTTAGCTTTATTTTTGGTAATTGAAACACTCTGTTCAAGTATAGTATTCAAGTGTTAGCTTTATTTCTGATTACTGAAATGCAGGATATGTGCTTATGATATATATATGTCATGACAGCAGCTACAATGTAATGGTTTAACCTAACTGTGGTATCATTGTACAATACTGTTATGATTGCATTATATTCTATTATGGAAAACATGGTTAATAACGACCTATCCTTTTGTACATTTTAAAATACTTAGAACTTTTTATAGTCACCAAATTTATTAATCTGTGGTTGATACACATAGTTATGCCAGTTCCGCCAAAATTGATATCAAGTTTTCACCATATACTATTTTCAATTTATGACCTTTAAAAAAAAAGACATGCAATGCATGAGTCCTAATTGGTAAATATACTGGCGTTTGATAATTGCTACTGAAATATAGATTTTTTTGTTATTTTATGTCTATAATCTGGACAACCTATTCAATACCCCTTTGGACCATAGCTGATAATGAAGCTTTGTAGATGTTTTATTTGTATTATTTAGGATGATACGAAGACAAATACAAAAGAAATTTAATTGGTATAATATTGTTTGTGATGATCAAAAGATATTATTCATAGCTATTAGGCATAAAAGCATCTTAACTTTCATGGGAAAACTGATCCACCAACAAAAGCACCTTTCTAGATCAGAGTGACCGAAATCAGTACATATGAATCTCGAATGTGATTCCATTCATCTGGATGTGCCTCTGATGGCTTTTTTTTTTTTGGATAGAGCTGGACCCCTCAAATAGAAATATGGTTTTATAATATATCAATGCATGTTATAAGCCTCTGTGAGGTTCAGTCCAATTTTGGGAGCAAAATCCTGACGTGAGGTACCAGTATTCAATCATAGATTTTAAATATAAAGCTACAAGGTACAGGTTGCTATCATGCAGAAATGAAAACTGGGGATATGTACAATAAAAAGGGCATGGTAGAAAGTGCCCCCTCTGGTGGTACCAACTGGCCCATTTTAGGGGGTCCATCTCATGGTCTATCTCATTCAGGTTAGGATCTGACCCTCTACGTTAAAGATTAGTTAAGATGTGCCCTAGTTGAAATATGCGCATTATTATTATTATTATTATTATTATTATTATTATTATTATTATTAGTATAAGCTAATCTACAACCGTAATTGGAAAATCAGGATGCTACAAGCACAAGGGCTGTAACAGGGAAAGTAACACAGTGAGGAAAGGATATAAGGAATGAATAAACTATATGCGAGAGCCAATGAATAAATGTAAATTATTTTAAGAGTATTAGTGTTGCAATAGATCTGTCATATATAAACTATGAAAAAGTATTTATTTCAACCTGTTCAACATAAAAGCATTTGCAGCATGTTCGAACTGTTTTACTAACCAACAATTATAACCTTTGTGCGTTATGAAGGAATTGTATAAAATGATTTAAAATTACTGTTTCGCGAAATGCGTTCAAAAAGTTTTTTTCTTCACTAGCGCTAATCTAACACTAAAAGTTTTCTACATCCAGCACCAGGTGTTGGATAAAGCATGCACTGTAAATTGGCAATGAAGATGCATTAAATTGTTTTTTCCCTGATATGCACATATTTTGCGAAACCAGTAAAGTACACGGGGTAACATGAGTTACTTATGAAAATTCTTGCTGTCTTGGTCATTGCTTAACATTTTCTTCTTTAAAATACAAAATCTAACAACAGCCATGTTACCTTGAGGGTGGTCATAGCAGCTGCCCGGTGAATATTGTACACCTGCCTCTTCCCGGCGTGTGAATTTTCAAATCTTTAACATCGTGTGTTACAAAGAACATTTTCTGTCTGATATCAATATTCACTCTCAAAGCAAAACAGCTATGTCACATGTATGTAATCCCAAAGCTGTTGGAAGCATCGCTAACATAAAGCAAAATACTTCAACATTTACTAAAGGTTCAAATCAATATTATTTAATTTTGAAGGGAAAATTGTACGGCTGGCATACTATCTATCTCATGACCAGCCAACTTATGATAGAAAATATCATAGATGAGTATAATATGGTAGTGGATCTGAGTATATCTAAGTTTTATGTTTTACTATAGCATCATACATTAATCAACTTCCAGTTACAGGAGAACTTTTAATTCATTAATAAAAAGAATACAAGGAGTACGAGACGTTTTCCTCTGGCAGCGACCATGCAGTTGTGATTCGCGCCGCGCGTTTGGTTTCCTGGCAATTTAGTGTCAATAGTCCGTTCTTGAGGTCAAGTATGTTGGCTCTCCACTGTGACCAGTAAATGAAAATGTGAAAGTGATTTGGTTTGCAATCCTAAGTATTACGTTCGTGTTCCTTTGATTGGGTGCTGTTATTTGAAGAGGATGAGGCCGAGAGAGGCCTTTTAGTGATGTGATGTATGTGTTGTGACGGTAAATTTTGGGGTTGAAATCTATTAGGGGAGCCGTCGGTCAACATGGCATCGTCGGATCCTATAGAGGAGTTCATGAATGGGGCTTTGGTGACATGGGTGAGTATTGACCAGTGTAATTGTAATTGATTATATAGTGGCAAAGTTGCAGAGTATTAAGATCTCATACTGTGATGTAACCAGCTCTTGAAATCATGCCCTACCGAGTTTTCTGTTCTTACACAATTTGAGTAGTTTTATACTACATGTGGACCATTACTCCAATCGAAATAAAACTGATCTGCAAAACATTGGTAGTATTTTGTAGATTGATTTTCGGCTTATTGAAGTTCAGCATGCAGACTTAGAAATTGTATATGAAAAATTTAAGTCATTGTTGTTGCTGTTATTTCTATTACAACAGTGCAGAGATTTGTGTGGATCAACCTGAAAGAATCATAAGATCATTGCAAGTAAATTTCATGAATAGAATGGTTGTTAATTTAAGTTGGCTAAGAATTCGAAACGAGAGTATGTCTGCCAATTTACACCTTCGTTTTCCTTAAATAATTTCCCTATTCGCCTTACGGTGTAGTCATTATTCTATATTCAATTCATTATCCACATTATTGATGTCTACTGTAACTTTTTCTCAGTTTCGTTGATTTTCAACCGTATTCTAATTATACTAAATCAATACATTCGAATGATACAGTAGTATCAGTGTGTTTCAACAAAGAATTCCACATCTTCATTGATACTTGTGCTATTGCGAACGAAGTTATACATGCATCAGATAACTGTCGTAGTGAGGTGCACTCAATATATTGTCTTTGCAGGGTTCCTTCGGAATAGATGCATTTATATTATATCCTTCTGCATTACCTTTGTTCTCAATAATTAATTTTTTCCGCTGTCTTTCTAGCTTATCAGTATACAATCTCATCTAACTTTTACTTCAATGTAGATGCAGATTCCCCCTCCCCCCATTGCACATGAACACCGAATGGCCTCACAGGCCCCAACGCCGGGCTATATAGCCCTGATTCACAAAACCAAGTAAATCCTTAGCTGACAAGATTCCCCGGAATCGGTTGTATTTGATTTTATGCTCAAAATATTTTTTATTGATCATTAATTGCGATTAACTCCTTGAGAATTTAACATTTTGAACTTCACTAAAAACATGGATAATGTTAACTAATTTCGTTAGATAATCTGCCAAACAGAACTCTGGTTCTGTTTGAGTTATAGATGTCTTATCTCCTTACCCAAGTTCTAACTTGCAACCCATTGATTGTTGTAATGAGGGGTAACTGGTATGCTTTTTCTCTCATATACTGTAAACAAAACTGTTGGCTAGTTATTCGTTACTTCTCATATAGTTTATCTATTTCCTTTCTTCGCAGGGCTATTTTCCCTGTTGGACCCCTTGGTCTCATAGCATCCTGTTTGTCCAAGTTGGGTTGTAGCTAATCTAATGATGATGATAATAATACACGCGCAGTACAGGTAAAAAGTTATTTTTCATCAAAGTAAAACTGTGCCAGAGACAAGATCAAGTTGATTCAAACTAGTAATTAATGAAATTGCCATTAAGTTTTTGGATAGCTAAGTAGACCAACTACTTGATTTTGTGATTTTCTCCTAAATATAAGGTCCGGTAGTCATGGCACGTTCAAGTACTATTTAAACGGTTTGTTTGTTTATTGCTGGATTATTACACTACATACGTTCCCAGAAACATTTTTGTTTCAAAGCTAAGAACTTGTGTTTGGGTTTTTTTATGGTGATTTAGCAAGAGTTGTATTAATTAATATAATATTGCTAGTGCCTAAAGTTGTTCGTTCGTCTAATGAATATATTTCATGTTAGTGAATAGGATTTTGCTAGTTTTAAACAGAAGTATGCTCCATGGAAAGGGTAATGGGATACCCCCATGTATTTATTGCCTTTATTTGTTCTTCAGTCATGGGTGAAGAGGTCACTGTGCTCATACCTTTTACTTTGCTTTAATTTTCAGTCTCTTAGTGCCATTAGTGTCTGCAACCTTACTATCCTTGTGAGCTAAGGTTGGGTGGTTTGGGGAGCCTATAGATCTATCTTCTGAGTTATCAGTACCCATTGCCTGGTCCGCCCTGGTCCTAGCTTGGGCGGAGAGGGACTTTGGCACTATCATATGTAATATGGTCATTCTCTAGGGCAATGTCACTGTCCCTTCCCTTAGCCTTTCATGAGTGACATTTAAACTTTTAAAGGCGAATATTTTACAGAAAACACATTGTCTGTTCACGCATTTTATTTCTCATAAATTTCAGCATGTTTTTGATGGACCAATGTTCATGTGATGTGTGAAAAAAAGACGATATATGAGTACGGGTTTTTATCTTGTAAGGCGATTTTGTACGAAATTATCTGTTACCAAATAGTCCTTTGTAGCGTTTTCCCCCCATGTTGAAAATGGAAATAAGATTTTATGTATTGCGTTTCCTTTGCGAGATTGCCAGGAAGAGCATTTTCTCTTTCGGGGGCTTTTATGAAATCATTAGTAAAGGTCCGGAGCATAGCGCTATCTCAACGATCTCCCGCCGGGTTGGTTTTAAAGATTCTGACGCAAGGAGTCAAAAGGGGGAAAACGCATAACGAGCTTTTCTTACGAGAATTTGTGTTACGTACCATCACCATGATAATAGTAAGAACTCCACAGTGAAAGTGATACTTGACAACCCAGTGTGTGTGTGTGGGTTTTTTTTTTTTTTTAATAATCTTCAATTCAGTGGTTGGTCACAGCATGAGGATAACATGAAGTTAGTCTACTCCAGCCGAAATCTTATTGGATATTTTGTGCCATAATACTCTTAAGACTCCACCGGATTATTTTAGTGAACTATGTAACGGCGCTTATTCTAATACATTTGCGGTTGAATCAGTTTTATTGTCTTGGGCGTTTTACTTGAGCCCTTTTCTCTGTCCGTGATAAAAGGGCGTGGCGCGAGATCTTTTAATCCATGGGCCCAAGTTAATTGGCAGCTCAGATCCACGCTTATATCACTTCTCAAAAAAAAAAAAAAAAAAAAAAAATCCAGTCTTTTGTATCAAAGGTTAGCTTTAATTTTGCTGGCTCCAGGTCTTTTGCCTTGGCTGAAAATATTTGCTATGAACCTATTTGATGAAGTTATCTCGATACTGTGTGTGCATGCTTGCTTTTTCAACATGCAACGTTTCGTCCAAGAGGGATTGACTCCAAAGAAACCAGAGGTACCGTACTTCAACATTCATCCTTTAACTACTGAATTGTGGATGAACCTTATGTAAGCTACAGTAAAACTTTATGAACTTTAGCTTCTGCTGCCTAAATAGATTGTGTATCTGTAGATCGTCCACTTACCCTTAATTAATTTGCATGCAGTCTGTGATATGTGACGTAGTCTTTTATATATATATATATATATATATATATATATATATATATATATATATATATATATATATATATATATATGAGTATATGTAAACAGTATCACCGGAAATATTTTGAGAGAAGAATTAGGGCCTACTTAAGGTACCTCTGGTTTTAAATCATTATTCTTTTGATCATCAAATTTACTTAATCATATGTCAGGTAGCCTACCCAATGAGAATGTTGATCTGGTTATTTTGGATGATAAAATGACAAAGATATACGTTATTTTAAGATACGTAATATGAATATGGGTAAGAGTAATGAGTGGAATGTCAACGTTTGTCTTTCAATCGGGAGAAGGCAAATAAGTGAATTAATAGTTAATAAGTAATACGCAAGATATTTTAGATAAAATGTTATAATAAGTTAGAATTGTACAATCATAATGTTATTGGTGGGTTTATTATTGTAATATTGTAAAGACAATAGTAATTAGCTTGGCAGTGGATAGTGGAAAAATACATAATCTATGTGCAGGGACGTCTGTCGTCTTATAGTTGTTGATTCATCTTCCCATTGAGATACAGTATTTGGTTATACACGCCATATTTGATGAGTTTTTCTTAGTGTTATTGTTTAAGGCCAAATAATCTCAAGAAATTCTTCCATGTATGGATGTCTGATTATTATTATTATCATCATTATTATTTGCTAAACTACAAACCTAGTTGGAAAAGCAAGATGATGTAAAACTAAAAGGCTCCAACACAGTGAGGAAAAGAAATAATGAAACAAATAGAATAGTGTGCTTGAGTGTACGCTCAAGCAAGAAAACTATAACCCAAGACAGTGGAAGACCATGGTATAGACTCGAGGTTATGCCACTACCCAAGACTAGAGAATAATGGTTTGATTTTTAAGTGCCCTCCTCTTGAAAGAGCTACTTACCATAGCTAAAGAGTCTTCTATCCTTACCAAGAGGAGCTACTGAACAATTACATTGCTGTAGTAAACCCATTTAATGAAGAAGAATATTTCGGCGAACTTGTTGTTAGGTGTATGAGGAAAGAGGAGATTGTGTAAAGAATAGGACGAACTATTCTGGGTATTGTTATTATTATTATAACTTGCCAAGCCACAACCCTAATTGGAAAAGGAGGGTGCTATAAGCCCGAGGGCTCCAAAAGGGAAAATAACCCAGTGAGGAAAGGAAATAAGGAAACTTCAAGAGAAGTAATTAACAATTAGAATAAAACATTTTAAGAACGATAACGACATTAAAATAAATCTTTCATTTATAAACTATAAAAAGATAAGATAGAATAGTGTGCCAGAGTGTACCATCAAGCAAGAGAACTCTACCCCAAGACAGCGAAAGACCATGGTACAGAGGCTGTGGCACTATACAAGACCAGAGAATAATGGTTTGATTTTGGAGTATCCTTCTGCTAGAAGAGCTGCTTACATAGCTAAAGTGTCTCTTCTACCGTTACCAAGAGGAAAGTACCCATTGCATTGCAGTAGTTAACCACTTGAGCGAGAAAGAATTCTTTGGTAATCACAGAGTTGGCAGGTGTATAAGGACAGTGGGGAATATGTAAAAACGCCAGACTATTCGGTGTATGTGTAGGCAAAGAAAAAAAAAGTCGTAACCAGAAAGGAATCCTATGTAGTACCAGCTGATTCCGATTTCCAAACACTTTAGCTATGTTAAGCAGCTCTTCTAGGAGGACACTTCCAATTCCAACCATTGGGTCTTCTGTACCATGATCTTCCACTGTCTTGGGGATAGAGTTCTCTTGCTTGAGGGTACACTATTCTATCTTATTTGATAATCAAATGAATAAGATTGATATATGCTTTTCCATAGAGTCTCTCTCTCTCTCTTTCTCTCTCTCTCTCTCTCTCTCTCTCTCTCTCTCTCTCTCGTCACTAATGTAATCAGCTATGAAATTCATTACCATACAATTGGGCGAGTGTTGGCGTTGAGCAGACAGGGGTAACTGGAGACCACATTTTACTAATTCTGAAGTGTGTGATGGCCTCTTGATAATACACAATAAGAAATATATACTTGCCAGATAATTTTTTTTTTTTTATTTTTTTTTTTTTTTTTTTTTTTTTTTGCAATTCTTCCTTGTTTTATTTGTCTTACTATGAAAGTGTGCTTGAACTGACATCTCTTTCATTAATGATGATTACTGCTATAAATATATTTAATTGAAAATATCTAGGTGAACAAACATGACTGCTAAAAAGGAAATTTGAAGACCAGGACTAAGTCTTAACGAATTTTTGCTATTTATAGTTTTAGTAACCTAGAAAGTCTCGGTGGCCGCAGGTTGCCCATACCTGGTGTATAGGAATTTTCTTATTTTAGACGTTTCCGTGTATGGTTACTGTATTCTCT
>NC_090725.1:124942743-124975243 GCF_036898095.1 Palaemon carinicauda | reverse complement strand
AGAGTATTTTATGTATAATCTCAGTTGCCCAGGTAATTACCCAAGATTTTTTCAACGGAATCCTTCAAAAAAGTTGACCTGCCGCCGCCGTGCTGCTGCTGCTGCTGGTCTTAGTTCACCTCAGCATCGTCCGCTGATGAGGACTTCTTCTTCCTGCCTTGGTGCTCAGTTTACTTATACACATTTCCTCTATTTCACATTAACTTTTCCGTCTTCGTCCTCCTTTTCTTTCCCCTTAATACTTTCCCTTCTACATGATCATGATGATTGCACTGCCCTCATTTGTCCCAATTGGTTGTCACCCGCTTGCCCATCCCCTTCCTGTTGCATGAGCCGCCTTAGGATGGCCCATGAGCCCTGGGTAGAAGACGCTAAAACTCGAAGAAGCCACAGGTTCATGGAAGTTGAATTCCGTCGCGCCTCAATGATTCTGGAGAAGTGTGGTAAAGGTTTCAGGTTTTTAGCAGAGACAAGGGATTATTGACCTAGCTGCTCTTGGACATGAAATCCTAAATGGATTGTTATGGGCAATAAAACGAGACTGAATAGATAGTCAGGTTGGCAGACATGCAGAGAATATTGATTAAGAAGGACTTAAGGTCATTTTTGTAGGGGTCGAAAACTGGACTGGGCTATTCGATATCTTGTTATCTGCGAAAAAAAAAATGCAGTGAATTTTAGTCTTGAAATTCGGTAGTGTAGTATTTTGTCCACGAATGTCTCAAACCAGTATTTCTTTTTTTTTTTTTTTTTTTGGTTCAACCGTCTAAAGATATTTAGAAAATAAATATTGTTATTGCTACTATTACAAAACTGTTTTACGTTTTATTTAAAGCCATTTTTTTCAAAATTGCAAGATAAAATCGTAATGACAGTGAAGGCATCGAGGCATATTTTTAACAATGATCTTTAAAGGTGATTGTGATAAGACACCAAACATTCACAACACCAACAGTATTCATAACCTTTTTCTCAATATGACTAATTGAAAAAATAACTTTGGGTTGAGGTATTATTCCTTTGACGAGTGTCTTGGAAGATAACTACCTATAATAGTCAGGGGTCTGGGGGGACAGGATGCAGAGAACTTCAAATCAATCATCAGTCAGGGCTCTGTGATTTAACGGCACTTGAAGAAGGCAGTCTTAAGATCTTTTGGAAAGACGAGAGAGAGAGAGAGAGAGAGAGAGAGAGATGAGAGAGAGAGAGAGAGAGAGAGAGTTGGTTGGTTGTCAAAAAATGATAAGGGAGAAAAGATGAAAATTTAATGGGAGGAGGAATAAGGACTACGGGATTGTTACGATATCCACCCCCATTTGGTTAACCTACCGGACATTGAGACGAAAGTTTTTTTTATTTAATTATACTCGAAAGTAAGAGACAAGGATGCTAAGGGATAAGTAATACAAGGAAACTTTCATAAGTGTACTACTACTACTACTACTACTACTACTACTGTTGCAAAGGAAGAAAAGAACTGTTTCTGATATCTGACTTTTCAATTTAGTAACGAGATCTTAGGCCTCTGAACTCGGCAACTATACAGTATATTCGAACTCCTAACAGCGAGTTAGGTAGCTTTTTGCTGCCGCACCACGATTAGTTTGATATATAAGGAAATCTGACGCATGTTGTGTGCTATAATATATGGTCAAGAAACCAGTTCATTTAATCATATGTGGGAACTGAGATTCTGGTTTATTTTTCTTTCTTTCTAACGTGTCTAGCAATTTCTCTCTCTCTCTCTCTCTCTCTCTCTCTCTCTCTCTCTCTCTCTCTCTCTCTCTCTCTCATATACCTTGCAAAGGCCTTTGTCATCTCAATTTTATTTTCTCAACTAAACCCTGTTAAAGAATGAAGTTTCCCTTGAAAGCACGTTTTAAACGCCCTTGCGAGTGAACGTCCGATGAAGAATGCAATATATGCGTAACATTTATAGATAATATTCAAACATGGGATATAATTATGTTTTCTCATTGTCCTGTGCACATTTAAACGTCTAGTTTCTCTCTCTCTCTCTCTCTCTCTCCTCTCTCTCTCTCTCTCTCTCTCTCATTATATATATATATATATATATATGTGTGTGTGTGTGTGTAAGTCACGGGCATTGAGGGGATAAAGATCTCCACAAATGATTCTAAAGGAATTTCCCCCTCTTATGAAATTGGGCAATGTTACATCAACTTTTTAACTTTACCTTGCCATTCTATTTATGATGAACTATAAGATAAAAAATATGAAGGATGTGGTTAGTTAACATTTGTGAACATTTAACCCAACGTTTGTATTATTCTCGTAACATTTGTCTACATATCTGAATGAGTCCATCAGTTTCAGAAATTCCAAGTCGACGTGATGTATTCTGGATGAGTGGTTAGAGAGAGAGAGAGAGAGGAGAGAGGGAGAGAGAGGAGAGAGAGAGATGAGAGAGAGAGAGAGAGAGAGAGGAGAGAGAGAGAGAGAGAGAGCGTAATTGTGTTATTATATGTTTACGTGTTTTCTAAATAATTATTATATGGTAAGCAACCGAATGTCACGGAACGTTGCAATCGACTGCCAGAACTGTTGAAAAGTTATTGTTATAATTAGATATGTTGTTTTATATCTTCCATTAAGGTCAGTGGTTAGAAACTATTACTTGGCTACTCTTTGTGTAATAGCTAAAATAGAAACCGGATTTATTAAGATGCTGACATTATATAAATCGGGTGCTCCATGCTGAACAATGTTAATGACAGATCTTGACCATGAAAAATAAGATAAAACCAATGTTCTATCTAACCTTTCTTCGGCCGCTTTTAAAAAAGAAAGAAAAGATGAATAACGTGTCAAAATTACCGCCCTTTTTGTTAATCGCCTTTAAGAGCTGCATTTAGTAAGATCTTTAAAGAACCTTATAATTATTTTGTTTCCTTGCTTCATTGAACGTTAGTAAAAAAAAAATGCACTATAATGGTGGGCTTTAAATGATCATCAATGTAATCATCGTCATCAAGACTTTTCAGACTTGGAAAATCCTTTGATATTCACTGAACCTCGAATTTTCATTGCCCTTACAGTTCTGCAGACAAGAAAAACGATTTCACGGAACCCTGAAGTTGAACGACTTTTGAATCGGTTCAATTAGGAAGTGGCTGAAGGAAGCAGTGTCGTCATTTGTTCGGATGGGTACGCCTTATTGATGGATGAAATATGTCTGGGGTTGTGTCATTATAAAGTTCGTTACATATTTGTAGGGGGCAAGTAGATTGCTAGAAGGTTTATCTTTATTTCATCTATTTTTGTTGTGTATTGAAAAGAGTGGGGTGTGATTGTTGGTGATAGAGAAATCGGATTTATATGTTTAAAAAATGACCTTTGGGATTGGATTATTAGATGTAATTTAGATGTAATCGATAATAACACGATCAGTTATGACAGCTGTTGGAGTGTGCATATGAATGTTCTTCCCGTTATTTTGGAAACAAGGATTTTTTTTTTTAATCTCGGACAAAACTAACATTGTCACGCACAACCTTACACCGTTTGAATATAGAAGTGTTTATTCACGAAATGATTTGTCATATTTTCTTTCCTCGGTTGCAAAAGAGGTATTCATGTTTGTTACTATTGAAATTTAATTCCGGACAAATATGTATGGAACTTACTGAATATGCTTAATTTTTATTTGTAAATGTTCAATTGAAAGAGCAAACAAAGAACTTACAGTAGGTTGCTACCGAATGTAGTAATCAGAAAATAATAATCGTAATGAGAAAATCGATGTTTTCTCTGAAAACCATATGGCAGAAGAGAGGTAGGTGTGAGTATGTAAATCTTGGGAGTATCTACGTGAGTGAATCTTACTCTTCGTCCTCGAGACTAGTAGTGATTGAAAGTGGCCAGTTTGCGAGCGTGTGTTTTGGGAGGGAAAATCGACAGGAAACGCCTGAGGCGAAGAACAGACGGTGTGCAGTCTCTGCTTCTGTGAGGACCCGTTCTCCATCCTCCTTGGACATCCCCTACCCCCTTCCTCCATCCGATAACACCCCCACGTCAGAATATCCGACCAAAGACACAACAACAACAGCCTTCATAACGTTTGAATTGGGGTGGGTTGAGCGTTGGAGGGGTGGGGGGGGCGGGGGGTTGCGTTTACGGCAACTGTATTTTCAGAATATTGTTTCTCCGCTTTTTAGTTCAGGTCCTTGCTGAAAGAAAGTTTGCATGGTGATATGTCGTGGTTCATTGGTTGATGTTAATTAGCAGTTGCATATACTAAATTTTATTGATGACATTATTTTTTTAAGCCATCGCCAGTTCAATAAAAAAAGTACTTTGAGGATGATTCCTAAAGCATTTATCTTTAAGGGATGAGAGAAGCCCGCCTGTGAAATATCAGGTATGATAATGATAAAATAATTTTAAGGCACGTCTTTGATGCTTAAAACAACAACGAATGCATTTCAGACATTTGTAAGTTACTATTTCCTGGTATTCAAATCCTTTATTATTGCTGTTATGGTAAAAAGATTGGCTATTGTAGTTGAAAGGGGTGAAAACAACTTTTTGCAACATTTCCTTCGGAAATTGGTGGAAAGAAACTGAAATAAATAAGGGCCAGTTACCCGATCTAACATTTTTAAACGAGGTTGTCACACGCTTGCCTTTTTACTGCTAAACATGTTTGACTTTTCTAATTCGTTACTCGAGAATAAAATGGTTGAATGGTTTGATTTTGTTTTGGAAACAGTTTTTAGTAATCGGAATAGAATTCGGGGTTTAATACTTGTTGATTATTTGGTATGGTCGTTGTGAATGAGTAATGTTTTTAGCTCCCATTCTAATGAGTTCATGAAAGTATACTACTACTACTACTACTACTACTACTACTACTACTACTACTACTACTACTACTACTACTACCGGTAGTAATAATAATGGCAATATGTTTTTAGTGTTGTGGAAAATCCCTTCATTGAAATTAAGTATATGTAGAGGGGCACCCAGTAGAGTGCAGATTTCCGTCACGGCAGCTTATTTCTCGACCATGAACTTGACCTTTGACCTAAGGCTTTCAAAATTGAATAAATTTCACGTCTGAACATAACAATTAATCCCTGAAAATTTCACTTCTCTATGAGTAAAATTATGGCCTGGAAGTTGTTCACAAACAAACAAAATCAGACAAACAGCGGCGAATACATAACCTCTCCAACCTCGTTGGCGGAGGTAATAATGATGATAAAGATGATTTGTTTATAACTCGTTATTTTCACTTTTTATATCGCACATCGACCCCAAGTTAGATACCGTAGTGTTAATCAGTCTTTGACCTAGGCCACCACAGGATTCCACTACACTCAAGTGTCAACCCACGCATAGTTTTAAACAGGTTTTCTTAAATCGTGTAAGTGACTGGTTAAAATGCCATTTTTGGCGCTAGGAAATTTATTTACACTTCCTTGTGGGGCTAGACAAGCGTAGCTGCTGTGTTTACTTGGTGTCAATTCCCACGATACAACGACTGAGGGCGGTGTTGATTTGACTTGCCCGTTATAAAAAAAATCCAAACTGTAACTCAACAGCGCTTTGTGACAATGTATTTATTCTGATGTAAATAATAGAAAGAAGAATGATTGGCTAAATTTGAACTAGAATTTAGTTGTAGTGGTTAAAAGTAGTTATGTATAGGGGTTTCTAGTTTATAAAGGTAGAAAATCTTTAATTGTATGTGTATAAAGACTTGGTGAAGGCTTTTTAGAGAATTAATTGCACGAGTCGAAAACTAATCCTTGGTTTTTTTTTCTAATTCCTCTCCTAGATGGGAATAAGCTCTTATCACAGTGATGTTTCTCGCGTTTTTCTTGAATTTATGGTAGTCATTGCACGAGATGTGTTGGAAATTGGAAAATTTTGGCTTCCAAGATTTCCCTGGGGAAACAGCGATTAGCCTTTGATCATTTGCTCCTAAAATCTGACCTTCAGCCCGTAAAGTCTTGTCTTTGTCTCTTATTATTCCCTCGTTCTTTCATTACCCTCATATAATATTAGTGATTAAGTTTGTATACTGGGATGAAACTTGCTCAGTGATTAACTATTTATGTCTTTGGAGACCCGTTGCATTTGGTGAAATGCTGATGAAACGTAAGTACTATTCAGCTTCAGAATAACCATTGAGAAATGATTTTTGTCTGAACACGAAGTTCATAGTTCTCGTTAAAACATTTTTGTTCAAAAACGCTTCTTTTTTTCTGGAAGTGTTGGTAAATGTCTAGGTATGTGTTTTTGGTTATAATGCTTCGATGATTTAATCAAGTAAAGGTTGCCCATATTAGTGAAATACAGGGGATATTTGTTTACTTAAAAGTTTACTGATATTTATCATCCATTTTCGATCTAACACAAGAGATAGATTTGCATCCAAGATACTGCAATCGAAATTGACTGAAACTTTGTCAGCAAGAATATTAAAGTGAATGCTCTCACTGGAAAATTACATTTATCGGATTTGTTGCTGTTACACAGATAGAACACTCGATTGTGCCTCTTTCGGTCCTTGTGAGTTTTATTTTGTGCATCAGAATATTCACGTTTACCGTTCGTATGGATTTATTGATGTGCAAGGCTTTTGTTTGACGTGATGTCGTTATAAGTCCCAACAAAGTTTTAAAAAAATTTTGCAAGTCACGCTTTAGATACAAATAGGAAATTGTAAAATAACTTTGGCAATACGGTGTCAATAACGTTTGTTGAATTTCTTATTCATTTAACAAAGCTGTGCGCTATATGTATTTTGCTTGTCGTATGACTTCATAGTTGTTTGGTATTTTATTCAGTTTTGGGAGAATTGTAGGTGATGTTTTTCAATATTTCATGTATCATTGTGCTTACACGAAAAAGGCTCCATTAGCCCTTTTATCGTTTTAAACTTTCCAACTTGGTCTCAAGTTTTGAGTCTTTCGCTGCAAAGTTTAAGAGGTATAGTAGAGAGTTTTTTTTTGTAGGAGAGAATTTTCTGTCATTTTATATCGAGACTGTGGATTGTATAAGTAATGTTTGTTGAGAAGTATTATTTTTCCAAAAGTTGAAAAGACGTATCTAGCGGTGTCTTTTTCATTCTTTGTATTTAAAGTATACATTCGGACGAGTTGCAAATAAAGAGTAGTGTACAGTAAATTTTACTAATTTGAGGACTATGCCAGTACAGTATATGTTTTTTTTGTTTATTTTCTGAGGATTCTTAAATAACATGGACTTTCGTAGTGAAAGTTATTGCGATTGGATAAATTTTATAGAAAAATTTCCTTTCAGTTTTTGGAATATTTACAATAGAGTTTTGACTTGTTTGTTGAAATATTCATGTATCTTCTCATCTCCAAGTATAAGGGACTTTGTAAAGCCATTTCTGATTTGGTAATTTTGATTTAAATAAAAACGTTAACTGTTGGCCGTTAAGCTATAACAGCTCTTTGCAGTTGCCACTGTGTATTTTATGGATTGATCAATAGCAGCTACGCGATTGTCTGATCTTAACCGTCAAAATTTGTCGAATGGAATTGGTCTAATGACATCCGGCAGGTGATGTGCGAGGTGTTTCATGCGACTGTAATGGGGGACATTGCCAAGGGTGCAGACCTTACTACTCATTTCTAATTTAGCCATGATGTAGTTGTAACGGTTGCGCCTTTTCTACTAACTATGGCTGAATACTTCCGGAGGGAGAAAAACCCTTTAGACAGGTGGTTTTTTTTTCGGCGGAAGGGCGTGCGTCCCTCCTTTTCAATCTTAAGACGACGCCCACTTTCAGCTTCCACCGGTAGCCCAGTGTCTCTGTTCTATATGCTACATCTCACTCCCCCCTTCCACCCTTCCAGTTCTTGTCACTTTGTTTTTTGGAATCCAATTGCTGCCCACATTTTTTTTGTTTTATCTTGAATTTTCGATGCAAGGTACAACTGCTTAGATATACATATGGGTGACTTAGTTGTTAGATGATGTTACCTTTGTAACTTAAAAGATATTTTATAGACCCTAATTTTAGAATTAGTTTCATTTAGAATTTAATCTGAGTGATGTGTATGGAGTTGCTTTTTCCAGTTTACTTTATCATATAATAATATCCTTGTTTGCCCTTGTATCCTCTATATGAATTTGAATTTAAATATCTCTCTCTCTCTCTCTCTCTCTCTCTCTCTCTCTCTCTCTCTCTCCTCTCTCTCTCTCTCTCTCTCTCTCTCTCTCAATTCTAACCAACTTCATATAAAATCGGAGTTTTGCTAAACACAAATGTCATTTATTTTTTACTTCAGAATATGTTCATCTCGAGAAATAGTAGTAACATTTGTGTAATTAATAAATTCCCTACTGATTATTCAAATTCAATATATACACATTATAATAATCTTTATTTTTATTGCATTATCAGCATGTTGTGGAATCTCTTATGTTAACAGTACTTCATCTGGCCGACTAATATGTGTATATGTAAATGATGATTCATCAACCACATTCGGATAACTAACATAAACAAATAAACATATATTAGTATAAAAGTAAACTATGTATAAAACTGTAAGTTCTCTTTAAGTGTAAAAAGAAAAGAGAAATAACCATTCTCTTCCGATTCCCCATAATCTCAGAACTGCCGTCAGCATGCTTTCTGTCATCATTCAATTCTTCACCGTCACCTGGCTGACATTGTTCCACGACCCCCAACCAATAGGACTGCTTCCCATATTGCATCTCAGCCATCCCACATCAAATAGCACAATTGGCAAATAGACTATTCGTGGATATTCTACCAGATGTGCCACGATATTAAAATTATTAAAAAACATTATTATTAATCAAATTATTATTAAAGTTATTGAATAATAATTTTAAGAATTTTAAGAATAATAATTTTAATAAAAACAATTTTAACAATTCTAATAATAATGATAATAATAATAATAATAATAATAATAATAATAATAATCATTATCATCATGATCATGATCATAATAATCATAATCATATTTTTAATAATTTAATGCAACGCAACTGGTCACTATAGGCGAGTCCCAGTAGGCACGTCATTACAATTCAAATAACCTTTTGTGTACACCCCAGAAGAAAAATCAGAATGTACTTCATTCAATAACTGCAACAGTTAACCGTAGTTTCACTCAAGGGAGGACCTCAACTAGGCTATACTTCGGAGTAGAATTTGCGAATTTTCTGGGCTTGCAGAAAATTTCAGACTCTTTGAAGTTTGAGCTTGAAAAACGTTTTGATGAGGCCTTTATATTACCAAAGGAAATCGTTTTTTAAATATAGTACGTGTGCTGTCAATCAACTAAGCTCAAGGTGTTGTAAAATAGCGCCTTTGGGCATTAAGAGGTAGTGACGAGTAATGATGTTTGATAGCCATTTATATATATATATATATATATATATATATATATATATATATATATATATATATATATATATATATATACTGTATATATATATAATATATATATATATATATATATATATATATATATATATATATATATATACTGTATATATATATATATATATATATATATTATATATATATATATATATATGGTTTAAGGTTTAAGTTGTAAATTTGATCATAAAGTAGTACTTTTTAAAATTTCCATGAACTATTATAGTTTGTGTTGTTTATGTATTATATCGACGATCTTGTCTACATGAGATTTGGAACATTTGACCAAAGGAATGACGAGTTTTGAACTGACGTTGGAGCGTGTGTAGCATATTAAAGATGAGTAATATTAATTGTATTTTACTTATAATTGATGATTTAACTGGGAAATCTTATTTACTAAAACGACAAGGACAATGCTTTTCATCTAAAATATAGGGAGAACTTAGACCGTTGTCGGAAATCAATAAGGTGCGAGGAAAAGGTGTCTATGGGTAAAAGGGATTTAGAGGAACAAGCGTCAAAAACGTCAAAGAACAAAAAGATATATGTTCTTTATACAGAGGGCCGATTTGACGGGATTCCAAGTCCGTCAAAAGAAGAAAATAAAGCAGGGAAGGCACATGGATACTATATACGTCTGTCCGGTCCTTTTGCTTCAACACAGGATAGTTTTGGGGTGGTGGATCATTTTGAAGCAAAGATATTACGAGGGCCGAGCAATTTAAAAGAAAAGCAAGGAGGTTAAATCTAACCCCTCTGTTTTGAAGGATGGACGCTATCCGATATGGTTGCGGTGGATAGTAACTTATGGGAAGGGAGGGTAACATGTATCGGGGTCAAGTAGAGGCGGGAAGGGTCAAGGTTTATGAAATGAGACTTTTGTCTACAGTATATACATCAAGGGGGGGGGGGTAATCTTTTACGGAAAATGGTGGATGAATTATTGCAAGATATCCTGTGAGTGTGGCTAGAAGAGCAAACTATGTTGTTTTTATGAGGTAAGATTGGATTGAGGAGAAATAACAGAAATCAGGATTGGTTTGGGGTTGGTAAGAAGGAGAGCAGGTTATTGGCATGGGTGTGACAGGGTTGAGGACGACGATTCAGATGTGAAGACCCGCGGCCACCTGCCTCCCTCTCCGCCGTCTCTTCCAGTCTTCACTTGCTCCACCGTGGGAACAACCCGACGGAAGGCTTTCTCCCCTCCCCCTTGCCTTGTACCTCTCCCCCTCGGATATCTATCCTTTATATACCCCATTCACTTCTCTGTCCTTGTTCGTTGCTTCAAGGCACAGCTTTGACATTTTGCGTTCGGTAACTTAATTTCTGTTGTAATGAAATCATAGTAATTAGCTTGTTTAGCTCTATGCAATCTTAAGGCGGAGGATTATATATCATCATCATCATCAAGACAAAGACCTCAGACATGTCCTTCCACTTGCGTCTGTATATGGTCTTTCTTTGCCAGTCTATACCAGCAAATTTCCTTGGCTCGTCAAGCCTTGTCTTCTCTTCCTTCCCCTGCTTTCTTTTGCAATCTCTAGGGACCCATTCTTTTATTGTCATTATATTTTCTATCATTCTCATATGTTCTGCACGTCTATTTCTTTTTCTTACCTGATGTTAGGATATCCTTTACTTTAGTTTGCTGCCGTATCCATGTTGCTCTTTTTTTTCTGTCTTTTAGTGCTATTCCCATCATTATTCTTTCCATAGCTTTTTGAGTTGTAACTAGCTTATGTTCTAATGTAAGGCTTTAGTAAGGCTCCAAGTTTCCTATGCATAGGTTAGAAAAATCTGATTAAATACTTTTCTTTTTAGAGAAAGTGGTATTTTAATTTTCAGATCTCATTTTGTTTACCAAAACTCCCCATCCCATGCTTATTCTTCTTTTAATTTCGGCTCATGTTCTAGGGAAACACTGTGTCCTAATTACGCATATTCATTAACAATCTCTAGAGTTTTGCCCATAACCCTTATTTGTTGTCTGTATTTTCATTAAACATTATCTTAGTTTTACTTATATTCATTTTCAGTCCTACATTTCTGCTATCTCTATTCAATATTTTATCATGTTTAGTAATTCTTCCCGTGATTCACTAAATATAACTATGTCATCTGCAAATCTTAAAATGTTCAGGTATTCCCCATTAATGTTAATTCCTACATTTTCCCAATCTAAATTCTTAAAAACTTCTTAATAGACACGTTGTGAATGATTTAGGAGAGTTTTGGTCTTTCTGTCTAACTCCTTTCTCAATCAGAATTTTCTCACTATTTTTATGTATTTTGTAATTGCTGTACTTCTTGTATATATATGTCTTCGAGTGTTCTAACATAAGATTCATGTATTCCTTGTTTTTAAGGGGCTTTCATTACTGCTGAAGTTTTGACAATAAAAATATGTCTCAGTCTATAAAAGCCATATATTGTGCTGCCATACTGTGTTGCTTTTTTCATTAGCTGGTTAATATCATGGATATTGTCAGTTATTGAATACCTGCTTCTAAATCCTGCCTGCTCTCTTAGTTGATTATTTGGCCTAATATTTTGATCTTTATAAATATTTTATATATTACTAAAAGCACACTTATTTGACATTAATTTTTCAGTTGATTTTGAGTCTCCCTTCTTGTGAATTAATATAATGATTATATATGTATATGTATATACATTGTATGTATACACACACACACACACATATATATATATATATATATATATGTATATATACCAGTATACATCATTTACGCCTATTGACTCCTCTATATATATATATATATATATGTATATATATGTATATATATACTTTTATTGTACCCTGAAGAAGTGTATTAAAATGCACGAAAGCGCTTGGTACTAAAGCTTTTTATTATTTCCTACTGGCTTTTGCGTATACCAAGTCACGTGATCCTTGTGGCAGTAAAGCATGTATATATATATGTGTATATATATGTATATGTATATATATATATATGTATGTATATATACATATATATACGGTATATATATATATATATATATATTTATACATATGTATATATATATACACACAAACACACACACATTATATATATATATATATATATATATTTATATATATATATAATATATATATATATATATATATATGATAGTTGTATCTACCGCTATAGCCGATTGCTACTTATGATATTATAGTCAACAGCCCTTGTGACATATACTTACTGAATTAAGTTACGAGTAGTTCCAAATATCGAATTTAGTGCTGCTGTGCATGTGGCTTAATCATTTTGGGAATATCAAAACAAAAGCATAAAACTAAGCGTCCCTAACCTTGCAATCGGTTATCATGATAAGGAGGAAGTACAAATACCTGACTTTGACAAGAACGTGTACTTTAAGAGTCAACGTAAACTTATATCTTCGTTGATAGCCAAATGGACAAGTTGACTGCCTTAATTTGCTTTACCAAAATCGAAGAATATATGAAGGGTCTCTATTCACCCCTGTCTGTTTGCTTGTTATTAACTTTACACAAAAACTACTGTATCGATTTTGACCAAATTTGGTAGTTATGTTGGATGAATATGTAACGTTTCGGAAAAGTACATTAAAGTATAAGTACGCACCATTACTTTGAAAATAAAAGCAATGTTAAGGAAATGGAAAATGTTATTTTAGTTTATTATTTTGGAGCAACATTACGCAAAAACTACTGAACCAACTTCAACGAAACGTGGTGAACAATTGTGGGGTTATGACCCAAAGATCAATTCATTAGAATTTGAAGAAAATACATCGAATTACAAGTACGCAGTGGAGTTGAGAACAAAACAAGACTACTTGGAGTGGCGAAGGGATGCTCTCTACCGAGTGCCCCTGTAGTTCAGTATAGATACAGTAGAATATTCTCGAATCCTGGGTTGTATAGTTGCAATTACTGACGGGGTTGTTGCAATTTATTTCCTTTGGATGTGTATTAATATTTGCAACGAAGCGAATTAATAGATTCATTGTAAAAATAATCTTGCATTTTTATTTGCATCATACTGCTATTAGGACAACAGTAATTTCCTTGCAATTAAATGTTAGCAGCTTGTGGAATACACAGAAGGTTTTTCAATAGGTGCAAGTCCCCAGTTAAGTTAAAACCCTCTTAGTCTTAAACATTATTTTATATGGATTTTGTCCATCCGTAACGTATCATGTTGATATTACGTTCTAAAATTTGGTGTGTGCGTGTGTGTGTATGTTAATTAACATAGTTGTTGCTTAATTTAATTTTGGAAATACCTGAAACCTGTGCGTGAGCCAAAATATTTGTTATGATGCCATTACTGGAAAAAAATGACGAAATGCAAACGTTTTCAAATATGTCCGATTAGAGCTGACGCCGTTAAATGTGAATAATTGGTTAATAGAAAATATTTCATGCATTTTAATGATTTGGGTTTCCAGGTAATCTATAGAGATTATAGGATATAATGTGTGTGTGGATGGGAATCAAAATCTCTCTCTCTCTCTCTCTCTCTCTCTCTCTCTCTCTCTCTCTCCTCTCTCTCTCTCTCTCTCCCCAAAGATTATGAAGATATATGTCTGCATATGTTCCGATGTATCAAATCAGAATTGCAAGGTATTGTGAAATGATCCCTGTTATTGTGTATATTTTGCCATTCATTTGTATCGTTCATATGTTTCCTATTACATTTATAGGGAGATCTATTTGGACAAAAGGTATAGAAGATCCAACTAGTTCCGTTAGAATTTGATAGAGGTAATACCTGGTGTCTCATGTTTTAAAAAGGCTACAATATGAAATTATGTAAACTGCATTCCCAAAGATTTTATCGTTAATTTTCTCTTTTATTCAGAACCTCTGCAATCTCAAATTCAGTGTTATTAAGCTAGAGTATATTTTGTAGCATGCTTCGTTTGAATTATGGTACATTCTTCTAATTGATGAAAAAAAAAATGCATATGGCTGTCCGAAATGTAGAATATAGTATTGACAGTTGATTTACGTAATAATTCTCTCTCTCTCTCTCTCTCTCTCTCTCTCTCTCTCTCTCTCTCTCTCTCTCTCTCTCTCAGAGCCAGCTTCCTTTAGTTATTTGTTCTGTATTACGGTATCCGGTCTTTTTTTTTTTTTTTTTTTTTTTTGCACGTGCGGCCGTTAACAGTTTTCTTTGGAGTTAAGGCAATGTTTCATTTTTTGGGAGGGTGGATTGTTTCGGTTGGATGGGTAGTTGTTGAACCTTGTCTCTAGTACTATATAGTTACTCCCTTATATATATATATATATATATATATATATGTGTGTGTATATAAATATTTGTATATGTGTATATATGTGTATATAAATATTTGTATATGTGCATATATATGTATATATATGCGTATAGATAAGTATATATATATATATATATATACATATATTATATATAGATATACATGTATGTATATGTATATATATATGTGTATATGTATGTGGGTGTATATATATATACTATATATATATATATATATATATATGTGTATATATATATATATATATATATCAGCCGTTACTAGTCCACCGCAGAACAAAGGACTCAGATGTGACCTTCCTCTTGCGTCTGTTTATGGTAATACTATGCCATCTATTCCAGTCACACTTATACTGGTGTGTGTGTGTGTGTGTGTGAGAGAGAGAGAGAGAGAGAGAGAGAGAGAGAGAGAGAGAGAGAGAGAGAGAGAGAGAGAGTGAATATACATACAATGTATATAATATTGTAATGTTTCACAAATGCAGTGCATACATTTTTTTATTTACTTTAAACCATGTAGGGATATTGTTGGATCGTGAATGTATTTATTTTCAGATTACAATTAATGATAACTATGTATGTAAATATACCATATAATGATACATGTAGTTTTAGTCATTCAATGATTTGTTATTATTAATTATGTGGTTTTATACGTTATTATCGTAACCTTTGGTTGAATATACTTATTTTATTTGAAGTTTGAACAAATATTTTCGAGGCATCTGTGTGAATTTCTTTCAGAAATCGCACCGCCATTCATCTCTACTGCAGGTGTGAACGACAGCTGTTTCCCACGTCTGAAATTGTCCTTGACTTCAGGAGGGTAGCTCTGTGAAACTGACCTAATTCTGAGAGAGAGAGAGAGAGAGAGAGAGAGAGAGAGAGAGAGAGAGAGAGAGAGAGAGAGAGAGAGAGAGAGAGAGTGTCAGTCTTTTCGAAAGGAAAGAAATGTTTTTATATGGCATTTACATAAATAAAAATAGAGATTGATAATTGTGTACAAACTAAATTAAAAGTGTCCCTTAAACTTATTCTCTGTAGGTCAGTTTAATAAATTGACCAGTAATATAGCTTGAATTTACTTGTCTTTCTAATTTCTGCCTGGAATTGTTCATAGGAACTTCTTGATTATTATATAATTATAAGTTAATTGGCCGTAGGACTTCATTTTATTCATGTAAGTTTTTTCATTCAAATAGTTTTTAAAATATACTCAAAAGAAGAGGGCCATTTTTGAATGTTATACTGAAGTCGACACAGAAGCTACACTTATTTCTTTTGAATTAGAATCAAATATAGAAACTCGCAAAATTTTCAGATTTTGTAGAAATTTGAGTTTAAGACTGTAGCTTCTTTATAACAGGTATTCCATTGTCATATTTCTGTAATCATTACAGTTTTTGTTACTATTTTCATTTAAGAAGACCGAAGCCCAAATATCACGGCCTTACTAAGCAAGCGTCCATAAGGTAAAATAGTTTTGTGTAAAGCGAGGGATAATAGATAGATAAAGGTAATCTAAAAACATTTAACCTAGGTAAGTTATGTCGAAATATCAATGCAATTAATAAAAACTCAAGTGCTGTCACATGGTGGTTTTTCTTGCGCCGTCGTGAATTTACCCAATGCATTCAATTTGGTCAATAGAATTGTTGACGCTCGGGTACATCTTGCATTTAGAAATCAATACCTTTGCTTACGCCGAAAGGAAGGCCTATCCAAAACGTTCCTAACTGACGATAACATCATTTAAGTCTGTGAGAGATAAACATTTGTTATCCAGTACCATTAGATTTTAATTTTCTACGAAAGAATTTTTTTTTTTTGTTTCATGTTTGTGTTGTAGGCCTAATAGTAATATTTTATGAAAGACTTACACACACACACACACACACACACACACACACACACACATATATATATATATATATATATATATATATATATATATATATATATATATGTATATATACACACACACACGGATGTCTACATATATTTCTTCTCCTTGAGGTAGAAAGGTCTGCGTAATTGTTTCTTAACAACTATACCAGCCGTGAAACAATAGGCACCTCTTGGTACCATCATTGGCCATAAGGATTCTCAATATTCCTGAAAATATCGTCTTTACGATAGTGCACTGTGCAATTGGTTCAGTGGTTTTTGAAATATTAATATAGCTTCTCTGCACTAACGTCTGGATCCACATTAGGTGAGACCCCCACAAGTAATCTCCAGCCTTGAGACGGGGAACTACACCATGGAGGAACATTTTTGCTCCAAGAACTTAACTCTCTCTCTCTCTCTCTCTCTCTCTCTCTCTCTCTCTCTCTCTCTCTCTCTCTCTTTCAGAAATGACTACGTGAATATTTATTCTCATGGAAGTGTTTTTACCGGGCAATTATAAATCTTGATTGAAATTGAAGAAATACTGCTGTATATGTGTGCGTATGCACTTGTGTTCGCAATGCCTTAACTAAGAGAGAGAGAGAGAGAGAGAGAGAGAGAGAGAGAGAGAGAGAGAGAGAGAGAGAGAGAGGCGGTAGGGGAGCAGAGAGGCGAGGCGGTGAAGTACATGAGGTCAATGTTAATTTGAGACCACCTCTGGTAAATGGCATTAGAATGAGATTTATCTTGCGTCTCGGCCCTAAAGGTCATTGTTCTTATCCAGTGTGCTGGAAATCAGAATCTCATTTTTACCTCTGCCTCTTGAAGTTTGTTATCTTCGACTAAGAGAGTCGCGTTCTATATACTGTAGATACTCTCATCTGTAGAGTATTTTACAGGTACGTTGTGTAAGTTGTGCTTGTTGCTAACTTTATTGTGTTGAAGGCTACAATCCTTAACAGTATAGGCTACCTCGTTATGCTTCATTCTTTACAACAAGCCTCTCACCTTGACTTTTTTTTTTTTATAAACCTCGTAGTTTTTCCTTGCAAGTACCCCTCATCCTTTACGTGTTTCACTACATCTCACCATCGGCCACTCGAATCAACGTGGTTTTATTAAAGGTAACAAGATCTAGAAAACAAATCTTGGAGACTATTCCTGTCCAAGTTATCTGCTGTTTACGTTCTTGGAAATTTTGAGAGTAGCTTATGAAATTAGAGGGTTTGTGCTTTTAAAGTTTACTATACTCTTACAACTTCACTTTGTGTAAATATTTTCATTGGCGATTTTCAAAGCTGAAATTGTCCCCAGGGAATTTTTGAATATATATATATATATATATATATATATATATATATATATATATATATATATATATACATATATATATATATATATATATATATATATATATATATATATATATATATATATATATATATACATACATACATACATACATATAATGTATTTCTTTGTGTTATCTGTACTTGAATGCATGTATATTTTTTTTTGCCAATGAAATTCACCTCTAAACCCATGACATTTAACGTTTTTGCAATTTTTCCGTTGCAATAACAACAGTTTCAACTCGTTCCTGATTTTTTCTTTACGTTCGGTTGCGCTGGTTTTTTCTTATTGTATTGTATTCTCAATATGAATAATTTTGGAAATAACACATCAAACTAATTTGTGTAAAATCAAAAACTATTCGGTGCACGATACCCAAAAGGCGTAACTTATTAGTAATGATAATAGTACCAGCTGTAGCGAACGCATCTCGTATGTGTGTGCTGTTTTAGAAATTTAGCCAAAGGCTATCAACAGGTTTTGGTGAATATTCGGGAAAAGGTTATGATCTTTAATCAGATATCAATGGAGATATGTGGTTTTCTTTTATGAAAAATTCAGTTTCTTATAAAGATACTCAATTGGATCGGTTTGTCTGATTAAAATTTTCAGGATATATCTTAAAAATTCCTCCTTGAATTTTATCACATTACTTTAATAAACAGACAAATAGAGTGAAAACCACCGACAAAGGTGAAAATGAATAAAAGGTTGAGGTATTTAAAAAAACAAATCATTGGTAATGGTAAATCAAGAATGCACATATAAGAACAATTATAACGATGGATAATAAATTGATTCCATGCTCGGGAAAGTTTTACTTGGAATTACGATACGCTTATCAAATGTGTGATTAGATATTTCAGGAAGAAAAAAAAAAAAGAAAAATAAAGGCGAGAGTCCTATTAAGAATGTTTTAAGGTTTTTGGTCACTTTATATCATTTAGGAAGTTTATCAACGCTATATGTATTTTACTGTTTTTTTTTTTTTTTAGTTGCAAAACTAAATGTCGTGCAGGTCATTCATATCAATTCATTTATATTTGAAATTGGTCAGACCGTTATTGCCGATATTGTTTTTTATTATTATTAGATTCCTGACTCGTAAAACCGAACAGTCATCTTCTAGTGATGGAATGATAATAGTTGTAAAAAATCTCTCTCTCTCTCTCTCTCTCTCTCTCTCTCTCTCTCTCTCTCTCTCTCTCTCTCTCTCTCAAACCGGTAGTTGTGTTCATCAGTTTTTCAATGTTTTTCTCCATTGTTACCAGACGCAGAAGTGATGCTGCTAAGTGGTCCATAAAGATTACCCAAGCATCCTGAGGTTGGAGGAAGAGTCTCTCTCTCTCTCTCTCTCTCTCTCTCTCTCTCTCTCTCTCTCTCTCTCTCTCTCTCTCTCTCTCTCTCTCTCTCTCTCTCTGATATCTTTCAAGTATTTATGTTCAGGTTTGTCTTTCAGGAATATGAATAGATAAAGTAACATCTTAATTTTGTACAGACTAGCATACTAGGCAACGTCTGCCTTTTTTTATATCAAGGCAACTTATTAAATGTTATTTTTGACAAATTTTGTCTATGACATTTTTATGACTTGTTGAGGCCAGTATTAAGGTAGTTTAGAAAGTATTTTCTCTCAGTCAACTGTTCTACTCGTTTTGTTTTAAGTAGGGAAAGTTAAAGGTAGAATTTATTTATGAAGACAGTATCTTTACAGTGTCAAGAGTTCTTCGCATTGACGCATTTAGTGATTCCAGGGAAGTTATGTTAGCATATCTTCTGTTTAGTTTCTCTTTAATATGCAAAACATCAAGACTTTTTATTCTCTTATTACAGATAGTAAAGTATATCTCTGTAACCCCTGAACTTCATAGTGAGATCTAGGTATAACCTGGAGGCATATTAATGATGCTGGGTGGGACAGTACCCTTTCCACTTTTTATCTCCCGGGGGCGACTGATGCAGTTCTTACTCCTCCCCCCTCCTCCCCACTTACCTACTACAGTTCTTTGTCCGTAAGAATTGTATCCACTCTCTACTGCAGGGTAATTGAACTCGGGCAATCGTGGCTGTCTGCAATTGGGGAAGTCTTACTTGGAAATTTTGTTGTTGTTGCTGCGTGTGGTTATAATGTTTGTGATTGTAATTGTTGGTTAGTATGCTTTTTGTAATTTTCAATATTGTTATTCATATAGTTACGATGTTTAATTTTTTAAACTTGTTTTGCGGTCATCGAAATTTTTATGAATCTTGAGAGTTTCAATAAAGAACATAACAATTTTAAACAACACTGATAGGTCCAATGCATCATTAATGTCATTTACACTTTATGCATGAGAATAAAATGCTCGTTTGTACACCGGTTCAACAAAAGCCACAGAATGCCGTGCTTTTACAAAAAAAGTCAATATATTTCTCTGTAATTCTTTGTTGAACCTCATAAACGTTTTTTGGTTTTTTAAGTGTTGTTTTATGGAAAGGATGACAGGGCGTAATAACTAACTCTTTTACCCAGCCTAAGGTGGGAGAAGGAAAAAACAATAGGTGGAAAATAAAAGGAAGGTTAACCACGAATGTAGCGTTAATTTGAGGTAAAGAAATCAGGGCAAGAATAATGGCGTGCTTATAGACTATTTCTTAAAAATAGTTTGTTATAAGTATAGGAACCTTTTGACTGATATGTGAAAATATAATCCACTGTTGAGTTTTATCTTTTACATACTTTAATTTGCGTGATAAGAGATATTCTTGAGACTGTTGATTGGTTGTAAATGTATTGTTTCTTGTCCAACCAAGAAAACTAATGTTACATTGTGCTTTTATATTATTCATGAATGGAATTTAGCTTCGAATAAACAGTAATTTCTATGGCATTTGTTTGGTACTCAAAAAATGAAGCTTTGTTAAAAAAGATTGGAATTAAATGTTATTATTATTATTATTATTATTATTATTATTATTATTATTATTATTATTATTATTATTATTATTATTATTATTATTATTATTATTGAAAGAAAGGAGACTGATTTTTCGTACTCCATTTTATATTCTGTTTATTTTAAGTCTCTACCCTTACGACATTTTCGTTTAAATCTTTCGATTTCGGGAAGCTATTTATGTAACAGTCAAATATGTAAATTCTTCTCAATATAATAAGGCAAAAACGGAAGATGTCTTTCTTTCATTGCAATAGTGACAACACCGGCCTTCAGTGTTACATCATTGTTATAATTCAAAATGGTACAAAATTTGGAAATAATACCGAAAAGACTATCTATAGTATATACCCTCTTAGGTATCCAACTTTTGTTTTTCTGTCACTTAAGATAACGTGAAGAAAAATGTTATAATTATGTGTGCGCGTTATCAGAATTTAGATCTTTTGTTTCAGATGAGATAATATTACTTTAGCGGTTTACAACAAAGAGAGCTTGTGTATGAAAAATCAAGCTGCAACCCTAGTTGGCAGCGCAGAATGCTAGAATAGCAAAGGCTCCACCAGTGCGGTACGGCATGAGGAAATTTAAGAGAAAGACTCGGTGTTTCCGAAGCACGATTTTGCTGTGGAGTGTGACACAAGGGCTTTTCAAAGAATTGCAATGAAGGGATAGACTGAAAGGGGTCCATTATCTTTTCCTCCTTCAGATCACCTTGGTCTTTCTGTTATAATGTAATTTCGTTCCCCCTACAGTAGTTTGTTTCATGCACCAATTATTTTAGTTCAATCTATAAAGAGTATCATGACCATAGGTCTATAGTCATGAGGTGGGTTAATACAAGTAATATCTGAATAGGCGTATTTTTTTTTCTCTTACTTTTATTAAGATAATTTACAATTTTACTAGTTTATTTTTACAAATATGTATTTATAGTATATACATTTATACTTTTACGTTAATTATCACGATGTGGTTGATAAATCATCATTTGAGACCAAATTACAAAGTAAATGTGATAAAAAGTATTACATACAAAAATAATCTTAATTACATTCCATTTACAACTGCTTTTTGCCATCTTATTGAGTTAAGGTTGAATAATGTCATTACGAAGAGGAAAACTTTTTTAACTTCCATCTGTCTTAGTTTGAAGACAAGGTCTCATGGTTAACGGGGTCAAAGGCTGAGCCATATCATGCGATTTTGACTAACAGCAGCAGCAGCAGCATAAACCACATCATTGGTAATAAGGATCATAAAGTTTTCTAAATCCCTTGTTTGAGCAGTTACCAGTCAAAGTGTGGCAAGGTCTGAAATTGAAAAAGTTTTTTTTAAATTCTGCAGCCTTTAAGACTAGTTTCATATAAATGTTTACACATTTCTGAACAATGTTTTGTTTCCTCTGAGTATCGCATAAAGGCTGTTCTTCAGGAACCATTTACGTAAAATTTCACGTCCCATTTCACGGGCTATTTCATATTTATATAGAAATAGCTATCAGTTTGAAATCAAGCTGCAACACGCACATACTTCAGTTAAGCTCTCTTTATACATATTTTTATGTAATTTATGTTCAGATTGACTAAAAACATTGTAATGACGTCAATATGCTACTTTTAAAGAAATTCAAATATATATATATATATATATATATATATATATATACATATATATATATATATATATGTAAGTATATATATATATATATATATATATATATATATATATATATATGTGTGTGTGTGTGTGTGTATTGTGTATATAGTATATATGCATATAGGTAAATAGATGATGAATATCCAATGTAACAAACTGTACAGTTATCATTTATTTTTTATTTATTTAAAGACCGATGGAGTAATAATCGATACAGTTAGACTATACCAGCGATGTATTTTCTGCAAAAGAAAAAGAAATACTGGGATGGGGTTGGAAAGAAAATAGATATACATTCCATTTTAAAGAGTGGAACTGCATTTTAAATTTCTATCTTACCCATGTTAGAAAACTCCTCATTTTAACATACGAGTCTGCAGAAGTGAAGGCAGTCGCAAGCAAATAAATTGAACATGCCTTTGATTATTATGTTCTTGTACTTTTTGTTCAACATAACTTAGATAGTTTTATCCCTTTGCTTGGTCATGGTTCTTAAGAGTGGCAGGGAGGGGGCTCACGAATGGCTAATTTGTATTATGCGCTGAGGTCGAGAGGTGCAATTTTTTACTTTCACTTCTGTAATGTCGGTTCTTCGACTATGCATTTTCGTATTTGTTTTAGTCGTTCTTAAAGGTCATTATTATAATTGCAGCTTTGTAAATGTACTATCAGTTACCTTTTAGCCGTACTGATTTGTGTCTTCATTTCTAGCGTTTGTTATTTCTAAAATTGAATTCTTTTTCTTTTCCTATGTTAACAGATAAAGGATATACTGCCGTACTGTAGTAGGCGTTTCAATCAGCGAGTTGTCGTATCTGCGTAGGTTTCAGTGAGATGACGTTTTGCGCTGCGGGCAGTAGAACTCATCAAATTTCTTGTTGACTTTATTTCATTTCGTGTTTTGTGTCAGGAATAATTTAGCTCGAACTGCTATCATTATTGCTGATGATATTTTGCTGCTGCGTCTCGATTTTTTTAATATTAGTGTTATCATCATAATACAATTGCTGCTTGATTTTGTATTTTCGTCATATCCAGTTCATCCTTATGGTAGGTGGTTTGGAAGAGTGTTAACTTTCCCATGTACAACATTTTTTGTTTTGTAGTGCTATTGCTAGCCCTATGCCCCTGTATATATATATATATATATATATATATATATATATATATATATATATATATTTATATATATATATACATATATATATATATATACATAGATATATATATATATATACATATATATATATACATACATACATACATACATATATATATGTATATATATACATATATATGTGTGTATATATATATATATATATATATATATATATATATATATATATATATATATATATATATATGTATATAGTGTATTAACTCATATGATTATTATATGTCTAGTAGTCTAAACATTATTACACGTATAGCAGTCTACTGTAAATACAATACATATGGAAATTCTTGATATGTAAATTCTTAATAGCACCAACAGAGAGGAAGAATGATATAAAAGGGTGTTAGTGAGAAAATCGCAGTGGGCGTCTTACTCCGGCATGAGCGCTTCATATCGGAACTAGGTCAGTCTGTGTCTGCTCATCACCATGGCAATTGAACATCTCTTGCTGCTTCCCTTATCCATTTATTATTATCTTTCATTTATTATCCCTCCCTGGTCCTAGCTTATATGGAAGGGGGGTGGGTTGCTTGGGCGCTTATCTGATGTATATATGGTCAGTCTCTAGGGCATTGTCCTGCTTGATAGGGCAATGTCGCTATCCCTTGCCTCTGTCATTCATGAGTGGCCTTTAAAGCTTTAAGGGACTTCTTTAGCATGTGTTTATGATGAAGTGAAGCATGTGTTACAGTTTGTCGAAGGGAAAACGGATGGTGCCATATAATAATTGAGATGAAACGATGGGGTGTTGTTAGCGCGGGTCTTCCATATCTGTATATAAAAAGTCAAGAGGGTCTGTGGATGCAGGTGTAAGGTTTTGGGATCAGATGAGTGGTTAATGGAGAATGAGATGGTGGATGTTTGCAAATGATACGAAAGGATTTGCAAAGACAAGTGAAGTAGTTTTGGAAGAGTAAGGTCAAGAAGTCAAATGGGATTTAGAAAAAATGGAGCAATGGATGTACATATAGAGATCGAGAATTTTCTAGATTATTATAAAATGTTGTAGGATCTTATAAGACATTTAAGAGTAAATATTTAAGAGTGATGGTAGGCTGAAAAAATGGGTGAAATGTGAAAGATAACAGGAAATTTGCAAGACATTGGTAGTTAATTTGTTTTTTATGGAAGCTAGGTTGGAATGTGTGAAGATATTAAAGAACCAACTGTCCTTTGTGTTGAGTGAGAAAGAGAATTGATGGAAGCTTTCGAATATATATATATATATATATATATATATATATATATATATATATATATATATATATATATATATATATATATAAATTATTATTATTATTATTATTATTATTATTATTATTATTATTATTATTATTATTCAAGCTACACCCTAGTTGGAAAAGCAAGAGGCTATAAGCCCAAGGGCTCCAATAGAAAAAATAGCCCAGTGAGGAAAGGAAATAAGGAAATAAATAAATGATGAGAATAAATTAACAATAAATCATTCTAAAATCAGTAACAACGTCAAAACATATGTCTTCTATAAACTATTAACAACGTCAAAAACAGATATGTCACATATAAACTATAAAAAGACTCATGTCAGCCTGGTCAACATAAAAACATTTGCTCCAACTTTGAACTTTTGAAGTTCTACCGATTTAACTACCCGATTAGGAAGATCATTCCACAACTTGATAACAGCTGGAATAAAACTTCTAGAATACTGTGTAGTATTGACCCTCATGATGAAGAAGGCCTGGCTATTAGAATTAACTGCCTGCCTAGTATTACGAACAGGATAGAATTGTCCAGGGAGATCTGAATGTAAAGGATGGTCAGAGTTATGAAAAATCTTATGCAACATGCATAATGAACTAATTGAACGACGGTGCCAAAGATTAATATCTAGATCAGGAATAAGAAATTTAATACACCGTAAGTATGTGTGTGTATATATATTTGTGTATACTGTATATGTGAATGTATAATATATATATATATATATATATATATATATATATATATATATATATATATATATATATATGTATATATATATGCATGCTTATATATACATATACATATGTACTGTAGGCATCTAACGATTAGGTTAATCGCTAGGCTATACTGCATTCCCATACCGGGAGAGTATTCTGACTTTGCATAAATTTTCAATATGCCACAATGATATCATGAAAGCATAATGCTAAATCTTGCAAAAGCGCCTAGCCTAAGCACGTAATGCAGACTGGCATTTTTAGTACGGCCGCTTTATTCATTTTACCGGGTTGGCCAAAATTTATGAGCTTGGATCTGCGGCATTGATATGCGCTAGTTGCAGAGAGAGAGAGAGAGAGAGAGAGAGAGAGAGAGAGAGAGAGAGAGAGAGAGAGAGAGAGAGAGAGAGGGAGAGAGAGTGTGATCTGTACCTTCTTAAGACTGAATTATGAGTAGAGAAAGTATAAAATTAAGATAATTCATTGCTTGGATTATGAATTAAGTTGAGCTTGAATGGATCGTCAGTCACGTCTGAAAATATACTGAAGTTTTTCTGAGATTTGTCATTATGGTAGTGATTGCGCGTATTGCATTTATTTATGTAGATTAGCAATTTTTATAATATTAAAAGTTTAGTATTAGCCAATACAACCGATCATTTGAGGTGATAAGTATAGTTTTGGGTAATGGAGCCTTCTTATGTCATTTAAGTTTGGTATTTACTTTACACACTTTGCTTTAAGGACTGTCACATTCGAAAAGCCCTGTGCCCTATACTAAAGGACCAACAAGATGTGTTTGTCTTAATTATTTAGAGTAGACATTCGTAGTGGGAGCTTGTTATGTAGTTTAAGGGCTGCATATTTGAAAACTTTAGAACCTACCGTATACTTTTGATGTTATGCAAAAAGTGCACATACTCTTATGCAACGAAGGTAAGAACTAGTATCTATAACACTTATCTAAATATTTATTTAGTATTGGTTAGAGATTATATTTATGTGTGCGAATGATTGGTAAACACCAATGTGGGAAAGAGTGACTAGCTCCTTCATAATATATTCAATGTCTGTTGTTTCGTATTGGGTCCCAACTATATAATTTTTTTGCAGGTCCTTTTATATACTTTCTCCCTTTTTGGTGTTCCTGTTTCTTTTTGCATAAACTGTCTTTCAAGCTAAGATGTTATGAACTCTATAGGCTAATCAGAGTGATAAGACCCAGTGGGCTCTCTCTCTCTCTCTCTCTCTCTCTCTCTCTCTCTCTCTCTCTCTCTCTCTCTCTCTCTCTCTCTCAAATTGTATCTTGTGACTGTTCAATAATTTAGCTTATTTTTCTTTTCATTTACTTTTCATGTTATTTTAACAATATTCTACGATATTTTTCCTTTTTCTTTGCAGTATCTACTTGTTGACATGCAAGATATCTATTTTTTCCTTTATTTTGGTAGACTGTTATGGTAGAAAAAATATCTAAATCCGGTCCTCGTTTCTCGTTCAACTCCTCTGTTTCTTCCTGCTGGCTTTAGTCATTCCATTTCTAAGCGACCTATTGAATCCAGTTATTACCATCGTAACTATCATAAGAAGAAATCAACAAATCTGTTCGCCCAACTGAGGCCTCTCCTCTACCCTCTCGCCAGCCCTCTTTCTTTGCTACTGCCATCTCTCTCTCTCTCTCTCTCTCTCTCTCTCTCTCTCTCTCTCTCTCTCTCTGCTAGTACTCGTTGTCTAGTTTGTTTTGTAAATTTGAATGCCTTCAGGGTGTACTCCAGTAGTATTCATTTATCATAATCGATTCTGATATTTCATAATTTTCATTTATTTCACCTAATGATGTATTCTCCAGAATTTCACATGTATGAAATTAAATAATTATTCCGGCTTGCCCATCTAAGTTCTTCAATGTATCTTGTTTACTGAAACACACTGGTTAGTCCTTCTCCATCTTTGCTAACGTTATTCCTTCAGTTGTTCCATTTCAGTCAGTCACCTTTTTGCTCGAACCTGTTTTTGTACATCCACAAATCTAGCATTCAACAAATTCCTCCCACTTATTCCCACTACCCGTCTTTTCTTCCACTCCCCCTTCCCATCCATCCAACATGCTGTGATTCTTTTCATCCGAATTACTCCCTTCTTCTTCCACCTCCTTTCCACCTCTCCCCCTAATATCACCTAAGACGTTGATCTTTTGCTCTTCACCTCACAACCCCACCCCAACCCCACCTAGACGGGTGAGGTTTTCTTTACGATTGACTCGTTTTTTTTTTCGTTCCGTTTGCTCTCGAGTCTTAGCTCTGGTCTCTTTAAAGTAGTTAACGAGAGAGCTGGAAAGAGTCTATTCATGATAATGATTGCAAAACATTTGAATAGCTAATTAAAATTAACTTCTCCATCCATATTGAAAGGAGACATCTTAACTTGTGCACTCCATGGGTTTAGCTTGGGGAGGCCATTTCTTAATATCCCTCATAAGTTTTTGTCAATTTTCAAAATTGGAATAGATAAGTGAGCCTAGTTCTATATGATAGATCGTGGCTGTAAAAACTTTTGTTCAGTAAACTAGTCGCAAAAATACATTACTTGACTTGTACAGGCATGGGAAGACTGTACTTCGTTGCCATTAGTATCAATATTACTAAAATTAAAAGTCTGTGCAATTCAAATCAGGCTTTTTAAGGAACAGTTTACCTTACAAAAGTTGTTCGAAGTCTAACTCTCCCTTATTATACTACTCTTGCCTCCCTATCTCGATGTTGAAAAATGAACTAAATCTTAGGCTTTACATTTATTTATGGGGATATTAAGAAATGACCTTCCCAGGACTGCGAAACTTCAGACGTCTCATTTACTCAATATTAAAATAAATCCTTTCCAGCTCTCTGACTAAGTATCCTTTGAGGTCACTCGTTCCTATTAGTATTCCTGCTTTTATTGTTTATCATGATGATTTTATTTGCTAGGTTAGATTAATTGCCAATTAGGCTTGGCGATAAAAATTTAGTTATTGGTTCTGGAATTGCATTTGAAATTTTCCTCTCTTCAGTTTCCGCTGATGTGGTTTTCTTCACGGGAGTTATTCATTAGTTGAGCACTTCTTGTATTTTCACGAATTGCAACATTCTACCATACCGTTATTATATGTAGTATTAGTGAATCCTTTATTATTGAAATTGAACCTGAGACAGTTTTTAGGTTATTTTCTTGGACACATATTTCAAAATGTTAAAGCTATCTTTATTTATTAAAGCAGATAATTTCTTTATGAGCAGTGTAAGAAATCCGCAAGAGAATTAATAGTTTTCGTCCCTAGATTATTGTATTTACGAAAAGGCATGTATGCTGACTAAATATTTCCTTGTGACGTCTTTTGTATGCGTAAGCACAAGCAAGAAAAAATAGTTCTTTGGGAAATTAATGTTGTTGATAAATCTAGTATCTATCATAACAGATGAAGATTAAATTTGTCGAGTATAAAGCCGTAATATATATATATATATATATATATATGTATATATATATATATATATATATATATATATATATATATATATATATATATAAGGAAAATATATATGCATTCATTCATGATGCATATATCATCTTGTGAATTCGCTACATATGCCTAATTAAAAGAGGTAAGGGCTACATTATATTGTATAATCACCCTCTTCGATATGAAAATATGTCATTGGAAATGAAGAAGAGATTTATGTTTTCTTTGCATGAAGAATGTACAGCAGGGAGGTCTTCTTCGTGTTGCGAAGTAAAAGTGGTGGCGTAGGTGCGTGATTGCAGAGAGCAGATGGGGATCTATACCGTGAGGCAAATAATAGAATCGTTCAAAGACATTAAAGCGAGCAGGAACTAAAATAGGGTCATTGGAGTTTCTATGTAGTGGGTAGGAATTATGTTTTGAAGACTTAAAGACTATCGAAGTATCAGCGTTAATAGTGAAGGGTGCGAGATTTGTACTAGTGTACCTGATTAATAACTATGATAGATGTTATGCCGGTAATAATGACTTTGATGTTAATAAAGAAAAAAAGACTTCTTTATTCGGGAAATCATCTATAAGTGTATCGGATGTTATGTTAGCTCATGATAGAAACAAATATTCCTTTACATGATTTACCTTCAGTTGTCATCAAAATGCCAGTTTTTTTATAAATTGTTTTATGACAGTCATATTTTAATTTCACATGAAAAAACTAGTTTATCAGTCTATGAAAGGTTAGTCAAATAACTTATTCTTTAATGCTTAGATAGTTCATCTTCATTTTTAGAGGTATGTATACATATTCTCTCGCTTCCTAATCTCACTCGATCTATGTATTCTGCTGTCCATTTAAGGGCGCTTCCCTTCAAGGAGAAAGGACTCGTGAGGAAATAGATTTTACGCTAGCCATGATGTGTTCGTATACTGTACACTTCTGTAGACATATATACGGATATTTTCAGTACTTTATATATATATATATATATATATATATATATATATATATATATATATATATATATATATATATATATATATATATATATATATCACGACGATGATGATTTGATGTGACTTTTTGCGTTCATTAGCAGACTTTACCACGTGCGTGGAATGGCAATGAATCACGCGCCGCGTGTATGGATGAATACAGCCCTGCAAAAGGATGTTTGCACTTAGAGAACACATCTCCGTGCTTCGCTACGGACGACTGATACAAAAAAAAGTATTTTAAATTTCTAGCCCCCTTCCCTCCCTCTTTGTTATTGCTAACCACCCCCTCTCTAACCTCCTCCCTGACAATTACCCTCCTTTCTCAAATTCTCATTCACCCCTTCTACAATTTGCTGGATGCATTAATAGATTGTCTATTACGTTTTTAGTTTTATAGCTAACACCTTAATCTCTTCGTATTTTACTAGAAATGTATATAGCATTTGAGTTGGCCAAATTATATGATTAAAAGCATACTCACTCATAATAAAATGGTATTTAAACCGAGAAATTACAGTCTGTGGTGCTGGGACCATTGAACTCTTTCGACTTTTTTAATGGAGAAAATTAATGTCTTAAGTGATGGAAATTTCCGCTTTAACTGTCGCAATTCTCTCGCAATGGGAGGATAATTCTCTCTCTCTCTCTCTCTCTCTCTCTCTCTCTCTCTCTCTCTCTCTCTCTCTCTCTCTCTCTCTCTCTCTCTCTCTGAAACTTCCCTTTTATTGACGGCATATGTGTTGCATTCCCTACAATTCCAGGAGTAATTGTTCTAGAACGAATGTTTTATTATTATATATAAATGTGACACATTCATGTATTTTAGGTTGTACTTTTGAAGCAGATTTATTTTCCATATTGAAAACTATACTTTTATTACGGCAGATTTAATTTGTTTTGCAGACACCTTTTAATGTTTGAATGTTCGTGAATTGAATTTATAAAGGAAAATGCTTACTCAAGTTACAGTTTGTACGTGATTATGCAAATGGAAAGAGAATATTTGATTACGTGTCTAGTTTAGATCTTTAGAGGACCTATTTCATTATGCATATTTACGCTGATTAATAAACGAAATGGCTTTATCCCAGTTCTCTCTCTCTCTCTCTCTCTCTCCTCTCTCTCTCTCTCTCTCTCTCTCTCTCTCTCTCTCTCTCTCTATATATATATATATATATATATATATATCTGATATTTTGTGGTATATTATATATTGCATGCGTCTACGTTGATGCGCTGCAAGTAAATTTCCCCGTGAAAACCATCCATTAAGACTTGAGATCAGAGAGACTCGTAAAACTGCAAAAGACTCCTACAGTCGGCAATGCATTGACACTTTTATATATATATTTCTTTTAAGATCCCAAACCTCTCATAATGGTTGCTTCCTACTCCCCTCCTCCATTCGGACCCGACTATGTTTCCAGGCCTCTAGAGGACGGCGCCCCCAACTTAGTGGTCCAGACTATTTGGCGCACAAAGCATTCGGCTGTGCGGCTGCCTTTGTCTAGATCGGCTGTAATTCTTGCCGCCTCTTTGATATAAAAAGTCGACCGGAGACATTGTCTTGTTTGTTTAAAAGACGAGATGTTGATGCAAATGGACTGAATACCAAAGGGGTGGGATTGCACTCTTTGGTTGTGCCGTTGTATTCGGAATTCCCTGTTGATTATTATATAAGATATATTAAAGTTTTAATTTTTATTATTTTTTTTATTATTATTAAAGACGACATTGCAAGTCGATGGGAGTTTCCAATGTTGGTTGATTTGAAAAATAATAATTATACATATTATCTGTGCATATTGGTAATATGATTGAGATTATTAGCACAGGAGCCTGAATTTCATGAATGCTACAAGATTCCTTTTTACATATATAATGAAGATTATTTCTTAAAACTCCTAATTGATTTTAAAGTTTTTAAGGGATATTTACCAGCTCTTTAAAGAACATATTCATAGACTATATCATTAAGTTCCATAACTTTTATATTTTGATTACTCCTTTTTCCTCTGATGATGAAGGATTCTGCCATGCAAATACTAAAACATTATATGTATCCATTTATGTGTGTAACAGCGTCAGTCTGTGTCATGAAATGCATGTCTAGGTTTGTTGCCGTCCTGCCATGCGTTTATTGCCATTTGCAGAATGATGAAGGCTATCAGACCATTCGAGCTGTCGGATGGTCGTTGCATCGTCCTTAGTTTGAAACGTGCTGTCTCGGCCCTCTTTCAGATTAGTAATTGCTCAATATTATGTGTACGCTATGCTATGGTGAGATGTCAGAATGAGGGTAGACTGACTGTAAACT
>NC_090725.1:124925243-124937743 GCF_036898095.1 Palaemon carinicauda | reverse complement strand
GTTTCTAACATATTGATTTAGGTGATGTGGATATTTTGTGACAGAATGAACACGTTGTTAGCATAATGACTTCATGATGTTTAAATTGTAAATGAGACAACTTATCCAGGGAAAGCGACACAGCGTGAATGAATTTTACATAATCTTCTGTTTTTTTTTTAACACAAAACTTACTTGCTTCTTTAAATTTGTTCTTCATTACCCATGTCGTTGATAGTTTTTTTATACCTTTTGGAATTGTAATTATGACCATTATTGCTGTGATTTTTTTTTTAAAACAATTTTATTATTGCGTTTATTACGATTCTTATCAACCAGAGATTTGCTTCTAACACCAAACAACAAAGAATAAGCTATGCAGTCTAGTGTTAAAATCCAAAAGGTAAAAATTAAGATTTTTTTTTTTTCATCTATTTCAAGGAACACTAAAAATATCTTGATTTAGATATTGCTTCTTAATTTTCATGAATTTAGATGCAGCTATTTGTCTTTTTTAATGAACCTCAGGATACTTTGGTTAAGATTTCCTGTTAAAAATTACCTCTACACTCATGCCCACGATTATCTCTATGATCTATTATAAGAGTCCTGAACAAAACCTTTTTCCAATTCTCATCCATTGTGGACATGTAGCGAAACTGGTTGCTTGATTTAGAAATAAATTAACTGGCACTGTAGCGAGAAAAGCTAATTTTTTGTTAAACCATTATTAGATAATTGGCATTTTGGACCAGAAAAGTAAATTAGCGCTGATTCGAAAGTTTTTGGAATTATATTTTTTTTCTTTTTATTTTAACTAGATAAATTGTAATACGATATCTAATGTGGAAGGTGCAGAATTAAAATGTAATTTTTACTTTAAAATATGTTTGTTCCACGATAGAAATAGAGGCTATTGATGGGGAAACTTTTTTGGTCCCTATTTTTACTTCGAGGTCGAAATATAATTTTAGGAAAGACCAAGTTTAGCATAATGGATATGAAGTCATTTTTTTAAGAACGTAATGATTTTAGGAACTCTTTTCTCCTGTAAATTTTCCAATGAGGATGCTGGTTCAAAGTATATGTTCATTGTTGTTATTAATATTATTATTAACATGCACTGCATGAAAGGATTATTACAAAGGGAATTTGACTATGCTTATGTAGATTGTTCCTTATTAGGAAGAGGAAAAGAGAGATTCCCTGTTGTATAGATCTTGTTATTTACTCATCATAAGAAGGGAAGGTAAGATTGGAGTAGCTAATCTAGTTTTTGCTTTTCATAATAAAAATTATTGAAAAAATTCGAATATGAAGGGTTATGAAATTGAGAGAAAACCAGAAGCAAGGGATGAATTCTAATGGCTGGTCGATAATGGAGAACAGACGATAATTGAATTGTGAAAGTTGATTACATACTCTACTGTTATCCTAGCCTTCGTGATAGGAAACTGCTCCCATTAAACTAAGGTTTAAAAAGCTGCTCATGAATGGAAGAGGCAAGGATAGTGATAATGCCCTAGTAAGCAGGACAGTGCCCTAGAGACTAACCATATATACATAAGATCAGCACCCAAGCCCCCCTCTCCCCCAACCAAGGACCAGGGAGGGCCAGCCAATAAATGCTGGTACTCGGCAAGTAGACCTAGAGGCTCTCCTAAACTTCCCATCCTTAACTCGCAAGAATGGTGGGGTTGCAGACACTAAAGAAACTATGGAGCATGATTGGGACTCGAACTCCATTCCGGCAGATCTCCAGGTAGGGACGTTTCCAATAGGCCACCACAACCTAGGCTATGACTGAAATGAACGTTTAGAAACAATGAAGAGAAGGCGCTTAGTGGCGAGAGAGAGAGAGAGAGAGAGAGAGAGAGAGAGAGAGAGAGAGGAGGACCAAGTTAATTTAGGGCTTTGAGAAGAATTCTTAAAGATTCAATCTAATTGAGGCAGGAAATGAGAAGAGATTTATCACCCTTCATATGAAGGCGATATTTCAAACTAGGGGAATCATTGTTATTTAGACTAGTTTATTTCTAGCATGGTTTAGTATTTTGAACTTTTCCAAATGACGTTTGAGTCAACGTTATTACCCTAAATGTTCTTGGAGTTTAAAGTTCATTACATTATATTTTGGCTTAATATTTTGAGAGTACAGGAGTGTTACATGGATATTATGATAAATTATGTATCTTATATGTATTTATGTATATATATATATATATATATATATATATATATATGTATATATATATACTGAATATATATATATATATATATACTGAATATATATATATATATATATATATATATATACATATATATATATATATATATATATATATATATATATATATATATATATATATATATATATAAATATATAGTTAGATAGGCACTGCGCATCATAACAAAACTGGCTATCCTTTGATGTATGTAGCCAATGAATCCTCTCTGAGGCCCATTGCGTCAATTGGCGTGGGAGGAGATGATATATATATATATATATATATATATATATATATATATATATATATATATATATGTATATATATATGTGTGTGTGTCTATATATATATATATATATATATATATATATATATATATATGTATATATATATATATATATATATATATATATATATGTGTGTGTGTGTGTGTGTGTCTATATATATATATATATATATATATATATATATATATATATATATATATGTGTGTGTGTGTGTGTGTTTGTGTGTATCTCGATAATGTACTGAGCAAGATTTATAGAGTGTACTCTATTAATCCTGGTTCTGAATAGGTACTATGTTGGTCACAGTAAAGAGCATCCGTTCACTGTGCTAAGAGTAACCACTTGGTCTTTGCAGCCTCTTTGTATGTTATGTTTATGAGTCCCCCTGAGATTTTTCCTGCCCGCATCAGACACTGTTCTATTGTCATATTTGTTCACTTTCCACTCCAGAAAAGCTCCTGATTCCTTCTTCCAGCGAAAAGTCCATTTTCTATAGGTTGATGAAGATAGCGACATAATTCTTGGTAATTTTAAAGGTAGAAGCAACAACATTTGACATAGTACGGCTACAAGCTCAGCCACCAGTTGCCAGTTCCCTCAACCCAAATAAACATTCGTACAACACTCAAAAAGTTCATGAACATGATTCATAGCATCCCTGTTCTTGATGTTTGTTGTTTTGCTTTCAGATCTATAAATAATTTTTCAAGATCACTTAAAGTTATATTGTCAACTGCTTCATCTGGCGAAATGTCATGTCACACAGAGGGGAGGGATGTGTGTTTTCTGAAGAGTAGATTGAATATCATCTGTTTAACAGTGGTTTTGACCTTATCAGATTCCCATACTTCTTCTTGGTCCTTACTTTCTGCCGTCTCTTCAACTGCCTCTTAACATGTGTGTGTGTGTGTGTGTGTGTGTGTTTGTAGTTTCATAAAAATTCATCAAAGTTAGTAGTATAATTGGAGAGAAACTAGAAAGCATTCATTTCCAAAACTTCGTTCAGATACTCTATCAAAATTATTTCTTACAAATATTCACAGACGTATTTTTACTCCACAATTTTATGTGTAATTGAAAGTTTTAACGTAAATGAGAACATATCACTTCGACTTCTCCAAAAAGGATAACATCAGACTCAATTCTGCCATCCCCCACCTTGAAAAAATAACAGTGGTTTCTCTCTCGTAAAGTCTTGCTTAAGTTTGGCAGTAGAAGCCTGTAAATGAGGCTTAGCTCTTAAGACCACCTTCTGAGGAGCTTGCTTTCTGCCCCCCGCCAATAAGATATGCTGATTCCGGTTGGGATCTAAAGAGGTTCTAAGAGCCCTTGTGAAAGAAAAATATGTCCTTATATGATCATGTTTTAGGCCTAACTTCGTTAAATGTGGTGAAGTAGAATCGAGTCAATAGAAAATAGCATTAGAAATAGTCTCCTTTATTTGCTGAATGAATCAGGAGCCACCTACCCGTGGTGTAGATAGAATGGCCCTCCTTAAAATACATTGTCATTAAAGAAAGCTAAAATGTAGGTAATGTTGAAAAGGCCCCTCGCTTGCTTCGCTCGTAATGTTACTCTGAATCTATTTAAATATGCCATGACTTTCCCTCGCTACCGATTGAGAAATGTGCTATGATGATTTATTAATATTACCTTTAATATAATTATTTAAGTTATATGAATGCAATTAGAAGTGCAATAACGACAGTTTTTGAATAATACTACTAAAACGTATTATTTATGTATAATTATTTCCATTGTCATTACAACACAAGTACCTATATTATTATTATTGTTATTATTATTTGCTAAGCTACAACCCTAGTATGAAAAACAGGATGCTATAAGCTCAGTGAAAATAGACTAGTGGGGAAAGGAAACAAGGAAAAATAAAATATTTTAAGAACAGTGACAAAATTGAAATAAATATTTTCTATATAAACTATGCAAACTTAACAAAACAAGAGGAAGAGAAATAAGATAGAGTAAAGCAGTGTGCCCGAGTGTAGCCTCAAGTAAGAGAACTCTACCATATATACGTTAGACTTTTATGACAGGAGTTCAGGCAGCGGCAAGGGGTGGAAAAGATGCTCGTAAACTCCTCAGGTAAAGCATCATATCCTACAACCCCTTCCGAATGACCTCCCCGGTCTCCTTCAATAGCCCCCCCCCCAACCTTTCTCCCTTCTTGCTGCTTTCACAAGCGAATGCAGGATGATTGTTGCCAAACAACCAAAAGGTCTGGATATCGATTATCGACCTTGTTTGGCAAGATCCTCTTCGGAAGAGAAGCATAGTGATATTATCAATTGCCCCTTAACATTTGAAACATTTGCCTATTATTGGAGGCTAGAGTTCAAAAGCAGTATATGGTAATCCTAATCGTAAATAGTTTACAAGACTCTTTATACATCATTTTATATATATATATAATCATTTATTATTATTATTATTATTATATATATACAATATATATATATATATATATATATATATATATATATATATATATATAAATATATATAAACTAAATCTGTAGTACCATATTTATTCTATCAGGCATTAGTTATATAATATAGTGTAACCGCAAATGTATTTTATGTGTTACTTATATTTGAGATAATTATTGAATTTCACCTTGTTTTCTGAGAATCTTGACATGCATGTTATGTGAAGATGTTAATTCACAGGGTGTCCTTTCCTGGCTTAGAAATTCAGTTTTCGGTGATCAGCTTGTAGTTAATATGGCGTTGTTTTAATGTGTTGTAATATAGCAGTCTATTCTTAATCCTTCACATCCCCATGGGTGCTATCCCAATTCCGCACGACGTTGACCTAGAAACATGTTTAATAAATATCCCAAGAGATTTCCGCTTTCGTCTGAAAGAAATTAAAATTCCAAATCTTGTTAGGAAGGAAACTTCTCTCCTCCTTAATCAGTTTAATGCAACTTAATTTCATTCCCTTCAGATCTCTCTCTCTCTCTCTCTCTCTCGTAACCCCGGATGTGAGAGAGATTAGGCAGGCAATGGCCACATGTCCTCTTCTTTCTTTCGGGCGGTTGTATAGAGGGTCATGGTAGTGTGGCTGCGGTGATGTGTGAAAAGGTCCGGTGTTGGAAAAGGAAGTTGAACCTGCGGGTATTTGAGCATGAGGGAAATACCTGCCGGCTTACACTCTGATCTCATTAGTGTTTCTATTCTTTTTGTACATTTTGCTTTTGGAGTATTTTTATGTCCTTTACGTGAAATATAATTTCTATGGATTTGTATTAAAATTGTAAGTTTATCCAATTATTCCAATTTTATTAAATTTCCGTATTTTGTCTGATATTAAACAATACAAATAATTATGCTTAATGTATTTTGAAAGTCTTGGTTAGTTGGTAGTCTGCTGGTTGAAAGTGCACGGTATATAAAATTGTGGATGAAAAATTAAAGTATACAGTATAGAGTAATATAATTGTATGAAAATCGTAATATTAATACGTTATATTGGAGGTAACAGTGACATTTTCACTGCAATTATTATTTTTCTGTTGCCTTGTTTGACTATGCATTTTAAAAATTGTAATTACTTTGCATTTTTTCTGTTAACGCTGAAATGACTCGATGTCTGTAATAATAGCATACTTTTGAATTCATAGCCCAATTAGGCTAAGTTTTCCAGGTGTGAAGTCGGTATAATCTAACAATTAATTAGTCCCCAACAGTTTTCCTTCTCGTTCGTGTGTCAGTGTGTTTCTCACCTACCCAGTCGTACTCGCTACAAAGGTAGACAGTAGACCATATTTCATTAGCTGTATGTGAAAGAAGGTCTATAGGTTTTTGGATCTCTGAATATAGCATTGCCCACTGTTAAAGGGATTTCAGTCAACCTTGGTACAAAGTAGACCGTATTGCCTAATTAAGATGGACCGTATTGCATGATTGTTAGTGTATTTGGTGTACTTAATTTGTTATTGCATCTCTTCTTGAACAGTTTAGGGCCTGTGGTTTTTACCACAAGAGCCCACGTCCGACCAGTGAGGCCAGGCAATCTATCAGCAGCAGCAGACAGTTGAGGGGATCAGGGTCTGACATAGTGCAAAGGTAGACTGTCATGGGTAGATGGTCATTTGAGGAAATAATCTATCAGTTTGTCTATCATCTATCTATTTTTATCACAGTTCCTTCTGCAAAGAAGAATGGAATTTAGTCAGGCTTATTATAAAGATCTACACACAGCATAAAAGTACAGGAAGAGAGCTTGTCATTTGTCAGCGTATTTATCAAACTTGCCTTTTCATCGCCACTCCTGCTAGTTGGTTGTATGAAGGAAATTAGGTCATAGGTATGTCAGACAATGTCATATCAACTTCTACTTAGTTGTGAACCACACTTTAAAGATGAGAGTTTGTTTGACTCCTTCAGTCTGTTTGTCTTTCTTACCTTGTCATCGAAACTCTCTCTTTTATGACACTGTTGAAGAAATTCCAGTCATAATTCTTTTCTACCTTTACAAGATTGTGAAGAATTTGTTTGTTTATAACTTTCATCTATCAAAATGCTATTTTAGTGGAGTGGATGTCCATAGGGGACATGCTTAAGTTTAATCAGATCGACACTTTTTATTCCATAACCCTTCCCAGTTTCGTTTTAAATTCTATTATAGTACATATATCTGATCCTTTAGCATCGATAGATTGATTTTGAGTGTGATTACCCGACATATTTAAAGGCTCCCGTGACCTCTTTCCGTTTCAGTGGAGTTTCATAATGAGGGACCTGTCCTTTGCCTCATTAGATATCGACTTCCCTTCAACCAGGCACCTTTTTTTGACCTGCGGTGTCAGGGTGCTTTATTGGTTTGTGGGTTTCAAATGTGTTTCGTTGCATTCTGGATAATTAAAAGTTTTATTTTTAAAATCATGTGCACAACTGATAATTGGCAATAAATATTGGTACTTTTATTCACTATTGTTCTTTTGTTCAAAAGGAATTGCAAAGGATTAGAATTTTCACACTTGTTGCAAAAGTTTGATTATGGCCATATTATGTTAAAAGTTAAAGTAGTTTATTTTGACAAAACATATTCTTTTGTGTGATACAGATTTATTAACGACTTTTATTCTTTGTATTTCTCGTTTCACTGCTATTTTCAGAATTATTTGAGATATTTTTGTTTTTTATTTCTCCAACCAAATCGATTTTAAACTTGTTCGTTACGGCTCTCATAAAAAAGAGAAAGCCATGTTCGACCAAGAACTTAAAAAAAACAAGCAGTTCTCTCAGATTCAAGTCAAGTTTTTGAAGGTCAAGTTCACAAGTATTTCCTTCGTAACATTTGCTGGAGAAGAGTGGTTGGTCTCCGTTATTTGAAGACGTGGCTTGGTGTGGTCCCTTGGTTGTTTCATAGTGTTGGAGATTCTTTTGCGTATGCGTGTATGTAAGATACCTTTTGAATGATTTGCAGTTCTACTTTAGGTATGGATTATATATATTTTAGTTCTGCACACACACACACACACACACACACACACACACACATATATATATATATATATATATATATTTATATAAAATTTATATATTTATTGTATATGTATACATTTACATTATATATATATATATATATATATATATATATATATATATATATGTGTGTGTATATATATATATATATATATATATAGATAGATAGATAGATATATATTATATATATATATATATATATATATATATATATATATATATATAGTAAGTTCATTTAGTATATGTTCTTTAATTTCGAATCCTTCCGGTAAACAAACCAATGACCACAGAGGAAAATATATTTACATCAATTACATAGTAATTGGTGTCAAGTACGACGGCTGCGGCGTTACCATATTACTGTCATCTGTTTACCTGGGATTTTAGGTGATATAAGGAAGCCATTTAATAATCATATTTGATAAGCACATATTTGAAATAATGATGTAATGTAAAATAAATCATAATTCATTCATTTGTATGTTTACAATATTAATAGTTAATTATTATTTATCAAATAGTGGGATATTATCTTTAAAACAATTACCCTTGGTTGTCACATGTAGGCCTAGTCAAAATATACTGCAACTGAACTGTTATTCTTGATGCCCACGTGATATATTTAGACTTAATGATATTCTATACTATATGAAGACATACATGTGTGTATATATATGCATATATATATATATATATATATATATATATATATATATATAGTATATATATATATTCATATTCATATGAACATTCTCTCTCTCTCTCTCTCTCTCTCTCTCTCTCTCTCTCTCTCTCTCTCATATATATATATATATATATATATATATATATATATATATATATATATATATATATATATATATGATTGCAACAAGTGTGTTCTTTGCTGATTCATCATCATAGAAAATATATTGTCATCAAGTGAAAAGGACGATCATGATATGTTTTCTCCGACAACCCTCACCTTTTCACAGACCTCCGAGGATTTTATTATACCTGTTGACTGACATTGACCTTACAGTAGACACATTGTGTTCTTAGGGCGGGTTTTTGTATATTGTAAAAGGTCGAAAGAATATTCCTCACATTGAGATTTAGACGGTGATAATCATTACTTTCTTTTTGTGTATTATCTTTTGTCTTGATAATTTGGACTTTGAATTATAAAAAAGTTTACTGTGAGTTGGTTGAACTGGATTGCTGGTAAATCCATGATTTGGTGATTTAGAAAAGCTTCCAAAATAGGAAAATATCTCGTGTTATGGCTTAAGTAATTACTGTATAGGACAACACAATTCTTATAATTTAAGCGAAAATTGTGCTGCTTAATTTTGTTTCACAATGACATTTCTACATGTCATCTTGAACGTACTCCATCTTTTAGACTAAATTCTCTCTTCTTTAATTCCCATGACTATTGGCAAAATTTCTTGGTCTCCATTAAAACACTTAGGACTAGTCCGGCCCACTTGAAAAATCTAAATTTGACCATTTACTCTCAAAGCCGATCTTCATTTGTGGGTTTGAGGTTTTTAATTTGCTGTGAAGTTTTTTTCTTCTCGCTTAAATCCATCATACATTATTCCAGCTCTTTAAAATGTATCTTTTATAATCCGCTTCGTTAAGTGTGTTTTTTTTCCTGATGAATTTGATTTACTGTAGACTTTGTATCCTGCATTTGGTTTTTTATGTCGAGGCTCATTAGAAAAGTGTTTGTAAGTGAGAATTACTTTCGTAATGAAAGTAAATAATATTAATATAATGAAATATATTTATTATTGCTATTACTAAGCTATTTCGTATGACATGGTGATTGATTTGAAAGCCTTTTTTCATATTTCTAATATATCATGGGATTATGGAATATCCTCTTGTCAGTTAGTGATATCTTGAATTACACTGTATTAGTTTGGCGTATGCTTATAATGTCTATAATGCTTTAAGTTAAAACATCAAAATATTTTAGGCATATAAAACGACTCTTGTGATCTAAGAAATTAATTTCTTGGCGGGGATCTTTGATTTAACCTTGCTTTTAATAACTTCAGCCATCAGAAATGCCCTATGTATTAATGGAATTTGTTTTTTTACCACGTTCCATACCTGGAGGTAAATATCCATTTCTGCAATTGTGATCATCGAAAAATCTGTAAAGAAAAAATGGAAGGAGATTTGAAGGAATTGTATAAGTTTTAAGATGATGGAATTGGAGGAGTGTTACTTCATCCACATGACGTCTGATTTGACGACATTAATAATTATTCAGCTGATTTTCGTTGTCGCTTCCGGCATTCCGAAGGGTCAAGGTTTTGAAACTTAAACATAAAAGAGGGAGATTACCAGTTTTTCAGAGAGAGAGAGAGAGAGAGAGAGAGAGAGAGAGAGAGAGAGAGAGAGAGAGACGGGTTCGTTCTCTCTCTCTCTCTCTCTCTCTCTCTCTCTCTCTCTCTCTCTCTCAGCATTGGTAGTACATAGCTGATACACAGTTATATATTTCGAAAAGTACGTTTAATACCAATGCCAGTTTGATCATAATCATACATACATACATATCCTATAAACTTGAATTACATTATGGTCTGTCATAAGAGCTCAGTAACAACCACCACTATAAAATCGATCAAGTCGAGAGCAAAGCGCAGGCATTATTCAGCACAAGAACCTGACGTGTTCTCATATGTTACATCACTAGAGCACACAAGAGGATGTCTTTACGTTTGCGTGTATGCTCTCGTATGGGTGCATGTCGGTGTTTGTCCGGGTATTGCACCCTCGGGTGTGTGTGTGTGTGTGCGCGTACGTGGAGGTTTGCAGGTGTATGTAAGTAGTTGCAGTTCAGCATTTCTAGGGTTTTATCGAATGTCAAGTTATTGTGTCTGTTCGGTTTTGCATTTTAGTGTGGATCTTTGAAATTTGTTTTGGTATTTTTTATTAGTTTACATATTTTAGCATGTGTGGTACTGTAATGGAGCACGTGTTTTGAAGTGTTTTGGTGAAACACTCTTGTCATTGTTCTTGTATTTAGGTTTAATTATTGGCAGTTGATATCTGCAAACTATAGGCGATTATTAACTAGTGATAAGAAAATTTAAGGTTATTATTTTTACATTTCAAACCTTTTTTTGTACGTTACGACTTTGAGAGGTAAGATTGTAGTCATTTTGTTAATGCTTTGTCCGAAAATATGAATGATCCTACTGTTGAAAGGTAGCTCATCTTGACAATGATGTGCAGTGAAGCTCTTTAACAAACCCGATTCCTCCGGATATCTGTAACGGGAATTCGTGTCATCTATCGCAAGTTATTTTATGCAGCGGTTAGCCTGCGTGATGGAACCCTGTAGTAGTCGATAGAGTGACTTGTAAAACTCTTCATATCTGGTTCCTCAATATTTTGTGGGAGGGTTGGGCGCTGGACAGATGGATGAGAGAATTAAGTAACAGTAGAGTTAGTAGTAACTGAAGCTGTAAATTCTGGAAAGTCTGTGGTTATTGATTTTTTTTAACAAACTCCAATATATTTTCTGCGGACTTGAATCTTTGAAAACAATTTGAGTGAACATTATAATGGTGTGTCGGATTCTACGCAGATGAGATTATTATTATCAAATTTATTATGATTCTAATGGTTATAGATATTTTCAATGTAAAAAAGGCATCTCATTCGTATATTTTGTGTAAAATTAATTATTTTTTTTTAATGTTTAAGATATTTTCAATGTAAAAAAAGACACTTTATTCATATGTTTTGTCCTTTTTATGTGTGAAAAGTATGAACTGGAAGTTTTCGTCATAGTAATTCTTGTTGCAACTTGGTGATTTAAATGTAATAACTCTCTTATTTGTTCCCTTTGGCAGAGATCCCCGGAGTGGAGGCCGCCCTGTGAATCGTCACCCTACCGACGCCGCCTCTCGTCTTCTCAACTTGGCCGCCTTGCTTCACCATATTAAGAGTTTTTATCAGGTACGTTTGAAGTAATCTAATTGATTTATTGCTAAACATTATTATTTAGGACACTTTGGCAAATGTATTTGCTTGTTTGCTGTGGGGGTTTAATTTTTGCATTGTCTTTGTTAGACTAAATGGTTTATTTTCGCATGCTTTTCATAATTTTGTTTCTTTGTTTTTATTTCTTGATTTTTCTGCTTTGTTTTATTCCGTGATTTGGTTTCTTTGTTTTATACTACTCTTCCTCAAAGGTTAGTTTTGGATTGGGAGATTATTGTTTATTCGTTAGCTCGGTGGAGAGCAAAAAAAAAAAAAAAAAAAAAAGAAGAACTACTAGTAAATGATAAAAGATCGAGCTCTATCAAGGAAGGAAGTGAAAGGCCCTGTTCTTATATTTCAAGGCTCCTAAGATTGATGAGAGTAAGAAATAAGGAGTCGATCTTCATTTGTGTGTTTGAGGTTTTTTAATTTGCTGTGAAGTTTTCGCTTGTCAATTATATTCATCACATACTGTTCTAGCTCTTAAATTTTTTTTTTTTTTATAT
>NC_090725.1:124868570-124919743 GCF_036898095.1 Palaemon carinicauda | reverse complement strand
GGATCCATTCTGTTATTCTTCTTGTCCCTATATTATTTGTTAATCTTATTACAGTATATGTCTTCACCATGTCCATCTCTTTTTCTTACGTTAGAATGTCCTTTACTTTAGTTTGCTCTCGTATCCATGTTGCTCTTTTTCTGTATCTTAGTGTTAACCCTATCATTATTCTTTCCATAGTTCTTTGAGTTGTAACTAGCTCAAAGGCTCTACTAAGGCTCCAAATTTCTAATACATAAGTTGATACAGGTAGGACCATCATATTAAATATCTGTATATATATATATATATATATATATATATATATATATATATATATATATATATATATATATATATATATATTTTGACACACATATATATATATATATATATATAAACACACACACACACACACACACATATATATATATATATAAACACACACACACACACACACACACATATATATATATATATATATATATATATATATATATATATATATATATATATATATATACCTTTAACCAGATAATTATAATTGTTTTCATCTGCTGCTTTTTTCATCATTGCATCTTGATCTTTCATCTACGGTGCTCTGAACATTTTCTCTTTGACATTTCCTATTATTAGTAATCATAATTGGACCCGTTATATCTACACAATCAAGTCCCCCCTTTTAAGCACACTTTCACAGAACGCTAAAGTCTTGTTTGATCCAGGAACTTCATGCTTGCTAGCATTATAGTATGTTTGTGTAACACCTACTCTTGCATTTAAATCTCACACCACAACCATCCTATCATCTTTTTTTTTCCGAAATATTCTCCTTGACTTACAATATCCCTTTCTTGGGCCATATACATATACTATTATAACTATTCCCACTACACAATAATTCGCACGCAGTTCTAGAATTGACACGGTTGTCGCCGGCTCTACCCTTGTGTAGCCATGCATGTTTCAGTCAAGGTCTATATAATTTATTCTATAGAACTAGGTTTCAGTTGCCTTAAACGGTATTCTTGTCGTATGTAATAAGGTGTGTTTGTGTATACAAATGGAATACTAACATGATACATTTCGAGTATATGACTGAATGCAGGATTTCTGGTTATGGCTCCCATTTTAAATCTATTTTCTTCGGTTCAGTTGCACGCTTGTTATCAATTTTGTAGGCTGCATACATATGTATTTTACGTTCTTAAAACTTGTATGTTTTGTGTACGTTATTTACTATGTGGAAAGTTGTTTAATAGGTCATGATTAATGTTAGAGAGATTACAGGAAGAGGTGATTAATTTTCCATGCGCTAAACTGGGTTTCCTTTTGAAACCGAACATTATCTTAAAATGAGATGTCTAAAGAGATGAAAACCAATTGCGCAGGTGGATACATTATTGCAATTTCGCTCCGCGAGATTGAATGTAAGAAGTGTTAATAATTTTCTTTATTTTGAAAAGAAGTAATGGTTTAATAGAGACCTAGTTATTCTGCTGCATATTATGTATTTATCACCGTCATCTGTTTTAATTTCCTGGGTAGTTATAGTTTTACATTTTAGGGTCAGAGAAAATCTTAGTTCCCTAAAGACCGTAACGTCAGCATGTCATTAAATACTCCATAATCCCAACGTGATCTAACGTATCATCATCACAATGGTTTGTCGGTATCATCACCATCATCATGTTGTCTTGATATGGCAGTCATTATGTCTTGAACTCGTTAAACGCTCTCTCTCTTGTGTACATTAAAGACTGTTTTATTTTCATTTGAAGACAAGATGACGCGACCTTTGACCCTGTTCCATTTCTCGTCTATTAGATACTTTTTTTTAGAAGTTTTGAGGGCCTTCATTTACAATTTCACAATTTTAGTCTCGCAGTATTTGGCCGGTCTTCTCTCTCTCTCTCTCTCTCTCTCTCTCTCTCTCTCTCTCAAAAACTGATCGACCCGTGTTTGATTTCCGGACCAGACGAGGAGGGGCGAATGGACGCTTTCCCCAAAATTCGGTATACTTTGTTGACCTTGAATTATGTATTTAATTGTCAGTCCTCTGTTGTTGGTCGAAGATACATACAGAAGATAAAGATAAAATAATGAAAAAATAACAACCGGAACGATGAGATTTCTGCTCCGTAGAAATGTCTTCCATTAAAATGGTAGAGGTAATCACCATCCCATTGAGGTGAAAACCATTCGAAGATTCTCTCTCTCTCTCTCTCTCTCTCTCTCTCTCTCTCTCTCTCTCTCCATACATCTCATCTTTGTGTTTATGCGTATGATTGAACGCTTAATGTATGTCGTTTTCATGTCTTTTTACGTATTCAAAGGGATGGCGGCAGAAGATTAAGTTTGCAACCTTTCGGATTTTTAGGAAGTATCATCCTCCTTTTCTTACTGTTGTTAGTCTATAAATGCAAACTTATCTAAAATATTAAATGTTGGATGTTTGTCTTTCTCCGTAGTTTTATTGAAATGCTGAATCCCAGAAGCGCATTTTTTAATTTATTGTGTCGTAAAAGAAATGGCTTACTTGCCTTTACAGTCGATAGCAATGCATAGATTAGCAGTTGTTAATCATTCATATTTCTTTACGAATTTGATTTCATAATCCAGCTTTAAGAAAATAAAAAGATAATAGTTTTGTTGTTGAAGAATGTTCTTACAATATTTATAATGATGAATTACAGTCTAGTTAGGAATGTTCTTCAAGGATTTTTGTCGTCACGTATGTAGCATTCCTGACTGAACGTTGATCCGTGCTTGAGAAAATTCACGTATATAAACATTAACATTAAAAACATTACTTTTATGGCCACGCTATGTTAAGCTCCCACTCCCATTTTATTTGTTGTTTGTGTTTGTTTAGTAAGGACTTCCGTTACAAATAGGTTATGGAGTGAGAATAATGAGTGTAATTGGTAATTATCATTATTTTTGTATCGCATCATATTATCATCTCTTTGGTTTGATTGTCTGGATGAAATTGTTGTTTAAAGACAGGGTGTATTTGCACTGTACGAAACTATTTGATTACTTTGGAAACATTTGCAGGTGTGCATACACTTTGCAAGGGCAAATTAATATAGCCATGTCCTGTGGTTTAAAGGCCTCTCATTAATGGCAGAGGCAAGGGACAGTGGCATTGCCTTGGTAAGCAGGACAATTCCCTAAAGCCGACCATATATACATTATGATCTTCGTCCAAGCACCCTCTCTATCCAAGCTAGGGCCAGGGAGGACCAGGCAATGACTGCTATGAAGTAGATAAAACTGCCTTGTATTTTAACGGACAAGTGGTTGTATGATAATGTCTCAACATATTCTTTTCTGGTAGAGATTGTCGTTTTGTTCTTATTTGGGCTAAGCATATAACCTTTGGCGACAGAATTAAAGAAAAAATACCGGATATAGTAATTTATTTAAACTTATTGAATGTCGCTCAAAGGACGAATAAGAGTCATAAGGATTTTGGCGTGGTGGGGAAGGGCTGAATCAGAGCGTTCTCTGTTGCGGTTTACAGTTATATCTCCATTTTGGTACGTTGGGTCTGAGCTAGTTTTTTAATCGAGATCGTATAAGGCTTATTGTTATCTTATCTCTCTCTCTCTCTCTCTCTCTCTCTCTCTCTCTCTCTCATGCAGGTGAACCTAATTAAGAGCGCAAGCGCCAAAGTCATTCGATGACTATTCTCTTCATTATGTTTATCACCAGTGTGAACAAAATTAATAGTAATTGCAAATTCGATTGATATCGAATGCATGTAAGTTTCTGTATCATGAAAATTTTACATAGGTGTATCGATTAACCCTACGTAATTGCACATACAATATATGGTTTATAAACTACTTGGCCTTTTTAATCAGCAGTATTTTGTAGAGAGCGTGAGAGTGCGAGGGGAGGGGGTTTAGTTATTGAATGAGTCATGATCCTCTGGTGTTCGAGTTCATTCGTAAATGCCCTATTTTTTCTTCGTTTTAATCTTTTTATCAGTTGTGCTCGCATGACTTCCTCTCTCTCTCTCTCTCTCTCTCTCTCTCTCTCTCTCTCCAGGGCTTATAAGATCAAGAGAAATGTTTTTTTTTTCAAGTTGCTCACTTCAGTTATTTTGTTTTTGCACTTGACGCTGGGTGTCCCGTCAGGAGTGATCCGTAATCTTCCCCCCCCCCCTCCCAACCCTCTCATTCACGCCCCATTTTCAGGTCATTTATGGAATTAATGACCTGGCTTGATTAGAGTTCTTTATCTTTTCGTTTATTTGGTTGGTATAGCTTTTTTTGTTTTGTTTTTGAGGGGGGGGGGGATTTATTGACCGAGACCAGGCTTTTTCTTTTTATTGCTATAATTTACTCTTATTGTTATTAACGTAGGCCTTGAGATTGGTTCATTTGATTTAATGTGGGCTAGAGTTGGCTCTCGTGTTGATTTAATTCATAAGGGTTTATTCGTGTTTCCAAAATTTATATTCTCAAGATTAAATCATTTTGATTTTTAAGTATGTAGAGGATAGTCATTGGATGATGATATCTGTTAAAGTGTTATTATTGATGTATCAAAAAGTCTTTTTGTTTATTCAGTAGTATTGGCCTATTCGTTTAAATCATTCATACTCTGGTACTGGCAGTTGAATCGGTGCGACTTAAAAATTTCAAACTCGCAGCAAATGTTCTTTTTTTTTTTCAGGTTGAACAAGCTGACATAAGTCTCTCTCTATAGTTTATGTATGAAAAATCTATTTTAATGCTGTCACTATTCTTGAAATAATTTATATTAATTATGTTTTACTTCTCTTGCAGTTTATTTATTTCTTTACTTTCCTCACTAGGCTATTTTTTTCCTGTTGGAGCCCTTGTGCTTATAGTATCCTGCTTTTCCAACTATGGTTGTAGCTTAGTTATAATAATAATAATAATAATAATAATTATTATTATTATTATTATTAGTATGAGCGGAAATTCTTATGTGCCTATGTTGCCACAAACATGATCACGTAGCAAGCCTTTTGCTTCCTCTCTTTTCTACGAAATGGTGATGTTACTTTTATGATAGGTTGTACTTTTATAGCTACAAGTAGGGATTGCGGTGGCGTAGTGGAATCATGGGCGAATTGCAGTTCTCTAGTCTAAAGTTGAAGCTCCGCTCACGGCTTGATATATTTCTCTAGTAAAATCACTACACTACCGTCCTTGTCATCAGTCATTTCCTGTCCCTTCCAATTCTATCGACAGCACAATGACCTATCCCTTGCCTCTGCCGCTCATGAGTATCCTTCAAGTGTCAATTGTTAGTTTGGATCCATACTCATCATTTCTTGATGCATTTAACTACAATAAACTTGCACTATGTACCGCTTTTTGGTTCTAGTCCTTTGCAGGTCGAATAAATTCCCTTTGTCTAAATAATTAACATCATACCCTATACATATACAATTGTAAATTATATTGGTCCCGATTACCTGTACAATTTTAAAGTACTAATAAAGTTTTTCATAAGTATACATGAAGCATCGAATTGTTTTACAATAAAGAAATTATCTTATCGGATTTTGCGGTTTGAAGCAGTTTCCGTAACCCTCCATCCAGAACGAGGGTGAATACACCGATGTAGGAGCATATTTTTTTTTTTTAACAATTATTCTTTTGGGAAGTCAACCATGTTTTAATGAAATTAACAGTTCCTGCATGATGATTTCTGCACGAAACAATAAAGTCAAGGCTACTGTAATGAAAATAGTTGTATTATAATAATTTCATATATATATATATATATATATATATATATATATATATATATATATATATATATTGAATCTGCTCTAATTAGTACGGACACTTCCTAAATTATATTAAACTGGGGATCTCAAGATCTTAATAGTGAGTATTGTTACACGTATAGGAAGATTTATATAAATTTGTATTAGCCATGTGAACTTGTATATTTTGGTATTGATGAGTTTTTCAGTTCAAGTTTTCTAAACAATCATAACTTGAAGTTCTCTCTCTCTCTCTCTCTCTCTCTCTCTCTCTCTCTCTATATATATATATATATATATATATATATATATATTATATATATATATATATATATATATATATATATATATATATATATATATATATATATATATATATATATATATATATATATATATATATATATATATATATATATAGAGAGAGAGAGAGAGAGAGAGAGAGAGAGAGAGAGAGAGAAACTTCAAGTTATGATTGTTTTGGAAACTGTTGAACTGAAAAACCCATCAATACCAAAATATACAAGTTCTCATGGCTAATACAAATTTATATAAATCTTCCTATACGTGTAACAATACTCACTATTAAGATCTTGAGATCCCCAGTTTAATATAATTTATAAAGTGTCCGTACTAATTAGAGCAGATTCAATATATATATATATATATATATATATATGAAATTATTATAATACAACTATTTTCATTACAGTAGCTTTGACTTTATTGTCTCGTGCAGAAATCGTCATACAGGAACTGTTAATTTCCTTAAAACATGGTTGACTTCCCAAAAGAATAATTGTTAAAAAAATTATGCTCCTACATCGGTGTATTCACTCTCGTTCTGGTAAGAATACATTGAGATTTTTGAGTTTCCGCTTGCTTTGTTTTAAAAGAATTTGTCACAATTTTCTTCTTTTATATCGATACTTATTCTTCTCAAGGTGGAAGTTTTGTACTTCACTTCCCCAACTTGAGAAAACTTTTAGTCTTGTGCAGTCTAGTCAAAATAAAACTTTTCTCATTATAGCTGGTAAATTTATAGGTTGTTTTCGGAAAGTATGTTTACTTGTGAAGATAAAGTACAAATGAGCAAATTTGGTTAAGGATCAGGACGTGTTTTGGATATAAATTTTCATAGTGATTATTGCAACTTGAAATACCGTGTTTATTTATAGTATTCGTAATGAGCTATATATATATATATATATATATATATATATGTATATATATATATATATATATATATAATTTTTGTGGGTCAGTGACCTTCGTTGGCTATTGCTTCCTTACAATGTATTAGTATGAACTACTTTCAGGGAAGACAAAATTTATTTCTTTAGTGTCTAAATAACTTTCGTAAGGTACGATGAAAGTTTATTGGCGAGGCTTAATGAACTGTGTTAATTAAACTAAGATTGTATGGCGGCGTGTTAATTGGGTCGCAGTGACATTGTAACCCATTAGTGGGGTGCAATTAGTTTCTATTTTAGTTTTGTTGTCTAGTGCTTATGCCAATTAGTTTTAGTCGTGACTAATCTATTTCTTTGATCTTTTTGCTTGATTTAAACCTCCCTCGTGGTCACGCGAAGTTATTTGTTTTGCTTTCCTTTTAAAAATTATGTTATTTACTCTCTCTCTCTCTCTCTCTCTCTCTCTCTCTCTCTCTCTCTCTCTCAATATGTGTACGCTTCGAAATTATTTTCTTCCGTGTTCCTTGAAGTTAGTGATTAGATACTGGGTGAAAGGAGTAAATATTGATAATTATCCTTGAAATGCTGAGCATTCTCACTAACCTTCTTCATCTTCCTCTCAAGAGATTTGATGTTAGCAAACCGGACATGATTATGTGGCTTACTTTTTAACCCAAATATGAGAGAACTAAAATTCATTACATAATAGCTCAGTGACCCTTGTTAGTTTCAAGCAAATTTCAATCTAAATCAGGTCGTAGTTAAATCATGCATGTGTTGTTATTTGTCTATTAACACGACTGATTTTACGAGATTCATTTATCCCACAAAGGAAACGACTGAGTACGCACACTCTGATGTTACCGTACCTTTTCGTTGTTTTTTATATCTTCATAATATATTGAGAAAAAGGTATATATATATATATATATATATATATATATATATATATATATATGTATATATATATATATATATATATGTATATATATATACGAGAAAGTATTGTCTTTGAGTGGTTTCGCCTTCGCCTTAGGACAATCATGCTGAGGTCGATAAGAGAATCCAGACATTAAGGTATTAAAATATATGGCTTATTTGAATATGAAACACGTCTCAATGTGCAAAATTTATCATATGTATACATATATATATATATATATATATATATATATATACATATATATATATATATATATATATATATATATAGAGAGAGAGAGAGAGAGAGAGAGAGAGAGAGAGAGAGAGAGAGAGCATCTCCAAAACTATTGAATATGGTTGAATATCCATTTGCCCTGCCTTTCACTGTCTTTATTTTTGATAATGAAAAGTTACCTCTTTGTCCTTGAAATAGTTTTAATTATAGGCATTTAAAAGACTACGGTTATTACTTTTTTAATATGAGTGATGCCTACAAACAAATGAAAGGAGTTAAATATTGCCTGGTTCCCTGATTTCAGGGAGACATTTCTTGTTTTGATTGTTACTCCTGGTTGCAGTGACAATATTTTAATATATATATATATATATATATATATATTATATATTTGTGTGTATATATACATACATACACACACACACACACACATATATATATATATATATATATATGTATATATATATATATATATATATATAATGAATATCAGCCACAAAAACCGTCACTCTTTCACTGGTAATGCAAATATCATGACTACTATGACAAGAAGCCTCACTGAAGAACATATATGTATGCGCCTTTTTTGTTTAGTTGGTTTCCTTCTTCAACGTGTATTAAAATTCTAGAAATGTGTTTCACCAGGAAATAATTTTCCACTGTATAACAGTTTTTCTCTCATCCTTCCTCAGTGGCTTTTAGATAACAATGAAATGAAAAGGCAGTCTCTCTCTCTCTCTCTCTCTCTCTCTCTCTCTCTCTCTCATCCATTTGGATTCACTCCACATTTTCTCGACGCTTCCCATCAACTGCACTCTTAGAGCTTTTCGTAACTGACTTCGTCATCCCCGCCTCTGCATTTTCAAAGCCTGGATTCCTACTGGATTAAAAAGTTATTTGATATGGCACCTCTCCAAAAAATAGAGGTAACGCCTTTCACACACAGCTCTTGAGATTGAATACCTCTTTGATTATCCTGAAAGAGACTGAATTCTTACCAATGTTTTTATAAAAAATGTATGCCCGAATGCCTGCATCGTAAACTGAAATTAATTTTATGGATAAATCTCCAGTCAAAGTGCCGTTTTACGTAGCCTATCGACTGCAATCGATTAATCCACGATATTTCTAAGTTATGTGGGGGTGATTACATGGAAATATCTATATTATATATTCAATATATATGGATGAAATAGTGCCAGAAAGACACTTGATATCTTGAGTCGTAGTTCACATTTCATTACTCACTGTATATTACTAATTCCATTTAGTTAGTTGGCATTCTCATTTGGAGGTGTAATACCCAGGGAAGATAGTCCTTTTGCCTAAACACCATATCGTGCCGGAGTATCCATCAATTTTTCTTTTACGTCACGATCTCCCGAGATGAGGTTTCATGTTGGCTGTGCAATTCTTCGTGTTATTTAATTGTTTGGTTTTTATTGACAACGATGCTCCATTACACGATTGGACGTCAAGTTCCCCCCGTTGTTTTTGGATGTTTTTTTTTTTTTCACTAGCAATTCACGATGCTGTTACAGCGGATTGCACCCATTTAAAACTACCGTTTTGTTACATTTGAAGCTCGGGCATTCAGTTTTTATATACTTGGTCAAGAATAAGTAAATTTTATGTCCTTTGCAGATTTTCATTGTCTTGGTAACAGGATAAGTTGATATTTGTTGTTAACAGTGATGAATCAACTTGAGTATATTTTTCGTTGGTCAATGAAATAAGTTTTATGATTTTTCTCCAAACACGACGTTCTTTAGGTTTTGATGGAAATTCGGCCTGGTTTAATTTAAGTGTAAAAATTATGCAGCTGTGGTGTTCGTGCTTCTGAATTTTAGTACTAATTCTTTACTTGAGTCTTTAGAAAGTCAAGTCTATTTTTAATCATTGTTCAGGTACATAATGTTTTATGAGACTTTATGGTGAAGTTAGTAGTTTTAATAGATCTTTCAGCCAACACTGAGAGTAGTTCATGTTGACACATTGAAGTGTATTCGTTTGTATAATCTGTAGTTGATATGTATACACCCCACTCAATGGAACTAAATAATTTTCATCCCCGAAGAACGTGTGTGAGGGGAGAGATTTGCCTCGGGCTGCTGTAATTTCAGTCAAGCTCCAGTCGACACCTGAAAGAAAAGGAATTAAGACCTCCACCTCGAGTATCCGTGTATGTTTGAGCATAATTTGAAAAGAACACATTATTTTGAAGAAGACAGCTCTTACAAAATAATACTTATTGGTAAAGTTAGGGTCAAAGGTCTGGTTGGATCAATTTTAAATTTGTTGGGTTTCACTTGTCATGAATTCCTCCTAGGAGGAAAATTAATAGATTTGAACTTTGAAGTGGTTTTGTCGTCGAAAATTTTCCCGTAGATTAAATTTGAGTGAATTTGAAAAGCACCATTATTATTACTATTATTTTCCCTGGTTTGGAGAATAGAGAGTAGAGACGAGACTCCCGATTCTAGGTAAGTCCTTAGGGATGAAGTTGGGAGCCTAGTGGCCTTTATGCCCGTTGGGGTTAGCTCCTTAGATCTGGGTTAGTTCTGCCAGTGCATTTCCAGTGGCCCTGTGAACTTTAGACCTTAGGTGTACTGTCTTCTGATAAACTCCCGTTCTCGCTTCATGTCTTCTATCTGGCTGCCCGACCTCTGAAGTTTTACTTCATATTGCAACTGGAGGGGCGGTTTCTACATTTGCAGATAAGCGCTGAATGGCATCCAAAACCCACCGCTGATCCTTGTGGGCCAAATTTATAAATTCAATCCAATGCTCCTAACTTAACCCCAGGTGACGCAAGTAGTGTCAATTCTCAACAGTTAATGGTTAATTGTGATGTCTCGGCCGAACCTTGCAAATGCGAGTCTTATGCTCAGCCGTAGAGGTCTGCCACCCACATTATTAGCATTACAAATATTATTGGAATTACTCTTAATATTATTATTATATTAAAACTAAGTAGGTGACCATAAGACTGGGAATTTTATACGCTCCCCACACTAAAGTAATCGGTAGTAAATCCGGAATTTCACATTACAAAAAATAAGAAAATAATGAGAACTTTCCCTGGCCTGTGCTGAGTCGGAACAACACACAGTCTTGCCAACAGATGAGGCAGGAATTCCGTTCAGAAATCCGAGGAAGTATGAGGAACGTGTTCGCAACAACAGTTCACATTCAAATCCTGAATATAGTATGAAGAAGCCGAGCTCGAAGTCAACGCTTCCTGTGAGGTTTGAATGTGGAATAAGGTATGATGCTGTTGATAGTTTGTTTTATGAGAGTTCTTTTCTCATTGGAATGTGAGGATGTATTGTGATGTGGCTTATTTTAACGTGCGGGAATGTGCATTTGGTTCTGAATGTTAACATCTCTCTCTCTCTCTCTCTCTCTCTCTCTCTCTCTCTCTCTCTCTCTTTTGATGCTTTCGGTGTCCTGCCTAGTTAACAAGGTACTGTGTTCTAGTCTAGGGGGACAGATGGGGTCATTCCTAAAAAATGAGAAGCCTCTGTTCACATGAAAAGCAAAATATGTACCCATCTGTTATCTGAACGTTCCGGGTCGAAGAAAGACAAGAAGAAAAGAAAACTGATGTGAGAGAGTGTATCGTCACACTTGCATACCATCAAAACGGGAGGGCTTCGACGAGGTATTACTCATCATTTGGGGATGAAATAATTCAATAGATTCTCTCTCTCTCTCTCTCTCTCTCTCTCTCTCTCTCTCTCTCTCTCTCTCCTGATTACCAACGAAGACCCTTGTTTCGGCCTTATCTGACGTGTAAAAATGAAGTATGAATATGAACTAGATAGCCTAAAGAAAACAAACCAGCCTTTAACATTGACAAATTTGAATACTGTACACACAATTTGGTATGAAGTCAAGAATTCTCAATCTTGACCTTGGTACTGTGAAAAATGCGTCACATTAAAGGACCACATGAAAGATATAGGAGCCATCATCACTAATGACTTAATGTGGCCTACACATGTTACAGGCAAATAGCAAACTGTCGTTCGCAATTTGCGTAGTTGCTGAAAACATTTTCAGAACGAGATATTACCCTAATGGGTGACTCAACCCAACTAACTAATGATATACGACCAATTAGACCCTCCCCTTTCCCCATAAAAAAAGTTTTAACACTTTTCATGACCTTTCTTCTTCCGTTGATAGGTTAGAGGCGATCAAACTAAATAGCATCCAGCGTATGAATACAATAAAAAAGATTCTTTGCGCCTACAAGATAAAAGAGAGGTTGGCTCCCACTGAAGTTCGGTAATTAGAAATAATGATCGTAATTATCCCTTTCCTTATCAGTATCTCCTCTGGATTCGTCAGGAAGGAAACAGGTGAATACTTCTTACATGAGAAGTCTTTATATAGAACCCATTTGAAGTAAGCTTACTTTTTACTTGTATATCGTGATAATTACACCAACGATTGCGGGTCGAGTGTCTGATTAGGGACGATAAATTACCACCAGCAGTTACGCACTGCTTTATTTCCTTTATTTTTAGATCACTGCAACAATCTCTCTCTCTCTCTCTCTCTCTCTCTCTCTCTCTCTCTCTCTCAAGGGATGACAGAAAACTCAAAATCAATCCTAAGACTTGTGTCATTTTCATTTTACAGCACAAACAACAGTTGAATATTTTTTTTTAATCGAGATATCCCAGTATGTATTCGATTAATGTAATTTGCCTATGTGCTGTGACAGATATAATAGTTAAATGTGTGTAGGAGATACCCTGTCGATTTTAAGAAACACTCATATAATTAATACAATAACTGATGCAGACCTTTATAGTTCAATGCAGGACAAAGGCTTAAGACATGTCAATTCATGTCTGGGGTTTGGTCAGTTTTCCTCACCACGCTGGCCAGTGCGGTTTGGTGATGGTCGGAGATCTTCGTCTGATCGAACACAGCAAACCAACCTAGTATGGGTGACCTGACTAGTACAGTTTTGCTGATGATGTTGATACGCAAACCCTTTCACCACGCTAAGATATCCCCACCCATCCACACACACAGACATATATATATATATATATATATATATATATATATATATATATATATATATATATATATATATATACACACAGTATATGTATGTGTGTGCGTGTATGCACTAATTAATATGCTTATATGGTTGTAAGAGCATAAAACGTGAGCAGTTCAGCAGCCCAAATACAGCATGCAATTTCTTTCCAGACAGATGCCATTGGAATAGGATGTTTCGTAGGAGTTTGCATTAAGGACGAAATGGCAAAAGGTTCTCTTCGCCTTAATCCACACAGAGAGAAAGTCTGTGAACTTTACCACCCTTTCACCCCCTGACGTCTTGCTCACTCCTGAGGGAGACAGTCCAGGGGCAAAGAAATTATCGAAGGGGTGTGTAGCGAATGCCCTTGACCCAGCGCACGATCACCCTGGATACCGCGTCTGTGTGTGTTTGTGTGTGTGTGTGTGTGTGTGTATGTGTGAACGAGCGAGTATGTCAAGGGTTTACATGTGCGCTTTCACACGTGCTTCAGCTTTGAATTTGGTGTAGAATACGTTTACTATAGATTATCAAGATTTAATTGATATAATTAATTTTGAAAGTACTTGGCATCTATTTGTATAAGACACCTACCGTTATTTTTTAGGTTACGTGAAATAAGTGTTTCTACAGCACTGTAGTTGAAATATGAATTTGAAAGCTTTTGTATAGCAATTTCCAAACTAGCGAGGTCCTTTTTTTATTGTATGAAAGTTGTCAAAGTCTTTCTGGATACGAAGTGTACAGTGTGTGCTTTCACCTCGAGATAAGCAACCTTCTCTTATGACTCATCGCCTGCAAGTATGTTTGGTTTAATAGCGGATGACAACCAGCTGCTCATGTAGGTGAAAACCCCTCGCCTGTGTCAATATGTAAATTTCTCTCTTATCAGCTGTTCAATGATATATTGAAATCCATAATCCTTGAAATGGGTCATTACTGGGTTATATTTATGCTAGAATAAACAATTTAGCACTTGAAAAGTTTTACTTTTGTTTTTGCACTTTGATTTAGCTGTTATCACCACTGCCTTGGATTCTGATACATTTTTTTTACTCCACAAAATAATTCCCCTAGACTAACAAAATTGAAATACTTTTTTTTTTGCTCAATAAAAGAATCTAATTAATACTAAATGTTTCATTTATAAGGGAAATCTTACTAAAAATTTCTCATCCTTTGAGCATTTTGTTATGTAAAGATCTGTAGAGTTGATGGAATATACAAACTTTGAAAATATTTTCTTCCGTGAATTGTGAGAAACTGGGATAGTTTGTTAGTATTTGAAATTTTTCTTCCAAAGTTGACCGTCTTTTGTATATACTGTATAATGTAGACCAAGTTTTCACTCTAGAAAAAAGGGTGATTTTTTGGTTTTGTTTTTATAAATATACCTCATGAAGTCCCTATGTGGAGTATAACCTGTCTTCCAAAACTGGTAGAGTATCTCTCTCTCTCTCTCTCTCTCTCTCTCTCTCTCTCTCTCTCTCTCTCTCTCTCTCTCTCTCTCTCTCTCTCTCATGTAACTTGTCTCCTTTGTACCCGGCGGTATTTTGAAATGGACAACTTTCTCATGATCTCGGTCGGACACAAAAACGGACAATGTGTCCTTTTCGAAAGTCTTTAAACTGGCAAAAAAAAAATGGATTGCTCCAGAATCAGATGGGTGTCGTGGCACTGAACTGGATTTTCATAGTTACTGTTTTCCATGGTGTTCAAAGAAATTTCATGTTCTTATATAATTAAGTTATATTTTGTTAGTAATGAGGTCAAATTGATGAAGGATTGTAAATGAAATTATACTTTGTTGTTAATAAAGTCAAATTGAAGAGGGATTTTTTAAGTATTGAGATTTCAGAAAACGGACTAAGGCATATGTAATACACAAGTATATCGGATTAAGTTTCCTTATTTGTGACATCCTGTATATACATTTTAATGCCCTAATGATATTGAATTATAACAAGATAAATACGAACGAAATTTCTTGAAGGAGAATATACTTTATTTTCCTATTGAATCGTTTACACGTAGTATATGTTTTAACATCCGTCATGCTTAAAATGTAATATGTAATACAATTTTCAGAGACCCCTTGTAATTTAATTTGAATCCCATAATCATACGTCTTTTTGTAAGCTATAATGATTACTCGTATACTTTGTTGAAGCAACTTATGATTATCATCGGCATTGATTGTGGAATATTGAATCAAGCAAATTAAGTTTTGCGAAGGTGTATATTTAGGTCTTGGTCAAACATTAGGTACATTATCAAGTAAAAAGAAATCTTTTCTCATAAGATTTGTTGTAATGTAATAGTTAATGGTGAATTTTTTTAATGCTGAATTAAGGAAGAAAAGTAAATTTATAAAGGAATTGGAGATCCATGACTTGATACTTTAATGAAATAACAAAAAGAAAGCCTTTTTCATACCAAATTGTAAAGAAACTATTTTTAGTCTATTCTTTTTCACTATTTTTAATATTTCTGTTTTCTTAACAACTTACTCAGACTTCGCCAGTGAACCTAATCTTGATAGTCTTGTCTGGAATTCGACGAGAGAGTTCGTCAGCTAAGAGTGAGAGAGATGTGACAGATCGTTTTGTTTTTAGGTTTTTTAATAGCCTCTCGTGTTTTCGAAAGGACGCTGTTCGTATATCGAATTCAATTTCTTTCATTTAATAATTGCTGCTATACTAAACGCGTGGCATTTAGATATTTTTAATTTCCTAGTTTAGAGTGAGAAATATTTTGTGTTTTGTTGGACAGCTTTTGAAATCATATGCCCAGTTCATTTGCCCAGTAAATTAATAGAAAGCTTCCAGCCTTCCCGTTTTCTGGTATTTGAGAAATAGATTTCTTTCCTTTGCTCCAGTCTTTCGGCAAATAGATCTTGTTTTCTTGTTTTTTTGTTTTGGGTTTAAATCCAACCCTCCACTGAAGTAGAGTGAACTACTACTCCGTACATTTAAATATTGGTGCATCATCTCAGTTGAAACAATTGATTTTTTATTTTATTTATATTTTTTTTTTGTATGGAAAGGTGAAATGAGTTAGCTATATGATGTGACCCTCCTTCCATGGCCTTTGTCTGTAAAAAAAAAGATGTTATAAATGGAGTTTCTAATTTATACGATAAATGCCAGAAGGCTGATCCTTATTCTTGCATGTATTAATTTCCTTTCAAATGTTATATGGTTGTTTGTCGTTAGGTTCCTTTTCTAAAGTTGAATATTTATTTTGATGGATAACAACTGTCTGTTTTGATTACAGTAAGAGATAGTTTGGTTTGTTTTTAGACTTTCCTTCCTGCGAACCTCTCATTCTGTAATGTCAGATACGTTATAGTTTATAATGAAGATGGAAAATTAATGCAAAAATTTCTTCAACTCCAGTTTAATTTTAATTGGTTAATTATGGGGTGAGTTTAATTTTTATTAATGGCGTAGGTATTTCTCCAAATATCTTTCCTCTCCCGGAGGCTCCAGATATATTTCCCCATACATTTAAGGCTGCCATTGCAACATTCAGACTTACTAGTAAAACAGAAATGAGACTCCCTTTGAAAAAAAAAATAATTTCATAGCTACAGCTTACATAATTATCGCAACTTTATGTATGTAATGGCACAAGAAATTATTAGTCAGCGAGATTTAGCTCAAACGTATGCAGCAATGTGACTTGTATTTCAATATTTCTTCAGGTGTTACATTATAATGATCATCCTTGGACGCAAAATTAGATTCTGATAATTCTAGGTTCTAATTTTACACCAGGAAAGATTGTGTATTTAAAGTAAACGAGTCGCAAATAGGTCATTCAATCAGGGGTAATACTTGCCAAAGGTAATTGATATTAATTCTAGGTTTGTTACCCGTTACATAATTCCGTTGTTCAGTGAAACTAAATACACTGGCTATTTAATACACTGGCTATTTTCCTTGTAAAGGTCCCTGTGCTTATGGCATCCTGCTTTTCCAATTAGTGTTGTAGCTTAGCTACTACTACTACTACTACTACTACTAATAATAATAATAATAATAATCAGTTTGTGAGGGATCTTGCGTCCTTGATTGAAATGAACTCTCATCATTTTTTCTAGATGCCCCGGTCAGTCTTTCTTGATCTCGGAGAAAGTGATGGAATCGTTTCCCATAAGATGAAAGGTTACACAAATCATGGAAAGATTCCCACAGCCTGGTGGCAAAAAAGAGAAACAACAATCTGAATTCTCAGGACACTTTCTCACAGGCGTACTGTACTGTAGATGTCCCTGGGTTTACCATTAGCCTGATATGTTTTCAATCGGGAGTGAAAAAAGTGACATTTTGGCCACGGTAGCTTTGACAGTAGTAATAGTCAGGACCCATACTGTATGGGTCCTCGTAGCAGTAGTAGTAGTACCACGTTGTTCGCATTTTTCATTAACTGAATTCGACTTCAATCTTTTTCTTCCCAAGGGAACAAAACTAGAAGGCTTCACTTCGCATTTTTTTTGTAGTAGTAGTTATTTATCAAGAAATTTCTACGGCCTTGAGCCGACGTGAGAGATCTTGTTCGCTAATTGGAGCACAGCGACACTTGGGTGATGTGGTTGTTGCAATAGCCATTAGGAAGATATTTCAAGTATCGATTTACTTGAATTTTGTACTACAGAAGGCGTAGATCATGTCGTATGTAAATCACAAAAGTACAATCAATATTAGAATATAAAGTTCAAAATATTTAGATAATACTGAGTTAATAACACACTGAAGAGTGATTACTTATGGAAGATATTTGAGTGATTAAGAGATAAATATACATAGGCTTTTAAGAGTCATGGTTTATGAATAGGCAAGTGTGATTGTTTTGGGTACATGCATGATTATGCAAGTTAAAACATCAATGGACGAGTCATCGGTAAAATGAGAGAGAGAGAGAGAGAGAGAGAGAGAGAGAGAGAGAGAGAGAGAGAGAGAGAGAGAGAGAGAGAGGCAGGTAGGGGGGCCGAGGTGGGTTAGCCATGCGCTGAGAAATTTGGGACTCTAATTCGACCTGCTATTGAGTGACACCTTCCGAATTGGCTGCCAATCACATGAAAACCTTCACTAGCTGTATAATCGAGAAATGTTGCAACGTCTCTTTTTCTTTGTAAACAAAAAACAAAATCATCTCACACACACAGTCAGTCTTTGTAAAGAAAAGCTCCCTCTCACTCCTTAATTTTATAGCAAAATTTAAGGTGTTTAGCAATTTTGTTTCCTTCTAGGACATCCACCCTCATTATAGATATTTAAAATGTTTGAAATTCATCAATATATTTTATTTTTTGTCTGAATTATATTTAATTTAATGATTTATATTATTTTCGTTGATATCGAATTGAAGGATTAATTAGACTTGCAGTCACTGCAAATATTTTTCGTTGCGAAAGAGAGAATCATTTATGGACTAAAGAGAAAATATGCAACTCTTCAAACAAGGTTAACAAGGTTTAAACTGGGGAAAATTGAATGCGTGCGTGTTAGAGAGTTATTTATGATAGAAACATTCTCCCTTCTTTATGGAGGCTGAAAGGGAAAGGTGGGTAGCAGGAAGGGGGATACCCAAGCATCGTTAAGGTTCCAGATAAGGCATACGCAATAACCCTGAACTGTCAGCCTGTTGTATTATTGTCTTAGAAGAGTATTTGCGTGAAATGTCCCTTTCAAACTTGTTTTTGTAGCGAATTTGAATGCGATCTCTCTCTCTCTCTCTCTCTCTCTCTCTCTCTCTCTCTCTCTCTCTCTCTCTCTCTCTCTCGTTTCCTAAAGAATTAGATGTAGTTCAAAGTTGTGCAATAAGAAAGGGTGTCGTAAAACGATTGTTTGCGTTACTTGTCGATATTTGTATCATGTATTTATTGCGAATATTGAAGAATACTGCTGAAAGTAATGAAAGTGGTTGCAAATAGAGGAAGATTAGTTTAAATGTGAGGAAGACTAAGATTGATAGCAAATGTGGACCTGGAAAAATGTAACCATATATGTATGGATAATGGATGAATGAAATAAATAGCTTCTTGAAAACATTTGTGATTAAATTGAATAGACGATTATAGAATGAGGAAAATGATATTACAAAGTAAATGAAAAAAGAAAGTTAGATAATTGAATAATGTATAGAAGCCTTGATGAGATGCATGAAAGAAATTTCGAGTGATCTCTACTTCATGGAAGGGACGTGTTGGTGCCGGATGAGAATAAAAGAAAAATGTTGAAGTTCTTGAAATGGGCTGTTTACATGATATTTGTGGCACGAGAAGATTTTAGATTGGGATATACATGAAATTTGTATTAGGGTTTGCGTAAGTGGAAAAATGAATCGGTATGGTTCAAGAAAGTTTGTTCAAGCGGGAACGAGGAAAGCGGAAGGAAGGGGAAATGATCCATAATCTATAAGTAATAGGAGGTAGTCTAATGCGAAGTCCTTGAAAGTGTGGATAGAAGGCGGGGAATTAGGTAAAGCAAAGGAACGACCTTAGTATTTAGGAAGCGCTGCTTCGGAGCGTTTTTTCTGTAGATGTAGGAACTGAATAATGTTGTGGAAGTTTTCTTCTTAGGCTTAGGTCATTCATCCATTCTTTTGTAGTTAGGTATGTATATTATTATTATTATTATTATTATTATTACTTACTAAGAACAGAATGATATAAGCCCAAGTGCTCCAACAGGGAAAATAGCCCAGTGAGGAAAGGAAACATGGAAAAATAAGATATTTTAAGACCAGTAACAAAATTAAAATAAATATCTCCTTTGATAACTATAAAAACTTTAACAAGAGGAAGAGATATAAGATAGAATAGTGTGCCCGAGTGTACCTTCAAACCAGAGAACTCTAATCCAAGACAGTGGAAGACCATGGCACAGAGGCTATGACACTAGCCAAGACTAGAGAACAATGGTTTGATTTTGGAGTGTCCTCCTAGAAGAGCTGCTTATCATAGCTAAAGAGTCTCTTCTACTCTTACCAAGAGGAAAGTGGCCACTGAATGATTAAAGTGCAGTAACACCTTGGGTGAAGAAGAATTGTTTGTTAATCTTAGTGTAGTCGGGTGTATGAGGACAGAGGAGAATATGTAAAGAATAGGTCAGACTATTTGATGTATGTGTAGGCAAAGGGAAAATGAACCGTAACCAGAGAGAAGGATCCAATGTAGAACTGACTGGCCAGTCAAAAGACCCCATAACTCTCTAGTGGTAGTATCTCAACGGGTGGCTGGTGCTCTGGCCAACCTACTACCATTTTCTTTTCCTGAACAATCTCTTAGTAGGGGAAACTTCTTTCTGTTGCATATATATATATATATATATATATATATGATATATATATATTATATATATACATATATATATATATATATATATATATATATATATATATATATATATATATATATATATATATAGAAATTAAGCCACAAATACCATGTAATATCGAATACTTTCTGCTTCAAATACTTTTTAATATCGAATTAATTTTTCTTTGGACAATAGAATCAAAGTAAATTATTTTGATAATACGTACTTTGCGTTTGGCCGGGCAGAATTACTTACCAGAAAATGATCTCTTCTGTGATCCTGAGGTAGAGTGAGCTAAATATTAAAAGTTATTTGTGGCTAGATATTTGAAATTGGTAAAATTGTTAGTGTTGCTATTTATAAAATGATCACACACATGCATATATATATATATATATATATATATATATATATATATATATATATATATATATATATATATATATATATACATATATATATATATATATATACATATATATATATATATATATGAGAGAGAGAGAGAGAGAGAGCGTAAATATTTGTGGAGTGAGGCTGTTAGGCTAACCCGATGAGTGTTCAAGGGCCTCTATGTGACATCTCTTTCCATACAGTCAATCACCCCCCCACACCCCCACCCCCGCAAGTATAGTGCGCGTTCGCAGTCTCACACGTTTTTGAGCAACTTCCTCTTTTTCCCGGTAATTCTGATGCACATTACCTGAAATTCAGACACCGTATGACATGCAATATAATCAGTGATCGGAGCTTAACTGCCACGCTCGGTTGAGATGCGTAAAGAGCTCGCCCATTTTAAATGACTCAGACGTTTCATCATCATTTTCACGATCTGTGAAGAGGAAAAATTAGAAAGAGAAAGCTTTGAGTGCGCTCTTGTTGGAGGTTGAGGGGTGAGAATTATTATGTTCTGTCGATTGAAATTTCCAGTGTTGTAGTTATTGTTCCACTAATTATACCAAATGTTTACTCCTTATTTTGAAGTTACGAAGTCCCTCAGTTATTTTGAAGTTTTACATAATTATTTGCTTCATTGACACATACACAATTGGTCAATAAGAAAAAAGGTTTGTATTTAATTGCAAACTGGTTACATCCGAATTTGGTATTGGCAATAAAACGCACAATCACTATATGTAATACAAGACCAACAACCTTTTATCACTTACATTAAGGCGATTTCATGCTTGTCAGAAATTCGTTACAACCGTCACACAATATTGAAATATGATGTAGCAGTTAAAGATAACTGTTTTGGAGGGTGCATTTGGTTTTTGGACCATAATGTTACACTCTAGTACAAAGTATATGTTGAGGAGAGATTTAGTCGGCTGTGGACTCGACCCGCACAAGTGGTTATCTTGTGGTAGTGCGGCTTTCTGGATCATGTTACCTTGTAAATTTGACCTCCGGGAGAAATGCAATGGGAAAAGTGTTGGTGTGATGAATAGCTTATAGTTATGCTGGAGATGAAATACACTTGTTCTTTTCATTTTCTGTCTTTAGTTTCAAAAGTAGCACTTTTCTACATAAATAATGTTTAGAATAGAATTGTGTGTCGTGTTTGAAATCTGTAAAGATGCCAACCATTTTTTAATATCGACAGATTTCTCAATTCATTTTCCGTTCATTCTTAAAATAGGATTAGTTAATGGACTGCGAAGTCGAATGGGCACCCGTATAATTCATCCTACCTCCATAATTAGTAGGGTTATAGTGGTGGGTATTGGGAGGGGAATTGGGGGTACCCCTATTGAAAAGCTTAAATTTACTGTCTCGGCCTGACTTCCCATTAGCTTCCCTGGAATGTAGAATTCGGTACATATTTTTGCGTCAGCCCTAATCGATGGTTTCCTACCAACCACTGGCACTGACTGGGGGTGACTGCCTAACTATACTAGCCATAGGAGTTGGGTTTCTTTTATCGTTGGGGGCAGGGAAAGCCACCACCGAAGTTGGTAGTTTTTTTTTTTCCCTTATTCTATGTCTTGGTGAAAGTATAGAGCTTTTTGTATTTGCTTCATTCATGGCTGTGTTTCATATCTACATAACATCAGTGTTCGAATCATTTTACTAGTCTTCGTTTATCATTTTGGTATGTTTTTTTTTCTTTAAAGATAACCAGTAGAACCAGCATAGTTCATTAAAGTTTATCTAAATTTTTAATTTTTTTTTCCCTTTGAAATTGCAGGACCTATTTTCTTTTTTTTCCATTTCTCATTTTTTGTATCTTTTCAAACATGGTGCGTTTTATGTATTTTATTTTGATAAAGTAAACAGTTATTCAGTGCTCCCTAGGAATCCATTTATATAGGTTAATTTTCAGGAAAGGACAAGCGGACCTGTTTTGAGTTTGTACATATCTTCAGGATTATATATATGAACGAATACAGACTAATTGATATTTTATATGTAAAATTTTTCATTATTTAAATCCTAATAAGTGAGACACGTTTGGATGACGGTTGCTTATTGTATGTTTGTATGTGTTGAAGGCTAAATGCTTTCTAATAGTTTGGTCAGTATCCTTCATATTTTTATTGACAGTTTGTGTATATTATTATATAAAAGGTGTATTGATAGACTGTGTGGCCTCTTGAATAATTATTTTAATTTATTTATAAAAAATACTCGAAAACTGTAAAGCTCGAAAATTTCGATGCTGGGGAGACTAGAGAAGGGGACACCCACCATTCAAGGTGGCAATAAAAATTTTCAAAAGGGGAGACGTTAGAAGAGTTACATTTTGATTTTTTCATTCCGATGCCATTAGCAGCGATTTCTGTAGATGTCCTCCATTTCATTACACAATTATTTATAAGATAAGCCTTTCTGTACTGACATTCTTATGTGGTTATGGAATATATAAAGGATAGCGAGTAAATGGGGCGAGGCTGTAAATTGTGATAGAAATAGACTGCATCAATAATGGTTAATGAGGCTTTAGATCGATATCCCATAATTGTGGAGATGTAACAATAATGAGCACACATACGTAAGGTTGTATAAAAACTAAATGGAGGCGTCGAGTAATTTGTGTTGTGAAGGTTGGCGCTAGTTGTTTGTTAGGGAAGGATTTCTCTCTCTCTCTCTCTCTCTCTCTCTCTCTCTCTCTCTCTCTCTCTCTCTCTCTCTCTCTCTCTCTCTCTCTCTCTCTCTCTCTCACACCTATTTTTCTTGTTTAAATTTGTAAGCCAAGACGTACGTGCCTTATCGTGGTATTTAAATACTGTAGATTTTACAGTGGTATTCTGAGCGACTTCCCGATTTGGCGGGAGCCAGGCCTAGCGAGGACACGGGAACAAAGTAGGTAATGTGGAATATTTTTATATGAAAAAAAAAGAAAAAAAAAAGAAAAAAAGCTTTGGGCTCCGTTGCTGTATGGTAACGAAAATGAAACTGTCTTCAGGAGAGATTTTCTCCATTACTGTAAGTAGCTAGCTTTAGTCATCAAGTAATTGGTCAGTGAAGGTTTATCTTCATAATTATGTTTATTTATGTACTCCCTTTTAAATTTACGTTGCGATGTTCCCGTTTGTTATACATTTGTCACTATTAAATTACTGTCTCAATAATTGTAATTTCCATAGATTACTATTCAATTAATTGAGTATATATGAAAAAATTAATCGGATAGATTTCACACATACGGTGTTATTACTAATCTTTGTTAAGAAATACATGGAGTTATTTTCTTTCTGTTTTTTATTTAATCGTAGTTTTGCAATAAATATATTGTTCATTAACTGTGTTCGCCTTTGTTGGTTTACTGTGAATTTGGTAGGTAAGCCACAAATTTATGCAAAAGAGCTTATATGTGTTAATTATGATGATGCTGTAGACTGGTAATACCGCATTCCCTGTACAAATGCAATGCGTAGAACTTGGAAGGTCAAAGTCATTGGGGATCGGTAATATCAACGTAGTTTTCCTAGCAATTTTCATTGTTGTCATTTATTCGTCTTCTGAGATGTCACGTAAATGAGAAACATTTCAAGCGGACTGAATTCGCCAGATGGCAACTTACGAAAGTAAGTTGTTTTGAGGTGGTGGGCGTTCGTAGGGAATGTGATTTCATTGTTGTTTGTTGACGTCCTAAAGGGTCTTAGAGGGTTCCCCAATAAGGGAAAGGCCTTTTGAACTGGAGGGTGAAAGATTTAAGGTGTAATTGTCGATGGTCACTAAGCCTCCCCTCATAGGCTTTCGTTGCTATTCGAATTATCCCGACGTCGGTACAGACGTATGCATAGACTATAGCTCGTTTCGAAGTATGTGCGAGGATATGGAATGACTGGGAAGGTTATCAAATCAATCCGTTACAGATTTAGTTTTATTTCGATTTTAATTCTATCGAAGCTAGTAGTCTTTGCTCGGTTTGCTGACTGTAAGTAGTATCCCGACCCAAAGTTTCTTTATCCTACCTCGCTGTAAGTCGAAGCCAGCGTTGAAGACCTGACCATCAGTCGTATGCTAAGACTCTGGGTGATAGAATTTTATTATTATTATTATTATTATTACTAATCCTCTCTCTCTCTCTCTCTCTCTCTCTCTCTCTCTCTCTCTCTCTCTCTCTCTCTCTCTCTCTCTCTCTTTCAAACCCTTTCTTTAATTAATATCATTGTTATTATTATTATTATTATTAGTAGTAGTAGTAGTAGTAATAGCAGCAGCTGCAGACTAGTTGCAGTAGTAGTAGTATTATGAGAGAGAGAGAGAGAGAGAGAGAGAGAGAGAGAGAGAGATATTTGGACTGTGATAGTACATAAACAAATCAAATATCAGGTTTTAAGTTCAGGGATAAACTTGATGATTTCAAGCATGCTCTTGAACATCTTTAACTGTTTTTTTTTTCTCAGTAGAATGTATCTACTTACGTATACATTATTCAAGATTATTTATTACAGGTTTCTGCAAATGTTTTCATTGTTTTAAAGAGGAAGGGAGATAATGTTATAAAGTTATCATTTTTTCGCCTTTGAAAGCTATGCCTTGATACAAAATTTCTATACATTTTACCGTTTTAAGTTTTTGTATTTAACATCTATTTGCACAATTTGATATATTTTTATAAATAAATTATGACCATAAATAAACTTATATCTCAATTATGGAAAACAAAGTCATGAAAGGGTTTCCTTTGTTTCCTTTTATATCATTAATTTGTGATAAATTTGTTCCCTTTCACTTTTACCAGTGCTTGCAGCAGTAATACTTCTTTCTCGCTTAATCTTACGAAAATTTATATCAATGATAAAATCAAAAGATTAAAACGATAATCTATCAATCCGTTAATTTTATTTCTTTTCCAATGTACTTATCATTGCGTATAATATTAGTTTCATGATTACAAAGTCGGTTTCCTCATAGCTACTTTTTTATTTCCGTATTTCCCGTCAATACTTTTTAGGAATAATCAAATACCAAACATACATCAAACGTTTATTAAAAGCAAAGTCTGTGAAGCATTTCAACTTGTATTTTAGACACTTAATTTGAAATATTGCCTGTTTAGATATAATTGTTTTGTTTATTTCATACCAATTTACTGAAGTTACTGAAATATCTAAATTCGATTTCCCGTCTCTTGGGAGAACAAGAAGAGATTTCATATTGGAAAAGAAAAAGAATTTCTTTTCTATTCCCACTTCAACCCATTAAGAACGTGGAATTCTCTCTCTCTCTCTCTCTCTCTCTCTCTCTCTCTCTCTCTCTCTCTCTCTCTCTCTCTCTCTCTCTCTCTCTCTCCCCTCTCTCTCTCTCTCTCTCTCCTCTCTCTCTCTCTCTCTCTCTCATTGTATTTTCCACAAACTGGATTGCTGTTTGGAAATGCAATTTGCAGCAAAGTTTCTCAGATTGGCATGCAATGTTTTTGTTAATACTTGGTCAGGCTATTGTTAAGAATGCATGTCAAGCGTTTTTCGTATTTCGTTCAGAACCAAGTTTAAAAGGTTTTGTAAATTTTCTCGAACGTTTTTATAAACGGTGCAATAAAGGCTTTTTTTATAAGACCCATTTCAAAATGTCATAATGAGTTTAGGATAAGGTTTTACCTTGTATTTTTTTCACAAAATTGAAATTTAATACGAATACTGATATTCACTTACAAAATGCGTTTTCTCCTCCTCATTTTTGTTTTTATATCAGACTTTTTATTTCCCATTTTTTGTGTGTTGTGTGACCTTGAGCAATTAGATTTTAATTAGTATGGGTAAAATGATTCCGTTTCATATTAATTCTGAACATATTGTGGTTGTGTGAATTTTATTCCTTATTTGTGGGTTTTATCCTGGAGAGGTCGGGTCAAATTGCGTAGACCGTTAGTCACATTTGCCCTTGAATATTGACTAAAATTATCCAGCTCCCATATTGCATACTTTTCTATAACGTGAACATATACGGCTTGAAATTTTCCAGATTTTCCGTTATAATTTGGTGCCTTATTTTAACCTATTTTTGGATTTCTTGGTGCTTTAGCAAATTGTATCACTCATATTTTCGCGTGAAGCTTCGGAATTTTATCACAGTAAACTATGATGTGCAACATTTTGTCATTCCAGCGCGTCTCCTTCCAGATATAAAAAGTAAACAACAAATAGTGGTCAGTGTTTATTACATCTTGGTCAAGTAGTTTTAACAACTACTTCAGCAATTATAATTTTTCACTTTATTGTATTCATTGTACTTAATTGAAATAGTTTTGCTTTATTAGATGATTCGAAATGTCATCAGAACATTGTATTTTTTGTATTGATGTGGCATTTACCGTATTAAATGACGTTTATGGAGTGTGATAAAATTTAAATTAAGGTGAACAGCCCTCTTAAGTGTATGGAATATTTTTCTGTACATGGGGATAGTAAGTAGATCGTTAATGAAATATTAGTCAATAATGCTTTAATACATCTTCGGTAATACCAGCTGAACACTATTTATTATTATGAATATAAGCCTCGTTTCACGCATGACGTCACTGGTTTTAATAATCGTGCCTCTCTCTCTCTCTCTCTCTCTCTCTCTCTCTCTCTCTCTCTCTCTCTTCTCTCTCCTCTCTCTCTCTCTCTCTCTCTCTCTCTAAAGGAACGTATGATGCTTTTGAGTTCCACCTGTATTTTGGGGGGCCCATTGACTAGATTCTAAAAGATGCCTTCACTGAATAACCTAGTCTTTTCAGTGCCAGGTTGTCGACCAAAGCTTCATGAAACATCAAATTAATGAGCTACGCAAATTCAATTTGAAACCACATGCATGCCCATCTGCAGTTATTACAAAAGCATATATATATATATATATATATATATATATATATATATATATATACATATGTGCGTGTGTATATATGTTTATATGTGTGTGTGCATATATATATATATATATATATATATATATATATATATATATATATATATATATATATATATAATATATATATATATATTGTTATCCTGAGATTTAAAGCGAATGGAACAGACAAGAGAATTTTCATGGTTGATTGCCTTGTAATTTTTTCATACATTATACCAGAAAATTGATACTGTAGGTCTATAATCAATGTATCTGTGCATCCAAGTAAATAAAAGTAAATATCAAGAATATTGTTTATGACGAAGCAACACGCATCCTTTAGAAATATCTCTCCTAGGCTGGAATGTTGTCGTTATGTGTTTCCATGAATTCGATTACCTGACGAACCAGAAATGGGTTTGATGTTTACCATGGATATAGCTATTTGTTTTTCTTATTTTTTTTTTTTTTCCTTTTCAAGTCAACTCCTAAAGAAGGGCATTAAATGGCCTCATCCTTCTGCTTTCGTTTAACCTTTTTGAAACTGTTGTCAGTGACGTCACTTATTGGTATGTGACATCGTATGTGCTCATACGCAGAGGGCTGAAGGATCACTCTGCTGCACTCGGCATAACTTCTGGGGATCATATGGAATTTAGATTGGTTCATTACATTCTCGTTGGGGATCGAGAGTGTTGGGCAGAGTCGGTGATACTGATGGAGGAAGCTGGTATGGGATAAGCGCCTGCAACGTTTCTTGCAATTTAAAGTAGTTTGGAGGGATGGAGTTGGAATTATGCATCCAAAGGATTCTATCGTCCTCCTCAGGAAGATTGTCTTTAGGTACTATTTCTGTTGTTCGTATCAGTTATTCAAGAATGTTATTGTATTTATTTATATGCAAACACTCGTTTACATATTTTTTCCAATTGTATTTGTACGCGCACACGCACACGTACAAACATGTGTGCGTGTGTGTGTGTATATGTATGTATGTATGTATGTGTAGGGTAGGGTGATATACTCAAATTTTATGAGCGCTCTGAAAGGAGGTCCCTTTTATTCATAGATCGAAAATGGTTGTAGATGCACTCTTTGTCATATTAGGGTTGTTCCATATTAGGTTCACATCTCTATTAGGAAATCATGTCAAATACGGGTGTTACACATTTGTAAGAGTTGCTTAGTAACTCCCCCCGCCTCTCCTCTCTCTCTCTCTCCTCCTCTCTCTCTCTCTCTCTCTCTCACTCTCTCTCTCCCTCTCTCTCTCTCTAAGTAAATGAGCATCTATAAAATTTACTAACGATGTTCTTATTGTAGTAATTCCTCTGTACAATGCAAGAAAAAAATTGGTTTGTCCGGTATTCGTGTAGTTAATCAATACGCTATACGTTAGTTGCAGATTTTCTTGTTGTTTCCCTTACTGTATTGTTTGACAGTAGCTTCGACCGTTCTTTTGAGGCCCGTTGTACTTAAAGGAAGGGGGAACGTAAAACATTTGATTCAGAAGAGATTGTATTACTAGAATTTGGACTGACTCAAAAGTTCACCTTCGCTCGCACACACAAATGTATGTGTATATATATATATATATATATATATATATATATATTATATTAAATATATATATATATATATATATATATATATATATATTTAAATGTATATATTTATAAACGTTATAAAGGTATAAAGTTTTATTGTGCAGTAGAAAATTTAAACTGGAGAAATGAGTCTCCCGCAAGGAACGAAACAAATTAATCAGGGCTCTTTTTTTTTTCAAAAGTTGGCGCTGCTTTGGAAAACCTATATAAAAAGATATGAGTCACTTATACAACCAAATGTACTCAAAAGAAGCTATTAAAGTGTGGGCTACCCAAAGCCTTTTTGTTATGGTTGAATTAACTCTGATAATGTCAGTATACTCCTGGAGAATATAAATGCCTTTAGCCATGACCTTCACGAGGGCATACCATGGGGCGGGGGTTACTTGGCAGTCATGTTAAATTACCTTTATTTTATCGTTTCACATTTACATGACCAATTTTAGTCTTATTGAACTAGCAAAAAAAAAAAAAAAGTTAGTTGTTGATGTTAGGTTTTTGAGAAATGTAAAAGATGTTCCTAGTGATATTTCAATTGGGATGTAGAGGATGGGGTGGTAAGTTTTCAGCCAATGGATTTTGTTCCATTTCCATTTTTATCTTAAGACAAATTCATCGTTAATTTGTCTTGGTCTTTGCTTAGTCTAGAAACCACTGCTTGCCCACCTTATTTCAGCAACTAGGTTGCAAGCCTTTTGTATACATTAGGAATTGATTAAAAACATTGCTGTTCAAAAACCATGGGAAACGATAGAGCATCAAGTGGCGTAAAAGTTATAGGTGTCGGCACATGCGATGCGTGTATGTGTATGTGTGTGTGAGAGTGTCTGTGTCCCTCGCTCAGGTGCTGGAAGGTCGATGTACTTAGTACAGGTGGTCGAGTATGTCCAGGTTTCTCCTTTGAGATTCCATTGCAATGCAGCGCATTCTGATGAGGATGTCAACCTGTCATGAAAGACCAGTTATCTTAGATAATTGTATAATTGTTTGTGGTTATTCTTGCAGTCATTTTATTATTACTGATTTATTGTTATGGGTGTGGTCATTGTGATAAATATATTTTTTTTTTCATTATTATTACAATGATTCTGTACCTTGCAATAGTAATTGCAGTTATGTCATTTCGTTTTAAAAGCATTATAAGGACAGGAAAACCAGCTTATGCTGTTTACTCTGTGCCCAGGGTAACATAACGACTGAGTACTTGAGAAGGCCTTAAAATAAGAGAAAAGAATTATGGACTAAAATGATTGTGATCACATAATATGTGCTGTAAGTGGCTTTTACCTGAAATGTAAATAAATCAAGTTTTCTGGTATTTACAGCAAAATTCGTTGGCGTCGTCGGTATACATTTCTTAAAATTAGTAAAATGTATACATTCTGAAAAAAGTTTGATAAAATTCTAATAGGCGGTACATGAATAATTTTTGAATAACTAATATCTTCCGACATTTTTACAAGTACTTAATGAAGTTACTTGCGTCATCTATTCGGTTACTCGTTGCTTCAATTTGATTTATAAACGTTGATCATTGTTTCGATGGAAGCTATAATCCTTTTACCTTTGTCTTCCTTCTTGATTTTCCCGTTTTCTTCACATATTCTTCCTCTGCTCTGCATTTCTTTTCCTCTTTTCCTCCACCCTTTCCCCCTTTCCTATACCCGTTCCCATTTTCCTTCACTTTCCCCCCTTTCCTTCACCAATTCCCCTTCCCTCACACCCACAGCAAGCTTTTCATCTTCTGCCTGTCACATGTCACTTCGTCACTACTTTTCCTTCTAAAGTTTTGAGGGTCTTAATAGATTTTGCAAAACTTGTTTGGCGAACCTTACATATCTGTGGCTAAGGGGCCAGAGTTTTCATATGTACATAGTGGTTCAATTTTCGCACGAATACTTACTACAATTTATAATATCGGCATAAGATATCCATTTCCGCATTCTCTTCCATCAGTAAACTTCTCGTGCCTCAAATTGCCAAGCGTTTGCATCGACTTTTGGTTTGGATGTCACGATGTCAATGTTGCTGCACTATTATTTTCGGTGGAAAAGCAGTATGAAACGATGCCTCCTTATTTTCAAATTTCTTCTTTTGTGGTTAAGTTGGTATCTTTATTTTTTAGCTATTTCAGTGGATAGTTTTCTTCTCTTTTCATACATAGACATTCAATTGGAAGATTGTAATAGTTAATGGCCTTTTGAGGCTTAATCCCAGTAAATTTATGTCCATTTTGAATAAGGCAAACCAAATATGAATGTTGCAAGAAATAATAGACCCGAATCTTCAAAAGGAAAGTTTGTGGAATCTTATAGAACACAGCGTATTTCAATGAACATTTTTCGTCATACTGCTAATTTTGTAAAGCTTGTTAATTCTTTTATCTACGTGTATTGAATAGAATGTTAGTTTTCAATTCCTGAATCCTCGCCATGCTTCCGTTTCCTTTGGTTTATAATCTGTTCAAAATATCTTGCTGTGTTAGGGAATTGCCCTTCTCTCCGTGCTACTAAAGAGAAGGGGTAAATGAAACACTACATTATTTCATGCTTGAAGTTTTTGGGATCTTTTTCTTAAATGAGAATCACCGTGTCATCTTCCTTTTGTTCAATGTGTCTGGGCTGTTAATTAATGTTCTCTTGCAAACTTAACAATACTCATCTCTCTCTCTCTCTCTCTCTCTCTCTCTCTCTCTCTCTCTCTCTCTCTCTCTCTAGAGGGTAGATAGATTTCCTTTATTACCCAGAGGCCTCACTGGAATTTGATAGTATTCGTATCAATTATTGATTAAAGTAATGGCGACAAAATTCATGTTTTATTATACTTGCAATAAGATCGCGAAAAGTGAAATTCCATTTCATCATGTAAATTGATGTGTTTTTCTTAACTTGATCTTATCTTATCTTGATTATTAGTCCCGATAATTAATGACAGACTTTTGATATTAATGAACCACTGGATCGCTTCCTGAAAACTTGAAGTATTGATTTAATCTTATATTTCGTCGTACTTATGTCAGAAATGACGTTTTTTCCTTTTTACCTTCAGAACAAGGAAATATGTGTGATTTAGATGTTTATATTTGTATGATTAAGAATGGGGATGGCATTAGGGGAGTAACAAAGGATGTTATTCAATACGCTATCGTAACCCAGGGACGATTATATATTATACATACATATATATATATATATATATATATATATATATATATATATATATAAATATGTATATATATTTATTTATAAATATAAATGTGTTTATATATATATATATATATATATATATATATATATATATATATATATATATATACACACACATATATATATATATATATATATATATATATATATATATATATATATATATATATATAAAGTGCATTAATCACCTAAAAAATATTAAGTTTTTTTTTTACTATTTATTTGTGTATTTCTAATGTCCTTTATCACAGCTTAACTTTTGTATTTGTTTGTCGCTCTAATTTTGGCTGACATTGATCAGCGAATCCAAGAGAATATAAGATACTTAGCCATTTCGAATTGAAGGTGGGATTGTGACATGTTTGGTTCACTCTTGTTTAGATGTGGATGAGAGAACCGCAACGTTTAAAGTTTGTTAGTGGGAAACTGGTGGTTGATTAACGAAGTGTATAGAAACACCAGGTGTCTTCGGGTGTTACGCTTTGGGAAGTGGAGTGTCACCAAGCCTCAACCTTGTTGTCCTCCAGTGATTACTCCATCTCCCTTCCTTCTCCCTCCTCTCCCTCTTTTTATCCTACTCCTATCATTTACTACCTATTCATTATCAGCTTCCAAATTCCTCTTCATTTCATCTTCCCACCCTCTTCAACATGACCATCCCTCCATCTATCTCCTCATGTCACTTCATCCTCATCTTACAGGACATAGAAATTAATATTGCTCAGTGATTCCAGAGGTTAGACACCTTCACATATCCTTGCACGAACAATTGGAATGTGTAGCATTTGGTCCTGTGTTTTTACGATCTGATGAGTCCGTGCGTTTTATATACGTGGGGCAATGACACTTCACACTTTTCCTTTATAAACAACAACGGACTGATGGGAAGTCATTGCACATTACAGAAATTTAGATTAATTTGTTGTAGAGAGTCTTCTTTTTTCTAGTATATTTTTCATTCACTAGTAACCCGTGGGCTTATAGCATCCTGTATTACCAACCAGGGTTGTAGCCTAGCAAATAATAATAATAATACAATCTGTTGAAGAATGATTATATTAGTATTATTTTTTTTTATTTTGCTTTGAATCATTCCATTACTTGGTGAAATTTTTACGATTATACCAAAACTAGTAAAAGAAAAACAGTAAAAGAAACAGTCGGCGTATGTTCATATGATACTAGACCATTCGCTTCCCCAGGCTTATTTATTAATGCAGTATATCTGTTATTCTGGTGCAGTGTCTAGGGAAAAGAGTAAGGGTCTTTCCAGTCTTCCGGTTTGGGGGAATCGGTGGTGAGAAGATTTTTGGTGTTTTGTCTCTTTGATCAGAACAACTCCTGTAAATGCAATATTACATTAAATCTAGTATATATATATATATATATATATATATATATATATATATATATATATATATATATATATATATATATAAATATATATAGTGAATGTTTGTATATACTGAAGGTATGTTTTTACATACTAATGCCATTGCACAGGTACTTCAAAGGAATCATCGTATTAGTTCTACCTAATCACAAGATCTCTCTCTCTCTCTCTCTCTCTCTCTCTCTCTCTCTCTCTCTCTCTCTCTCCTTCTTCTTCTTCTTCTTCTTCTTCTTCTTCTTCTTCTTCTTCTTCTTATAATCTTTTTCTTAATATTTTTGTTCAGGGTAAGAATTTAAATCGAATATGCTCAATGTTGAGAAGCAATTTGATGAGTTTCAAACTAAAGGCGCAGTTAATTCAGTGTAATATCTACCTTATCAATTTTATTTCTTGGGTTATTGTATTAGATATCATTTTATTTTTTAATTTAGAATTATTTTTGAGATGTTTTAGCAAGAATTTGAGGGGGAGATGTTAGCGGAGCAAGAAGAGAACAAGAAGGAAACTATCAGGCTTTTCCTTTTTTCTAGAACCTAATAAAAAGGCCGTAAACTGTTTTTCATCTTTGAGCCTGGATTCCAATATTCATCAAAGTAAGGGAATTGGAATTGTATTACTTTTTTAAGATTGAAAGTGGCCTGAGGTTTGTATTCTCTCTCTCTCTCTCTCTCTCTCTCTCTCTCTCTCTCTCTCTCTCTCTCTCTCTCTCTCTCACATATTAAGAAATAAGCCAAGTTAAGGGATTTCTCCAATTAATTCCACTTACTCCAGCCTCAATAACACAGGAAATATTAAAGTCAGTCGTAAATTTGTTGTAGATCTTCTGTGTTAATTTATTTTTGGAAATGCGTTATCAGAAAAGCAAATCCAGTCGAAAGACTTAGAAGAAAATCCAACATTTTCAAAGTTTCGAGTTTTAGTTGATATCATTGGCTGGCTCTAGCACCTCTCTCTCCCTTGACTCACATCTCACTCACGTACTATGATTCTCATCCAATCAAGTTTTTCTCATTTTGACCCCCGGTGCCTTGGGGGGAAGCCTACCCGACAATGAATGCGCGCTACGATGGAGGTTTTTGGTTTCAGGCATCCCGTTTCTTGGTATTTCCTTAGCCTGCAGTGTAGATTTTCCATGTATGCGTGTATTCACAGCAGTTACATGTACTTTGTAAATTCCATCAGTTTCGTATACTTTGTGTATTTGTGTTATAGCGTTTTATAGACGAGAGCGTAATCGATTTTAGGAAATATTACCTTTAAGATATGAGTGGCAGTGCTTTTGAAGGAGAGAATACCTACAGTTGAATGTTTACCAGGTACGTACATAATTCATTGCAAAGTCATCATACAGTCATTTTCTGTTCTTACCCGGGAAAAGTGCAGTACGTCACGAGAAGGGAAAAAGAAGCATGATTTAAATAAGTTATATGGAGTTTCTACTGAACAACGATATATGTTTCTTTTTTTTTTTTTTTTAATTTAACTTTTTTTTCGTCTAGTGTGTTTAATTACATGGTTATGACTATTGAGTTCCTCTGGAGCACCAAGTAATCCATTTAAACGTTGTGACTATCCTTATCTGTTGCAGATACACTAAAACTTGACATTTAACGTTATTTGTGGCGACCTGCCTCAGGAGCCAAGAACCATTCCATTTGTTGTAATGAAGTGGCAGTTTGTCGCGCTGAATAAGCAAAGCGGTTAGAACGTTCATCATTACTTGCCTTTGATTATGATTACAATATAGTTAATTATTTGTTCTGCTCTGTGTGGGCAAATGAGAAGCCGTCAGACTGCAATAAGTGTCATCTTAAATACCACAATTTATTATTCTTGGTGTTAAAAGTGGACTGAGCTTTAGCAAATTCCATCATCTTGAAATGTTGTATATGAATTCACACTATTGATAGGTTGCTTTTTTCTCTGCCAGTTATTTACTTACGAACTTGTATTATTATGTATATATTATATTTTACCCTTGTGTTTATGGCTTTATTTCCAGTTGTTTTATGAAAACGTGGTCGCGGATAACGCTCCTTATTGAGGTTGTGAAGAATTTTAAAATATATATACAACTGTTACTTGAAAAATTTTCATAAATACTCTGCTTATTAGTTGTTAGAGACGGCTGATTACTTACGTCCGACCGTATACACACACGGGATTTAACGTTAGAAATAGTGACAATTTTATATTTTCCTTTCTCTAATTTTTATAGCAAGTATCTACAGTAAATATGATACTTTTACAATAGATATTTTACATTAATTTAATGCTTATCATGTTTACCATTTGTTTTATATAACAAATTTTTAAAGAACGGCTACTCAATTTCTTACACAACAATTCCAAGTCTTAATTCTTCATCAACTTTCATTGTTTTAAAATACAAACAACTCTTAATTATCTCCTTTAACTTGAATAATACAGTAAGTTTGCTAAATATTTTTAACATATGGGTGGTTAAAAGGTTTGTTTATATTATAAGATTTTGATAAGACCCACTTATTTTATTCTAAATAATGTATATATACTCTATGAGAAGAACCTTTAATGTGTTACCTGTTTCTTTGCTTTACATGTGAAATCCACGATCAATGCTTTTATTGATTGTTCTACTTTTACTGTACATATTTATAAAGTTAAGTTTTGAAAAAACTCCAAGATGGGTTTAACATACATGCAAATAAAGCAACATGTAAATGATTTTCTACTTCATGCACTTGTTACAGAAATTATTATCTCTCAGGTTCATTTGTGGCTAATGATTCATACAAAAATCTTTACATCAAACTTTTCTGGTAAAAATCAACATAATTACACAATTGATTTATCCATATATTTGCCCGTCCAAAGAACGGATATATCTCCATTACAATAGGTATATGTTCTGGTATTAAGAACCAATAAATGTTTTTGCTTTTAGTATGGGGAAAGTGCGACATTTTTATCAATTTCGGTAAGTTGACAATGATATAACTGTAAAAAGGAGTAGCTGTGTAAGATCCCCCGAACTGGTGTTAGGACAATGTCCTTGCCGATTCCGGAATGGTCCAAAAAAAAAAAAAAAAAAAAAAAAAAACCTGGTGGAGGTACTCAATCGTCACCAAAGCTCTAGGGCGTTTTGTTTTTCTTTTTTCCTCACAGATTTCAGGTGGAAGTTTCTTTGCCCCTGGCCTTTGTGTTATGGCATTTCAAAGTCAATCAAGGAAAGGTTAATGTCAGGATTAATCTTGGGTTAATGGGTAGATGATTTTTATACCTTATATTTTTAACGATTTCCTTGACATATTTGATAATTACAGTTTTTCCAGTGTAAACTAATAGTATTACAGTGTTATTTGTTGTTATTTTAGTGATTGCCATGGTTATTATTCAAATAATTTTCAATAATCATCAGTATATTTTCTTATCGGTGTACATTTCCCTGCTGCTTTATGTACAGTAATCAGATAAGTTTTATATGAGATTTTCCGTCAGAGGGTTGCGTATTTTATTAGGCTTTATATCAGTTTATCCGAATTTGCGATCTTCATATAATCAAATGTACCTTTATACACATCATAATGGCAGGTAAGCCCTAGTCTTAAGATTAGTCGTTAAATGTTCATGATTCGTTTGGTTCTTGGAATCCGGATGGCAAGGGAACAGTTAGGATAGGTTAAAGAAATATTGGCATGTCTCCAAGGCGTTTGGTCGACAGAAAAGGTAAAAGACAGGATAGGGTTTGTTGCGACAGCTTCCTCTATAGCTCTCTCTCTCTCTCTCTCTCTCTCTCTCTCTCTCTCTCTCTCTCTCTCTCTCTCTCTCTCTCTCTCTCTCAATATATATATATATGTATATATATATATATATATATATATATATGTATATGTATATATATGTAAATGTATATGTATATATATGTCTATGTATATATATGTGTATGTATATATACAGTATATATATATCATATATATATATATATATATATATATATATATATATAAAACCAGCTCTCTCTCTCTCTCTCTCTCTCTCTCTCTCTCTCTCTCTCTCTCTCTCTCTTTATATATATATATATACATATATATATATATATATACACATATATATATATACATATGTATATATAATCAAATAATGATTTATGATTATCTTAACCCTGTCCTGTAATGCAAGTTGTAAGTTGGGTTAACGATGTTACACGTGTTTTGTGTGTTGGAGTCGTCAATTATCAAGGGTTATCGTAGTGTCAGTGACCGAGTTATTGTCGGTGGTTCCTCGCGAGTTGGGAATTCGGCGTCTCTTTTAGTCATAGAGATAATGCTGATAAGGAAAATTATCTGTTCTACCGGCGCCTTGGGAAATAATTCGTGGTAGTGAATAACCTTATGGGATTCTTTTTTATTCTAATTTTTACATTGCATATTGGGAGGAATAGTTAGTAGTTTAAATGTATAATTCGCTCACACTCAGAGAGAGAGAGAGAGAGAGAGAGAGAGAGAGAGAGAGAGAGTAGCATATAAGGTTTTCACTTGAATTATTACTGGATCATGGAGGTAGATAGGATCCTAATATATCTTGTGTTGTAATTTCTTTTGTGTTTTCGCACCTCCAAATATTAATGTGTTAAACTTTTGAAGATTCGAAAACCTAGTTATTGCAGTTACCGTGTAAATATAGAGGTTTATTTGTAGCATATGTAATCCTGATATTCCATGATTCATTTAATGTGTTTTGCTTATATTCATTACTAAATATTTATTACAATTATCAATACTTAGAACTTTAGTGGTATTTTTCTTATACTATTGATGTTGCTCTCCTGTCTAGTACAGTGGTAACGTGTTTGCCTAGCAATCGCATGCTGGCAGATCGATCCCAGCCCGGGACCGTGAGTTTAAGCTATTTACTGTGGAGGCCAATGCTGTGGTTGGGCACCACAGTGTGGCGGGTTGGGCTTGCCCGTCTGACGTTCTGGTGAGCATCTATTCTGATGAAACTGGAACTGAAACTGAAACCAGACAACTTGTATATATATATATATATATATATATATATATATATATATATATATATATATATATATATATATATATATATATATATATATAAACATGGATGGCGAGGCTTTGGTTTATAATCAGTTCACATTAGAAACCCATTGAATTTATACCCCCACTGAAGTTACTAGATCTTTTCAGGGAGTTGGTGGCCATTTAATATGACCTGAAAGCTCAGGGCGAGACCAATGTAAGTTCTTTGGAGCGACTCTTTGAAGCTTTCTTGAAACCCGTTTGATCTCGTGACTTGGCATCCGAGCCATTGATGCGACGGTGTCCATCGCTCAATCACGGGTGATGAACTTAATAGAAGCTTTTGTTCTGTGATCATTGAGATTCGGTCGCTTCTTTTGGTGGTCTCATTGGACAAATTAACGACTGAAGCAGATTTCCAACTTGTTAATCATCTTGTAACGTAATTGAATGACAATGAATCTTAGTTCAGTGGTAAATGGCTATACTGTATAATGTGCATCTTAAGTATTGAAAATTTGGAGAAATTTTAAAGAGGCAAAATGCGGTAGAATATGCATATGACAAATAAAAATTCAATTTTTATGAAATTGTTTATTATCTTTCTTTTTTGTTGAATGTAATAAAAACAGTAATTTTTGGAGATGTAATATTAAGGTTTTATTAATTTATGTTACATACAAGATTCACGCCATTTAGCATTAAGACAAATGTTTTGTTTATACCAGACCTCTAGTCAGTAAATACGAGAAAAGAAAATTGCACCGTGTATGTGCATTGTATATTGACCGAATACGGTATATACAATAAACTACAGTATGTTGACAAAGTACAGAAAACAGAAATTTGGCTGACATTAATAACGCTTGCACAGGTGGTCGTTGTATCTAAAACCCCTTTTCCGTGAAATAATATTGTACCGATTTGTTATTTAGTTTTTCTGTAATAATGAGTTTGAAGGCGCTTCTTGCAATTGCAAATGACATTAGCAATGGAGCCATATTAGCCATCGCACAGAGGAATCCGACTCTTGGGGGGGGGGGAACAAAAAGAGGAAATAGAAGAATTTGTTCCTTTATTTTTTTTACTTCCTTTTCAATGGTCTTTATTTTAACTTGGTAGTGAGAACACGAATGTATAATGTTAATAGCATCAGGAGGTTAATTTATTGCATGGAAAAGCCAGTTGTCAAAGTGATTCCTTTCCTCACCGTCCTCACCGTTTGAACTCATTTGCATTATGTATGTTTCAATTACCGATATATATTTTTTTTTCAACACACGATTGTTCCTATTAATCACATGTTTGTCTACTCTGACTTCGACCAGTATTAAGTGTGGTAAAGAGCAATCGTTTATCGTTTATGGCAAGGTTGTAAATTAGTAGATAATGAATCTCGTTTTTCTTCTCGTTTATAGCGACTTCTTACCGCAAAGATTGATTGATTAACAGAACACACGGATGTTAATCCTTTTTTTGGAGGGGGCGGGCTTAGGATCATTAGTCATTTAGTTAAGACCTATTGAGTCACGTGGTGCGAGTAAAAGTTGTAAAAGGGTTCTATAAGAGAAACTGCTTACTTTCCCGGTTGTCCTTGATGTAGTACAGCGAGTAGTGTGTGAAATAGATTTCTCTCTCTCTCTCTCTCTCTCTCTCTCTCTCTCTCTCTCTCTCTCTCTCTCTCTCTCTCTCTCTCTCTCTCTCTCTCTGAGAAGGACCTGAAGGAGATAATATCCTACTCCGAACTTTATCTCTCTCGAATTTAAGAATAAGTTAGACAAACTCATGAGAATACTAATCGCTCTACTCAAGAGCAAATGGAGTTTCCGCGGATGGACTATATACAAAGTTTTAAACATCCAAAATTCTCTCTCTCTCTCTCTCTCTCTCTCTCTCTCTCTCTCTCTCTCTCTCAGCCGGATTCCGTCATGTGCTTCCGGCTGCACGAGCCCTCCAGTCATCGGACTGATTTCAGAGTGACCCGTTCTGGCGTGACCTTTTCGTGATAGGTGAGGAAGGTTCGATTCGTTATACCCTCTTCCTGTCCAACCAGATGTCGTTCTGTTCTAATGCACTTTGGTGGTTAGCCGTTGCTTTTGGTGTTAAATTGGCCGCCTCGTTTAACACTGGCAATGCACGTATTGCCGGTGCTGACATGATTACCTTCTTGTGTGATTTTGCTAATTCCTTGTTACTGTTCCTCTTCGAACCTTTTTATTTTGCTTGACTTAAAGAAACTCCAGGTCATCATGACAATTTCTTTCTAAGTTTTCGCCCTTTTTCATTTTTGTCCTTCACATATTACGGATTTTATTTCTTTAACATGTTTAGACTGCTTTTTGTGTTTTATGAGTGTTCAAGTATTTTATTAAGTTATATTTCCGATTTGCAGTGGTATTTGTATTTTTTTTTTTTTTTTTTGTTGGGGGCCGGGGTTGTCTGGGGATGGAAGCCATGGTACCTGAGTGAATGACCTGGCAGCCAGTGCCGCTTCCGTCTCAAATGACAATTAACGATTAAACGTGATTAGGTTGTTGAAAGGTCGAGAGCTGCGAAAAACGCTTCGTGGCCCTGGTTAAACGGATTGTTGGCTCTTGGCTTTTTGAAAAATCCCCAATGTTTTAGTATTTTCTGTCGTCCTTTATTAGTATTTAAGAAAGGGAAAGCAATCGACCTTTGAGGGAGAATTATGGTAGTATAATAAACGGGACATATGGGCGTCTTTGATAGGTGAAACTATTACTGCTGTCAAATGGTTTTATTAAAAAACTCGTGATTTATTTAACATCTTTTCGAAGTCCGTAAGTATTTGTGATCGTTTTTTCTATTTTCTCTTTCACCCTCGCAATAGCTTCAGACAATTGTTTCTTTATCACTCCTCCAGTACTAACTTACTCTTTGTGACCCAGGACCAAGCAAGCTGTTTACCATTTTACGATCTGGCTTAGGTCCTTCCGGAGTAAGTTCCCAGCATTCATTTCTGCTGTTTTCAGAGATGGTGCTGTATTTCTTCTGGCGTGGTCTCTTCCTACCTTATCTGCACCGTAAAAAAAGAGGAGGAAGAATGTAAATTAGCAAAGTTTGAAATTGCTGGTTGCAGCCCTATTTTGCTTCACCGTTAACTTTAATGACTATTCTATAATCGGAGGAGAAAAGTTTGGGTGTTGCGGTGCTCAAGTTGTGATTTATTATCTCATTTAATGCGAATAAGCGTTGGTTATTAAGATTACTTTGAAGATAGATTTAATGAAAATTGTTTATGAGACCTTTATTTGAATTGTGTGATATATAGTAGATTTATGTTAGTGTTTATTCGTATATACATGTGATATATATATATATATATATATATATATATATATATATATATATATATATATATATATATATATATATATATATATATATATATATATATATACAAAGAGAGCTGAGCTGAGGCCATTAATAGTTCAAAACAAATTTATTTTTAACATGGTTAGCGCTTGTAGGGAAGTAATTCAGCAGTGAAGATGTATAATATTCCTTATTATATTGTTATCCTTTAGTTTTTTGTTATGGAGTTCTGTAACAGCTATGACGCCATTCCAATCACCCCTGATGGTATGTATAAATCAATTGGAATATTTGTATTCAATGATTTAAGTCATGTAATCGCACACTGAAAGATCGTATTTCTTCCTTCGCCTTTCCAAGAACATAATACATACCGTACTTGGTAAGCCAAAGCATCCATGATATTTCAAAGTCATGATATGTCGCTACCTTGTCATTTTCGTCATCTCTGTCATGTCCAGCTGATTTCGATTTCAAATGGCGACGTGTGCTCTGTATGTATGTGCTTGCATACATGTAAATGCTGAATGATTACGTTGACGATTATGACGTATTATCTCTCTCTCTCTCTCTCTCTCTCTCTCTCTCTCTCTCTCTCTCTCTCTCTCTCTCTCTCTTATTAATTGTTAATTGATTTATCACATAATAAGCTAAAACGACTAAAAGATCGTATATTGTCCAGCAATAATCCTCGGTTTGGAATGAACCACGCAGTCCACAAGTTATTAGTATATTTATATATATATGTATGACCTATATAATAAAGAGCAAGTGTGATATATATATATATATATATATATATATATATATATATATATATATATATATATATATATACTGTGTATATATGTTATATATAAATATATATATATATATATATATATATATATATATATATATATATATATATATATATATATTTATATGTATGTATGTATATGTATATATATATATATATATATATATATATATATATATATATATATATATATATATATATATATATATATATACTGTATATGATTTCTGTTCACACAGCAGCATTACCTGATGTACAACTGCTCTGTCTCTCCCCGTCCTTCGGGTAGTCACCCCTAGTGAAAGTGGGTACCCAGAGATGTATATATTCAAATAAGCCATATATTTTTGATACATTAATGTCTGGACTCTCTTAACGATAGGTATAAGTACCGAAGAAATGTCTTCGACTTTTGTCTTTCATTGTGGCCAAGTGGTAAGTCATCGTCTATACAAGCTTGCCGGATCAGGGTTCGACTCCCGGTCGGTCACAAGTTCTTGTCTTTGTGTGATATCGCCTGGGGCTCTGATCCCGAGGTCGTTAAGAGAATCCAGACGTTAATGTATAAAAAATATATGGCTTATTTGAATATTAAAAACCCGTTTACATGTGTAAAATTTATCATTCATATATATATATATATATATATATATATATATATATATATATATATATATATATATATAATCATGGTTTATCACCTCTGCAGGCTTTTCGGATGCTATTATTCGCCTTTATTGATGAAGGTAAGGTTATACTAAAAAAAAAGATTGTCAATTTAGATAAAGTGTCTGGTTGCTGCAATGTGAGATAGTCGTATCAGGTAACTTAACGGTAAAATAGTCATCTCTACTACAGGGCCCCCATCTCTCTCTCTCTCTCTCTCTCTCTCTCTCTCTCTCTCTCTCTCTCTCTCTCTCTCTCTCTCTCTCGGCTCGCACAATAACCTGCATGCAATAGTTTAGTTATCTTTAACATATAACAAATGCAATATTTATTTGGAGACGAGATTGTTCAAATTTCATGAATTTGTTGAAAGTGGTTTTGTAACTTTTCCTTAGTTTATGAAGCAAAATTGGAGAATATTCACTCACTTCACTAAATATTCAATTTTTGCTGTGAAGACTTTATTATTTATCCATGAAGCTATTAGCGAAAGCCGAGTTTTCTTAATTGCTACAATTTATTTTGTTGTCTGAAAGACATACGAAATATTTTTAGCGAAATTACAGTATACTGTTTTTATATGGATAGGCGAATACAACAAATTTGAATTCATAATTTTTTTTATGAAAGTTGTGTGATTGGACTTGAAGTTGAAATGATGCCAAATGTGAGAATGCGGGTATGGTTGATTAATTTGCATTATACAGCGCTGAATGGCCTTTGATGCCCCAGTGCTTGGCTTAAGGCCTAAATTTTATATTCATTTCGTACCCCGAAAAAACTAAAATGAACAGGAAGAGGTCAGGAAAGGAAAAGCTTTAGTAGTTCCAAAGCAGAAAGGAAATGTTAAAACTTGAACGATCATCAAAGCAACGCGTCTGAGGAAACAATTCCTCGTAACCCGGGGTTTGGTAAAGGATGGAAATATTCTCGGGCAATCGTTTAAAGATAAAGAAGGTTCTTAATTTTGTATTGCGAATGTTGTTTTAAGATGAAGAGGAAAACAATTGGGTAGTCGTTGGCTATCAGGCCCCTAGGAACGGAGAGGTTAAAACAAACACACACACGCGCGCGCGCGCGCACACACACACACACATATATATATATATATATATATATATATACAGTATATATATATACAGTTTATATATATATACAGTATATATATATATATATATATATATATATATATATATGTATATGTATATATATTTATATATATATATATATTATATATATATATATATATATATATATATATATATATATATATATATATATATATATATATATATATATATATATGTATGTATGTATGTGTGTATATATGTATGTCTTTTGCCGGCTGGACTATGCATAATTGATCTCTCTCTCTCTTTGCGCTGTTGGTAGTATGTCAATGTTTCCACACTGAATTCGACTCTTGGACCGGACAAGGTGGAACTAATGGGCTTTTCATAAAAATCGAGAATGGTTCTGTTCACCTAAGGAGTAGATTGTGTGCCTAGTTGTTTGCCGAAGTTTGCGGATTGCAGCTGAGGTGGAGAAATAGAGAAGAAAAATGAGGTGATGTAATGTCTCCATCATAGCACTTGTATGCCACCAAGATGGGAGGGCCTCGACGAGGTAATCCTCATTCTACGTGATGAAACTTCTCAATACCTTTTTTCTCGTGGAACCTGACATTTAATTTTCATTAATTAATGAATTGTGAATAAAATTGTTAATGGCTGGAAGTCGTTGACACCGTATATAGGAATCTCTCTCTCTCTCTCTCTCTCTCTCTCTCTCTCTCTCTCTCTCTCTCTCTCTCTCTCTCAAGCATTCCTTCACGCCTCGTTCTTCTTAGAGGTGGTGGAACTTTTTATTCAACTTTGTATCTTGTTTGGTTATAATAAAATGCCTCGGAAAAGTCAGCCCGTAGGCTGGGTTTATTTATGTTATTAATATTTCTAGTTGTAGTAGTAGTAGTAGTAGTAGTGATAATGATTTTGTTATTATCTCATAATTATTAGTGACACTGCAGTATCTAATGTAGGCATTAGAATTGTCCATCGGAAAGGTTTCAGTTTTATAATGATTTTTCTTAAAAGATCACGTGTATAAGATTATTAAATCAAGGTAAAGTGGTCCAATTTTATTAAACATAATTTCAGAGAAAGAAAATTTCTTTTGGAAAGTGATGCGGACATTCATTCAATATTAGCACGCAACGGGAGGAAAACAAATTTGATTTTGGAGAGGTATTTTTGGACTATATAATATGTACTGGTTTGAGAGAGAGAGAGAGAGAGAGAGAGAGAGAGAGAGAGAGAGAGAGAGAGAGAGAGAGAGAGAGAGAGAGAGTATGACTGAATGACTGAGAACACAGTTCTTGGACTGTAGTTTCCGTCTAGTCATTTCGGAATTCAGGTCTAGGTTAACCTTCCTTTTTGAGGTTTTTTCTCTACCTGGCTTGGAACCTCCCATTCCAAGTCGAGGCCAGTTTGAATTTCTTGGGCAGATCGTTGTCGGTTGGAGAGGGAGTTATTATTCGTGATTTGCGGGGAATAAATGAGAAAATGGGATGAGTCTCTCTCTCTCTCTCTCTCTCTCTCTCTCTCTCTCTCTCTCTCTCTCTCTCTGTTATTAGTTCACCAGTTAATCAATGGATCTTGGATTGCAGTTTCAGGATTCAGCGATTTGTGCCTCTTAATTTTTTTGTAACCTTTTTCTTTTGAAATATATAGTAGAGACTTCATTTTTAATTATTGAATTGTATACAGTAAAATATAAATTGCAGAAGGAAAATAACTAATGGGAAGTGACGGTTGCTTAGAAATGCCCTTTTCAGGTATAGTGGGTAGGCCTATAGTGATTTCAAAACATATTTTTTAAAGTTATAAAACAGGTATAAGATAAAAGCTCTTTATGGAAAAGTCTTTAAAAGCTTCTGGAATGTTGAATAAGACCTTTGAGCAATTATCTCTAGATGAATGAATTTAGAGAACTGAGTTTAATTGGATGAAGCTAAGTAACGAGAGAGAGAGAGAGAGAGAGAGAGAGAGAGAGAGAGAGAGAGAGAGAGAGAGAGAGAGAGAGAGAGAGAGACCTTTTGAAAAGGACCAAATCACCGGGTGGTTTAAGAGGATTTGGTAGAGGAGCCTCTTTTAAGAAACGGAAAAGGGGGGAGGATCCTGGATCGGTTTGGTAGAGTAGCGAACTGAGAAAAGGAGCTGAAGGATGATAGGATCTATCTACCACTTCCTGTGAGTATATAACCTTGATGTTCTGCCGATCTTAATTTTGTTCACTTTAAAATTTCATCCATACTGTTTCCTACAACTTCATGATTTAAAAGCCGTATGTTCTAGACATGGGTAAAATGGAATAGAAATATTAGGTCAACATGTTTCTTTCTTGGTCCATATTTAAGAGAGGAAAACAGTGAACTAGGAAAAATAGGTTACTTCATATCCCCACGCTCGCTACCTTCCTCCCCAGCCTTCTCTCCAGCACTTGCTTGTCGAACACCGGGTGTCAGGTGGGTTGCCCTATACTTTTCCTAACCGTTTTTGCATAAATTCATAAGATATATTTCTTCCTTAGAGGGCGCAAGGTGTTTTTAGAAGGAACCCATTTTACCTAAAGCTTATTTCATTCTGTCAGCTCTCCTCCCCCTGATTGAAATAACGGTGCCTTTGGATAAAAATAGTAACTTCGTACAGAAATCATTAGCTTCGAACATATCACTTCATAATTAAACTTGCATTTAGGCTACGCTGTTTTGCTTCTCTAAAGTTGACCTAGGATATTTTCTATTCTCTATCTTCCTCTAAAGTATGTAGATATTTAGTGGTGTTATTTGTATAGTTTTGAGTATTAAGATCGCTAAATTAGGCAACTGAATTATAAGAATAAGTATCAGGTTTTAATTTTGGTGTGTTTGTGTATGAATCATACTCACATATTCATTTGCAATGGTGTCTTTTAAAGTCATATTCTTTTGTCAGTATGTACCATTTAGACTTCCGCGTTTCGCAGGTATTTATTAGCTCAATTACATTAGTTTTTTGTATATTTCTAGACTTCTTTCTGTGTTGGCGCCACTGTCTAGTAACTCGATTTCTCTGGAAGGTCATACATTCTTCAAAATTTGCTATTTTTTCTTGACTGTGTAAACGAACTTGCTAAGTCATTCGAAGTATTTTGAACTTTCAATTAGTATGTAGTGTAGTGTGTCGTGGCATCATAAGGAAGACTGTATACAAGAAATTATTTGGAAATATTTTAATTGATTGCATACGCACATGACAATTCATCTAATTCAATGTGTAGATCGCGCATTGCATTACTGAAAGTTAATTTTTGTCAGAATTGATGGTCTCCGTATTGTATGAGTTCATTGTAATTATTTTATAGCCTAATATACGCTCCCAAATGACACTATTTTTTTCTCTTACTAAATGACATTACAGAGACGTTTAATTTTTGGTGTCATAAGAAAATACTAGATGATTGACGAATATACCTAGCCTTTTGTCGTTTTGGGCTGGTCATTTTGTGTGATTAAGTAAAACACAATCGAAGCATGATGGTCCAGATGGTCGGAATGTAATAACGTCAGAAGGTGAACGAGAAGGATCAACCTGAAAAACTCGAAGCGTTTTGGCTCAAAAGGGGTTGTTCAATTTCCTTGCCTGGGAAGAATTTCCAAAACAAGGTTACTCGTGCTGTTGTATTGAATTCGTTGTGAACGAATTTAAAGAAATTACTTATTTTATTTTAAATAACGGTAATATTTTTTTTCAATTTTTGCATTTGGTATACTAATATTGATTTGTCGTTTTAGAAAAACATGTCTCAAAGAATGGAAGAGATATAACATTTTCATGGTTTGTGGGGATAAGATTAGGCGATGAGACAAGTACAAAATCAAAATATTCATACATAATCATATGATTGTATAAACGTGTTTGTGTATGCATATATATATATATATATATATATATATATATATATATATATATATATATATATATATATATATATATATTAAAGTTCGCTTGTATTTAGAATTCATGTTCATTTAAAGTTTTTGTCAAAATACTCATGACGTCACGATTTTTTTTTCTAAGTATGTATTATGAATATTATTACAAACCAAGCGGCAATATAATCTGGAATATCAGGATGCCAGACTTAATAGACCCCTATTGAAAAAACCCGATACGGACAAAGACAGATGATACTGAATTTCACTTTAGATAAGGAATAACAAAATTAATTTTTTAATTATCTTAATTATACACATAGTAGTTATGGTTTTGATAATGATGATCAAAGCTGAAGATGCAAAAATAGGTAAGGGAAAGGTAATAAATGTATAAACGTAGAATATATATATATATATATATATATATATATATATATTTGTATATATATATAAATTATATATATATATATATATGTATATATATACAGACACACATCGTTCATAAAGTATCTTTATAGCTTGAAAAATGTATTGTAAAGATAGCTACTACAAGGAAAGGTAGTGTGTGTTGTGTGTCATGGTTTATCGAAACAAAATCGGATACACAGATTCGGTGAAATTACAGAACTAAGCATGGAAGAGATCCACCATCACGTCCGTCACCTCGTGTAAGGCACAAGAGATTTATGAGACATGACAAGGATAAAGGGAGGAGTGGACAACCAAGAACATCCTAGCAAAAAATAGACCGTGTAAGACTAGTCTTTGATCGTTCTCCTACAACTACCACGTTAAACAGTGCTTGGAATCCTATACAAGAACTCTTATAGACATTTGAGCCAAATGATAAACCGAGACGAAGAGAGTTTACAGTTAACATTTAATAACGAATTTCTGAGAATTAAAAGGTTCTCAACATAGTTTTAGTGTTGTAGTAAACTTTTAAGTTTTAGGGGAACTGAATACCATAATGTGAGAAGCTGGAAATCAGAACATTCCCTTGTGATTAGTGAATTTCATGAAGGTTGACCAAAGGTGTATGTGTGGTGTTGGGTCATGTACATTCGAATCATTTCTTCATTTATCTTGACCTTTTGACTAGATATTTAGCACCACAACTAGATGACCTTCAACCAACCATCATTTTCCACCCAAACGGTGCACCACCACATTAAGGAACTGCATGTTCGTGAGTTCCTAAATCAAACTTTTCCAGACCGGTGGCCTGGAAGGTATGACCAAGTTCCCTGGCCACCTCCTTCACCGGATATCCCTCCCCTAGACTTCTCTCAATGGAGATATTTTAGAGGTATCGAGTATCAGGCAAAGATATGGGAAATCACTGCTCTCAAGCAAAGGAACACTGCTGCCATCCACCATTGAAGAAGCTATGCTACAGCGATCGTGGCAAGAAATAGAGTACTATCATGATGTACTTCGTGCAACTAGTTGTGCCCCATGTAGAAGTGTATTTAACGAGGCAAAAAAAAAAAAAAAAAAAAACAATACCTATTCCGCATTATGTAGTTATATATATATATATATATATATATATATATATATATATATATATATATATATATATATACATATATATACGTGTATATATATATATATGTGTATATATATATATATATATATATATATATATATATATATATATATATTTGATAAACATATGTGTATGTATGTATTCCTGTTCCCGCTTTTAATATATTTTACTCTTATTGATTTCATCATCCATTTTTGCGCATTTTCTTTGCCAGATTAAAATTGAGGTTAATGTAAAGTTGTAACTATTAATGGTGTTTTAAGCTGTGACAACGAAATGTCATTATGGGAAAACTATTTCGTTCTAAAATTCCTACCACCTCCCAAGAGTCCTCTTTTCTATTCCTTCATTTCCTCTCAGGTCGTGTCCTTGAACCAAGCCATTATCATCATCATCATCATCATTATCCTCAATGAACTTTCAGTTGCAGGGTTTTCATATTATTTCATTTCCCTCCCTAAATGAAGCAAAATTTTATGATGGAATTCTTGATGGGAACAATTTTTCCCCTCAGAAGTTGGGACTTGGAAGATAGGAATTTTGTCTTGTGGCAATTTTCTCTGCTTCCTATTTTAAGTCTGAAATTTTCTTATTTCTCTTTTTACTAGCAGGGATAGTTTTAGTGCTGGCATTAGTGTTTATTTAGTTATTATTGTTACGGCTGCTAGTTTTATATAGCTCTTCATTTTTTGTATAAAATGGTATGTATTCCGAACACATTTTACCAAATAGTCAAGAAGTAAAGATGAAAACATGGAGAGAGAGAGAGAGAGAGAGAGAGAGAGAGAGAGAGAGAGAGAGAGAGAGAGAGAGAGAGAGAGAGAGAGCCTTGGTTTGTCGTGTCTTTAAGATCCCGAGGCTAAA
>NC_090725.1:124856070-124863570 GCF_036898095.1 Palaemon carinicauda | reverse complement strand
CAAGGAATAACTAATGAAAGGATTCGCCACAACAATGGGTGAGTTTGACAAGAAAAAACAGGTGAAAGGGGCAAAGACAACAATGCGAAAATTAATTGGAAGGGGAAACCCCAAGAAACAATAACTTGGTCAGAGGAAGTCGGACACTGATTAACTAAGATAGAAGGAGTAAAACACAAATAGTAATTTGGTGTACACATAAAAATAAGTGATGAGAGATATATTTGAAAGATTCTGGAGAACATTATCTGTAGGTCTGCAAAATCATTTTTATTCAAGGGATTTTTACATGCCTATGTATGCTATTACAGTAATTTGTAAAACAGCACTGGAAGGATATTATCTGTTGTGTAAATGTGCACATCGTCTCCAAACTAATTATTCTAAAGTATATTGCGTGGGAAGGAAGACGAAATTCATGATACGTAGGCTATTATTTTTTCCCCTTTTTTAATCGAGATTTTTTACATTGAAAGAATATTTGTTTTTTATTTACTTTGTTGCGAGATTAATTTTCCTGAGCTATGTCTGCTACTTTTTATGAATACAGCATACGTACGCACGCGTGTGTACCTAATTACGTTGACGTATATCGATACATAATTCATTTCTTAATATTACATGCTTGAATTTGTGAACTTGCAATAGAAGTCCAAGTATTGCATGGCATGCCTTGGTTAACGAGTTTAACATTTGGATACCAGAAACTACGGTGTCAAATGAAAATACTTGTCTCGACTTGCGAAAGTGGAAGGCCTAATCTTGTCGGGCAGCATTAATTCTACGTATGACCCTTTGGGGAAGAATAGACGCGCGCGCACACACGCGTACACACACACACACACGAACTTTCGGTGAAACGGAAGGATCTGCTTTCGGACAGGTGGCTTCTATGCGTGGTTTGCCTTTGTTTGTTCATGTCTATTGGTTGATCATTGTTTGTTAATGACTTTTGGCTGACTGAATTGTTTAAGGAACGCGTTTAAGAAAGGAAGGTTTTAACGTATTACGATGTGGAATGAGGTTCAGTGAAAGCTAAAATACACCAGACACGTATTTTGTTGCGGATGGTGACAGATGTTTAGTCTCCATAAAGATGCGTTTGCCAGTGACTAGTGTCATCTCTCGAGTTACCTTAGATGTTATTATGAATATTTTTCATCGTCATCACCATCTCCTCCTACACCTATTGACGCAAAGGGCCTCGGTTAGATTTCGCCATTCGTCTCTATCTTGAGCTTTTAAATCAATACTTCTCCATTCATCATAGTCCTCAGCCATGTAGGCCTGGGTCTTCCAACTATTATAGTGCTTTGTGGAGCCCAGTTGAAAGTTTGGTGAACTAATCTCTCTTGGGGAGTGCTAAGAGCCTGCCCAAACCATCTCCATCTACCCCTCACCATGATCTCATCCCCATTTGGCAGTCTCTTTTGAACATCTTTAGGTGCAAATAATTCATGTCCATGTATATAAAAATAAAATTATATGTAATCTGCAAAATGTTGGATTTTGAATATTATGCTGCCAGTTACTGCTGGTCGGAAGATGAATATCACCAAGCTTTTCTTGTCAGGTAGTCGATGAACATTGTGATGACTAGGGCTGAAAAACACACACACACACTGTTGTGTAATTTACTTCAGTTATTTTGACGGACTTTCTTACTGTTGATTTTCTTGTGAGTGTTTTCGGCTTTTTTATAATTATGCCATGACATCTCTCTCTCTCTCTCTCTCTCTCTCTCTCTCTCTCTCTCTCTCTCTCTCTCCATGAAAGTATTAATCCAGACACGAATAAATAAGTGGTAAAACTGTTTTACCCAGTAATAAATTCAAATGCGTCTCTGGCACAATGTGCGATTGGAACATTTAAGAAAGTTTTGCAGTTTTTATTATGTATCTTCGTTTTTTTTTTCAGTAAAAACTGGAGGAAGACACTTTTGGAAATATGAACTAAAATTTGTCTTTCCCTTAAATTTTTTTTTTTACTTTCCTTGAATTGTGCAGTTTTGTTAATCTTTCAAAGAACGTTAAGTTTCAGTAGTGAAAATCAAAGTTTATAAGTTGTTTCAAAGTGTATTCGAGTTATTAGATAGTTCAGTTTAAGTATTTGGTTATCTTATGAGCAAAATGTACAAGGTCAGAGAAAGCATTTCATGAGAACTGCATGATCTAAGAATTATCAAGCAGCGTACTGTTCACTAGAATATATCGAAAAGCTGCTGCTCCTGATAGATTGGCCTCAACCAAAAACGCAGACAAATGTTCCTTGTGTAGACAATCTTCGGGTTGAGCTTTCCTAGCCCTAATCCTCCCATAATAAAGGTTTAGGATAAGATATCAGATGTCCCTTATAATCTTCTTTGATCCTCTTTAAAGCCGGGAAACCCTCTCTTAATCCTCCTTGGTGTACCGCTAAAGGAAAATGATCCAGGAGTATCATTGATGTGGCTGTATATTTATAATTCAGATTGTGAATTTATTTATAAAATCACTTTTCGACCTTTAAAAAGGTTGAAGGTCGCTCATGAGTGGCAGAGGCAAGTCACAGGTCATTGGGTTTGTCGCAGAATTATCTCAAAAACCGAACTTGAGTACATATGGTTAGTGCCCTCTCCACCCAAGGTAGGACCAGGGATGATCAAGCAATGGCTATGATGACTCAACTGGTAATCCTATTTCACCTTGTGTCCCACCATCCCTAGCTCACAAAGACAAGATCTTGAGTTATTTTTCAGTAATGAATATATTTAAACACTTACAAAATTTTATCGGCTGCTGTTTGTTTTGCATTGGTTGTACTCTACAGTGCAAGGTCTTACAAGGACAAGGTCGGCTGTATAGTTGAATGACAAATTGATTGTATTTTTATTATGCCTTTTTCCTGACCAGATTCCTACATTGGGTAGCCCACAGTTTTAGCAATAAAGTTTTGCGCTGCTTAATTACAGCATGTGACAGTTAGCTATGTAAGATATAATAATCTTGTTATGAAGTTTTGACTGACGCAGATTTGACCATTGGAATATTTCATGGATAATGTTATTAATGGTCACGCTCCTATGTTTAAGTTACCGTAAAGAAAGCTTGTGTTAATTTTTAGAAGTGTTTATTTACTACATATTTATTGTGATGAGGGATTTTGAGTATTGCTTATTAATCATAAATAATTTTTTTGATTGCCATGTTTCTTTCAAAATCTGCCAGTTAGGGAAAATTCATCCAATGATGAAATGCTATCGTAATTTGTTGTAGAAACTAGAATGAAGTTCAGAGGAAATGTCAGAAAACGTATAATGATTACTCGGTTCTTTGGTTCGAGTTCATGCTCATGAATGCAGGACGAAGATTAGGCTCATTAAATAAATAGTTTGGTATTTCTGCTCAAGCATTGTGAATGGGGTTAGAGGAGGGTTTGAATATTCATTGAGGTTGACCAGGTGTAACACGGAATCCTTTTATAATTGAGCCGTGACAGTCTCTCTCTCTCTCTCTCTCTCTCTCTCTCTCTCTCTCTCTCTCTCTCTCTCTCTCTCTCTCTCTCTCTCACTAGATACGATTAAATAATTAGTGTAACTTTTTACCGGGTGATACATTTAAATACGTCTGCTACACATTTTAGCCCACTACCGGTGGGGAAATGTGCCTTTGTAACAATGAAAAAGTTTTTTTTTTTTTTTTAAATACCTTCGGTTTATTAGTAGAAAATCGGATGAAGATTCTTTCGGAAACATGAGATAAAATTTGTCTTTCACTTAAAGAATATGTTACTTAACTTGAATTATGCAATGTTGGTATTTTTTGAAAGAACGCAAAGTTTCAGTAATAAAAAGCAAAATTGATAATTTTCCAAAAGCTGTTTCAGAGTTCATTCGAGTTATTAGATACTTTCAGTTCAAATATTTGGTTATCTTGTGAGCAAAATGTGTTAGGTTCAAATTTATCTTTTTAAGACCAGAGTGAAAATAGATATTCCCCTTCAAATAGATAACTAAAGCTCCTAACAATAAGTATTTGAATACATTGACTGATGATATTTGGATGTTAATTTAAGGCAATTAAAACTATAACGTTTATTGTACTATAAGCTGTAGAAGACAGACCTTCCAGTTCTGCAGTTACTGGTGGAGACCCTGGTTAGTCATAGATCCGGCTGAAAATATAATGACCAGTATTTATGATACTGACATGTACTCCATGTCAGGGAATACGTACAAATATATTTTTTTTTTTCAATTAACGTGAATATATGGATACTTCATGTTATGCATAAAGACTATCGTCTGAAAATAATTATCTGAGCCTAGTGTCACCCAATCTGTGTGTGTGTGTATATATATATATATATATATATGTATGTGTATATATATGTATATATATATGTATATATACATACATATATATGTATATATACATACATATATATATATATATATATATATATGTATATATATGTATGTGTATATATATGTATATATACATATATATATATATATATACATATATATATATATATATATATATATATATATATATATATATATATATATATATATATATATACTGTATTACTAGTGTTTTTCTTTTAAGCTTAAATGACAGAACCCTTTACTATGGTAACGTCATTATATCAGATATTCTTGATCACGAGCTTTCTCACATTGAAAATAGTAAATGAATAGGATGAGATTTTAAAAACCAGAACCAGATTGTCATCAAAAGAAGAACCCATCTTTTATACCATGTCATTAATTTTCAAATTTACTGTACAGTATGTGTCCCTGTCAGAGGGCTTTGTTGCTCAAATTATGTGGTGTCTTGGCATGGCACGTTGCCGTTTTTTTTTCATTGCCATTACTTTAATGGTCCATTCAGTGTTAACAACGTGATGTTCTATTCGACGATGTATTGTTTATACGTGCTCGCAAATGCACATTATTATTATTATTATTATTATTATTATTATTATTATTATTATTATTGCTAGGAAAACAATAATTAGTAGGTTGCTTTTGCTTGCTTGTTAGATTGTCCAGTGGGCACGGGCTCTTGTGTTGGCAGCCCGTAGTTAATAGATGTGCCTATGGGCTCAACAGGAAAAGCAGTCTAGTGAGGAAAAGAAATAAATAAATAACAAATAGATTATATACGAGAAATAACAAAATTAACAGTGTTAAAATTGATCTGTCATATATAAACTATGAAAAACATTTGTCAACCTGTTCGAAAGAAAAAAATTTTCAACAAGTCTAAGGTTATTCTTCAATTTGATCACAGCTGGAATAAAGCTTCTAGAATACTTTGTTATTGAGTCTTATGATGGAGAAGGCAAGAATGTTATAATCAACTGCATAATATTATGTAAAAGTGGATGGTACAGTTTTGGAAGATCTGAATGCATAGAATGGTCCGGATTGTGAAAAATCTTATGTAGCATGCACAAAGAACTAAATGAACGACTGTACCAGAGCCTAATATCCAGATAACTAATAAGGAATTTAATAGACCAAACTTTTTGTCTAACAAATTAAGGCGAGATTTAGCATATGAAGACCAGGCATGAGTATAATACAAGGTAGTCTGAAAAAATAATCTCTCTCTCTCTCTCTCTCTCTCTCTCTCTCTCTCTCTCTCTCTCTCTCTCTCTCTCTCTCTCTCTCTCTCTCTCTCTCTCTCTCTATATATATATATATGTATATGTATGTATATATATGTATATATATACATTCACACACATATATATATGTATGTATATATATATATATATATATATATATATATATATATATATGTATATACATATACATACACACACACATATATATATATATATATATATATATATATATATATATATCTATCTATCTATATATATGTATATATATATGTATATATATATATATATATATATATATATATATATGTATATATATATATATATATATATATATATATATATATATATATATATGTATATATATGATTTAACGGAAATGTATGGTGAACGCTGTAACGAAAATCCCTTTGAGCGGGTTAGAAAGCATAAGGGAAATTATTTTAGTTCACCAGTCATAACCAAATAAATTCTTCGTGTGTGTATTGTAAGTGTGCTAAGTAGCTTAATGTGTGTGGAAAAGCCTTCCAACGGTGTATAAGAAGTGGCATGGTGTCAATTTTCAGTTGCTGGAGTAGACCAGGCAACCAACGACCTACGTATCAAATGGTTCTCGTGTGGTGACAATGGATTGGCCAGGGAGACCTGGAGACGCTTCTCATTTATTGCCTAATGTTTGGAGTATGGATATTTATATAGTATGTAATTTATCATATGTTATTGTCATACGTGTCGTCTCTGTCGTCCATGATAGCCTAAATGTCGTACGTTTATATTGTTATAATCCTGTTTTCTTCTTTGGCATTTCCCCAATTATCGCCAGTAAGATTTGTATCTTGAATACCATCAATGTTGCGCATTTCAATGTCAGTTACCTGCTTTTCATATTTATATTGTTTGTAAGAAGGATATACTTTGTAGACCGTGGACATTCTTTTGGGGCTTATATTTGATGATCATTTTGGGCATCAAGTTACCTTAGCCCCTTCATGTTGGGATACCTTCGGTGTTCGTGTTGTTATTTTCAAATATTGTGTAAGTAGCATTTTTAAGGTCTCGTCGGGTATCGAAGGAACCTTAAATATATTCTTATTTATAATTTTGAAATAAATCGATATGAATAATGGTTATTTTGAGGTGACGTTTCTGAGCTTAATTCCCCCCCCCCCTTTCTTATTAAAATGTCTCCACGTTTGCATTGCTCTGAGCACGTTGAATAAAAAAGGAAAATTTTCAATTTATAAGGCATAAGATTTATTACAAGTTGTGTATTATTTTTAAGTTTCATGCAAATTGTCCTCGCCACTGGAATTTGGAACCCCCTAAAAACGTCTCATGTTTAACCAATTTGTTTTGCATAATTTCTTGGTATTGTCATAAAGTTCGATCGAATATTGAGTGATTTCAGCTATACTTTGCAAATACGCTTATACTGTGTAATAATGATTGTTGCAATATTGTGAGCATGCTTTTACTATGCGGTACTTTAGTTTCTATAATATTGGGAATACTAAGGTATTTTATTTTGAGTGGTTGTGTCTTGAAAACTGCACGCCTTTTAAGTTTTTTTTATGCTTTGCTATGAAGACTTCAGCTTTATTATCCTTTCACTTTTCCTGACTGAAAATTCTCCCCCTGGAGTGGTCCTGAGTTATTTTTTAAGCTTTTACGTATTTATTTGTAATAATTTTGTAGAAAAGACTCTCAATTAACTTACCGTGTAAAATACCTTTCTAGAATTGACATTCGCTAGTTTTAAGACAATCAGAAGTAATATTATTATTATTATTATTATTATTATTACTAGCCAAGCTACAAACGTAGTTGGAAAAGCAAGATGCTATAAACCCAAGGGCTCCAGTAGTGAAAAATATCCCAGTGAGGAAA
>NC_090725.1:124843570-124848570 GCF_036898095.1 Palaemon carinicauda | reverse complement strand
AACGCCTCCCATTTGTATCAGTATTTGTTATGTTTTATGACGTTGGGATATATAAGAAATAATGTTTGACGAGTATTTGTTTATATCTAGAGTCACAAACTCAAAGAATATTTTGATATTAATGGAAGTTATAATAGATTAGCATAAAGGGACCCTCCATTTACATTTGGAACCTTACATTGTGCTCGGTTTAAGAGTTTGTGCCAATTTGGAGCAATGCAAAGTTTAAGGCATTGGACTGCAAAGTAAAATGGGAAGGGAGGAAAATTAATTGGCGGAAATTAGTGAGGCTGGGCTGGAGAAATGCTTCAGGGGACCTTAGTTAGTACCAAATACAATCACTCAATTTACAATATAGGTCGTGCACTCTCTCCCATGGATTATGGATGTAAAATCATATTAATTGCTACTAACGTGGTTTTCAATATTGAAAAAAGAATGTTAACTAGAGTTAGCAGGAGTAAGGTCAGCTTTAATGAATTGTATAAAATTTGTGCAAGAGCACCTGTTGAAATAATAGGTAAGGGCTGTGAAGGTCGACTTTTATAGTATTGCCATAAACTAATTTCTTTCGTTGATGGCCATAGTAATTAGTGTTGAGGGGGAGGGTAGGTTCATTGCGAGGTTGGGAATGAAACTCTATCTCGAATTAAAGTAGGTTCTATCAGTAATCTTTGGTGGAATACAAAAGACAATACATCTGCCTTGGGTGACGAGGAAGAACAATAACTGGAATGCCCCGAGGTGGGAAAGTACAATGTTGCCATGTCCTCGGTCGTTACCTTACTTCATAATGAAAATGATACATAAATATGTATAGAAATAATTATAGGGCAATGTATACTGTACATTTGCACGGATCATAGATGGTGTATTTATTTTACATGAGATGCATAATACATAATACATCAGTAGTGCAGGAATGACTGATATACTGCATAGTATAAAATGAAACGATCTCATATTTCATATGCGGTATCTACAATTAGGATTCCAGTTGTAATAGGTTATCAGTCAATTAGGTCTCGTATTATTTTTGTTAAAAGGCATTATGTAGATTTTATGAAAAGTAGAGGCTAGAATATCGATCGAGTAATTTCTATGCAAGCTGAAAGAGTTAACGGAAATCTATAGCCAAGCTTTGTAGTTTGAGAATTTGGGAAAACGGGCGCTGAATAAATTTTTTTGACGAATGTTATAGGGTGTTTGTTATTTTCAGGTTTAGATTTCGTAAAAAGTTGACTTAAATGAGACACGGGAAAGCCCATCCAGAATGTCGGGGAATAAAGATTTCAAGCTTTTGGAAGCTTAAACCTTTTCGTTATATTTTAATCAGGCTTATACCCAAACTCGGCATCCCTACCTATATAAATGTCCTTAATCCGGTCTCCAACTTCCTGGCCGGCCCCATACTGTCCTAAATCTGTCTAGTCAAGCAGATGTCTTTGAAGTGCCTGCATTTATTTTTACAATACGCTTATGGAATATATTGAATGAATGTCAACGTAAAACAAGTAATAAGAGACACCGAAGTTTTCTCTTACACAGATAATGGTCAGACTTTAGAGAGGACTTCCTCAATCATATCCGGTTCCAACGTTCTATTTTTGTATGGAGCTTTTAAGAGTAGTCATTTTAGACATTTCAACGCATCGAAAACATGTTATTTCACATCAAGTAAAATATCCAACGATGGAGTTTCCTTTTCGATAGGTTTATTGATTGTTGTTCGTTGTAAGGCGTTCTGATCGTTTTCTTTCTCCCATTTTAAATACTTGTACAATGGATATCGTTCCCCGTGACTGAGCAGCCATTTGCTGGCTTAGGTAGCTTTCCTTTTTAAACCATGACGCTAGGATATTGCAACTATAGTAATGAGGTTCTTAACTTTACTGTACTGGCCTGAGACAGAAGATTGTAGAAACTTGTATGCCTGATCTACAATGTATTCCCTCTTTAAGTGAGATTTAAGGAATGAAATTGACAAAGTGATAACGCCTGAAATATATTCTAATGGTTCGCAACATATGGGACAGACAACCTTCTCATAATTCTCAGAAATCTCCCCCATATTATAAAGAACAAGTGTCTTGTTTTATATATATATATATATATATATATATATATATTATATATGTATATATATATATATATATATATTATATATGTATATATATATATATATTATATATGTATATATATATATATATATATATATATATATATTATATATGTATATATATATATATATATATATATATATGTAATCATCATCATCATCATCATCATCACCTCCTTCGCCTATTGACGCAAAGGGCCTCGGTTAGATTTCGCCAGTCTTCTCTATCTTGAACTTTTAATTCAATACTTCTCCATTCATCATATACTTCGCGGTTCATAGTCCTCAGTCCGTTAGGCCTGGTTCTTCCAACTCTTCTATATATATATATATATATATATATATATATATATATATATATATATATATACAGTATATATATATATATATATATATATATATAATATATATATATATTATTTATTTATTTATTCTGGTGGCATTGCCAAACGTATAACCACTAGATCTCAACTTGTCCCTCGGATAATGGGAGAGGAGTCATACCCTGGTGAGAGGGAGTTGGGAAGGGTTGCATGTGTGTGTGTAAGTGCATACCTATCTGAATAGTTAGCCACAATTTTTGACAGGTCGCCTATACTAGTACTCGAGTATAGCATATTTGCATTTGAATAACGGGCAATTGAGGAAAGTAGATTCGTGGAGTAAAATATGGCTAGGGAGGCCATTCCGGGGAAAGGGGAGAGGTGCATCTTAGAAAAATCCGTGCCGTTTTGCTATGAAATAAAGGAGAAATTGGAGAGCAAAATAAAAAAAAAAAGGCAGCGTAAACGGAGGTAAAGCGGAAGTCTATTAATGTGGTGCACTAGGGTACCATAACTCGATGCCATGTCCTTTTACTAATGCATACTGTGGCCTGTGTTGCACTGAATGTACTGTTTTCCTGTAGGCGTCGTCTGTTATTGGCTAAAGACAGTGAAGCTGTACTAATACTGGAAAGGGGCAAGGTAACCGCATTATGTCCCTCGGGTTCACTTTCGTTTCTGAATTCTATTAAGTTTTCAGCAAGGAGCTTCTTAACCAAGGCAATGATTTTACTGTATTTCTTTACGGTAATGAGGCGGCTTTCATTTCTGTAATTTCAGATATTCCTATTTATTTATTGATTTTATTGAAGTACCTGATGGGTATGGTGTCGGTATCGTTGTTAATATTGATTTTTCGTCTTTGAATGTACAAACACGTATGTGGTTTGGTATGTAAAGTACTGGATTTTGATCTAAGAATATTGCGACGCCTATTTTACTATAATTTATTGTTTGATATTGCATCATGTGTGATATATCTATTTGTTTGTATATGCAGGTACAATAAAGAAAACGAAGAGATAAATTCTCGTCGTTCAATGTAAGTGATTGAACATTCTTAGATTTATTGTTTTTGCTTCGAAGGTAAAATGAATAGATAAAGGGCGGGAAAGGGGCATTCAGAAATTTGAAAAATTATCTTCTGTCTTTAAAATTAATGTTATTGTCATTTACATGAGTTTGTTTTATCTGCTGTTACCGTAAATGCAGCAGCTGCTAATATTATATGATAAAGATTATACTAGTAATGTTAATTGAAATATTGAATCACTACTATTACTACTACTACTACTAATGATAAATACATAGATAGCAGTATTCAGGGGATACCGTATTGATGATTGTAGCTATGGTTGTAATATAAGCGACTGTTGTTTGGTACTTGATAATACCAATGTTGGCAATAGTACGAGACTTCATTGTTCTAATCCAACTATTCGAGCTAATTACTCATTTCAGTAATTACCATGTGGTCACATAACTGACAGCTACTCCAGCTGGAAAACCGCAATAACAGGAGAAATTGGAGCGGTGAATAAAGCTTCATATAAATACATGCACGTCATAAATTATTTATATATATATATATATATATATATATATATATATATATATATATATGCATATATATATGCATATATATATATATATATATATGCCTATATATGCATATATATATATATATACATATATATATATATACATACATATATATATATACATATATATATATATATATATATATATATATATATATATATACATATATATATATATACATACATATATATATATATATATATATATATATATATATATATATATTTATTGGTTAATTTAAACTTGAAGCCGAGTCATTATCTCAAACAAAGCCTACAGATAAGTTATCAGTACAAAATGGGAGAATAGTAATTCAAGCTCTTTTGTTTTCCATTTTCTTTTTATTATCATAATTTCTTAAATCCGACGTATACAAGGTCATTAAGAAGTTGACCTCACATAGATCCCATGTTTGGGAAAAATGAAGTATCCATGTTTATAATTCATTGTGAGTCTGACGATGTCAAAGTATTAGATCCAATTAAGTTTTTAATTTCTCCTTGGCATGAAATATATTTTATCCTCATCGTGTGTTAACTGTCGTTATTTTTGTATATATATCGCATTTGTGAGTACTAAACTTATTCCAGAATGTTGGAAACTAATGCCTACCATTAATGAAGCTGTTTTATTTATTGCCTGTATATAAAAATCTTTTCAATATGTTGCTCTTCTATTTTCCCGTTTATTCAGTGTGATTAGTTGAAAGCAATGCACGTTTCATTGAACACTATCTTTTAATGTTTTTGAAGATTAAATTCAACAGTTTTTTTTATTTTTTTTCTTTCACTAAGCTTGTGTTGTTCCCGACTGGTTAGCATGCATAAAGGTAATTAGGGGTCTGGGAGTAATTACTAACATAGACTTTAATTAAAGGTCTTTATGTTCTGCAGCAAAGGAAATACTACGGTTTACCGTATAGCTGAGAATAGGTATGTCTGGCTTTATTTTAATTT
>NC_090725.1:124828570-124838570 GCF_036898095.1 Palaemon carinicauda | reverse complement strand
AAAACAAGCTGTGCATGAAAATTTCTGTTTTCGCATGTTTCTGTACGTCTAAGGTGATTCCATAATATTCGAGTCTACCTGATTATTCCTTGATAGAAGATGATGGCTTTGACAGAAGTCAATGGAGAGCGCGCATCAGGCAACCGACCCCTTAATGTAGGAATAACGGTGGGAAAGAAGACGCTTAAATGTTAAGATGTTACTATATCTAGCATGTCAATTACCGGCATGCATAAACTCATGGCAGTAATTAGTGCTACATCCGGAGAAATCATTACCAAGTTCAAGATTTCATGTTGCAGACTTCCACATGAATGCGTTTTGGAATATGCAGCTCAACCCCCTTAAGTTACTTTATTTGATAAGCTTTTTAAACACATTCTTGAAGCTTTTAGATTGTTGTAAGTGGAATAGGGAAGCTTTGTAACCAGGAATATATGTTTTTATGCTGTTGAGAGAAGGGATGTGACTCTCTCTCTCTCTCTCTCTCTCTCTCTCTCTCTCTCTCTCTCTCTCTCTCTCTCTCTCTCTCTCTCTCTCTCTCTCTCTGTATATATATATATATATATATATATATATGTGTGTGTATATATAATATATATATATATGTATATATATATGTATATATATATATGTATATATATATATATATATATATATATATATATATATATATGTATGTATAATCTTGATACATAGCGGTCATGGATTTATTTTTCTATCATTCTTCCCTAATTTTAACGTAAATGCAAAGTTCGCCGTGTGTACAAGGTATGGGTGCGTTAGTCGACTAGCGTGAGTCGCAGCTATGGTGTCGAAGGGTATATGTTTATATAAAATTTTGTATGTATTTAGAATTATATTTTGATTATTGTGACTACTCAAACTACTTAATTTTCCCCTTAGTTTCTGGAACTCCGATTTTCCACATATTTCTGAAAGTGTCATTAATTTGGTTTATACTGTTAGTTACTGATTCAGTGCATGTCTAAGGTCTCAACATTGCCAGAGTGAAATTGTCTACCATTAACGAAAGTGTTTGCAGAAACGCTCTTGAGATTGCCAATCTTAGAGAGAATAGAACACGAATTCAGTATTTCGTCTGTTTGTGATTGTGATTTGCAAGTATTTCATTAAGTATTCTTGTATGTTTGGGCTCTCACTTGAATGTAATTCTATCCGTTTTATAATCATATTGACATCTCTTACATTTCTTTTGGATATGATTTTATGTAACTTGAAGTTACTTTTTTAGCGATTATTTTTAGCTGTACTTCATTTCAACAATTACGAAGAGGATATGAAAACAATTGTGTTCTTAATTTGTTTTTTCTATTACAGATTTTTTTTTGTTTTTTCCAAATCCTAATTGAATTAGTTTGGAAGCAACTAAACCAGTCTGTTTTCGATAGAATGTGTGCTGTATATAATTAATATAAAATTTTCCCTAATCTCTGATACCAGTAATCTTCAATTTAAAAAATTTGTTATAAACGCGTTCTTGTATGATTTGCACTTTTCTATTATATTTTTCCGTATATTTTTGGCGATACTATATGATTTAATTAATAAACCACCGGTCTCTGAGGCAATTTATTTTATATTAATAAAACTGGTGTTAATGCTTTGGTTTATTCTCATTGTTTCGATGCTCTGGTAATAATCTGATATTACTATTCATTTGCGATTTTAGTAATGGTTTTGTTGATTAAACTTTGGGCATAAGATTTTCATTAACGGTATATTTCTGTATTACTGCTTTTAATTTATAATGCCATTTTTCATACTCCAAGAATAATGCTTCATGACTCATACTTTTATAAGGTTAGCTAGACGCATCCGATTTGCTAATTTTTGTGTCGCTTGATATACTTTTCTATATTGAAATACCTATTTCATTTATTTTTATGATGTTGAAAATTTGAACATTTTCTTTTATTTTTATGAGAATACTAAACACATTCTTTTAAAACTCTCCTTTTACCATAGAGTAGTGGTAGTTGAATCCAGGGCAGGTTTCCTTATCCTCATGGTTCTGTTTCCTTTCCGAACAGGTCGGCCTTCTTTGTTGGGTCCCTTGGGGTTATATAATATTATGATTTTGCAATTAGGGTTTTAACTTGGTTAGTAATAATAATGATAATATTAATAGTAAAATTACTTGATGGTCATTGAATGCTTTGGGCTGTGGATAAAGATGAAGGCAAAGAGACGAATACCCGATAATGTAATATTATCCATGCTGCTAGAACTCTCTCTCTCTCTCTCTCTCTCTCTCTCTCTCTCCTCTCTCTCTCTCTCTCTCTCTCTCTCTCTCCAAAGCAGTCGTTACGCTTATTTAGTCGATATATTCTAGATAAAGGTCACGCAAAGTGAATACCTAGTAGCTGCCACCATTGCTTACTGCTTTTGTTGGGATGAATATGTTGGCTTATATTGTATTGTTGAATGGTTCTTTCTATTATCATATAGTCTTATGTAGAAACAAATGTTTATATTTACATGTCTATTTGTGCGTGATGGATGTGTTTTTGATCCGGTTTTCGTTTTCTAAACACTATTTGAGAAAGGAAGATTTTTTGTTTACTTTACCTTTTTGGTGGAAGATGTATGCACGTGGATTTGTATCTTATGTTTACTCTTCCCTTCAGTGTTTATCTAGTTGAGGTGGATTATTGTTCAAGTTTTGTATCTAAGAACCAGTGTTCTAGAGCATTTTTGGTTTAATGTAAATTAATTCATAATTAATATGTTTGGTTTTTTATTTGTTTTGATTTTACTATAATCTTGGGCATGTTTTTTTCATATTAACGATGTCAAAAGGAATATATTTATTTCCGTATTTACATTGCCAAAATACAAACGAAATAACTTTTTACTAGTATTTTGAAAAAGATATTTGTTTTAATGTTAGCAGTGTAGTAGCTTATTTTGTTGCTAGCTGGATTTTAAGAATTGAGAGTATACACAATTGAGTGATGTATTCAGATAATTAAAAAGGAAATGAAAAGATAGGATAGACTAAATTTTGTATAATTTGTTACGATCGTTATTTATTCATTATTCCGTCACCAGCTAGAATATTTTTTTTTATTTTTTATTGCACATGATTTCTCTCTCTCTCTCTCTCTCTCTCTCTCTCTCTCTCTCTCTCTCTCTCTCTCTCTCTCTCTCTCTCCTCTCTCTCTCTCGTGTATGGTTATTCATATCGTAACCCGTACTTATATTTTTTTTATGAAGTAAGAATTTGTTTTTGTAGCATGGAGAGAGGTCCATAAAGTTAAAAAATACTTGCTGAAATCTGAAATTTATCTTTTTAATTTATCTTCTTTTTTTCCCTAAAGTCAACGTAAGGGCCATGTACGAATATATATTTACATATCCATTCATAAACTACGGTATTAAATGTTTCGATCATTATATAGTGTACGAGAGTTGACGAAGCCTGTTCTTAGAATTTCATCAACCACGTTCCTAAAAGTCTTACTATTTAGGTTGACAACAAAGTGCTTACTAATCCTTTGTAATTATCACGAAGAACGAAAACGAATTAAGATTAAAAGTAATTACATTTATCGACTTACGACTTGGTCAGTCGTTCTGAGCTTTATGAGTTTTGCCATAAATCTCTTCTCATGTTAATTCATGTTAGATATTTACTCCAAATTGATGCATTGCCCTTTTATAGTGGATACACACGCGCATGTAAAAGGATATTATTTGAGGGGAGATATTGTAATGAACTACCACGCAATAATTCGCCTCCACTGAACTAATTTTGAAGGAAATAATTTGACTGTTGAGCATATTTGCCAATATTCAATGAGCACGAAAATCCGCTCGTTCCCCGAACCAGCAATAATGGAGCCTTGGAAATTACTCCGAAGAAAAAGAAAACGAACATAAATTGACATTGATTACGCGAACGGGATTTTCGGCAACCCATGTATCTTCCAGATCCCCCCCCCCCCCCCCCTTTCCATTTAATTTCTCTTTCTCTCAGCCTCGCCTTGATGCAGTTGCTATTTTAGACACAGACCCCCTTCCTTCCCCGAGATCCTCTCATGAGAAAAATGGTGGGAATGGTGAAGGATGTGTCCTTTCCTCTTTTAGTCTTGGAAGATAAGAATTAGAAATTTGTCCTTCCATATTTTGTATTTTCATAATTTCATTGATTCATTTTAAATTGTGAACAGTAATAATGTGCTCTTGTTGTGAAATTTTTTTGCACAGGGATTCCTCCATGATTCAGCAGTTAAAGGGAGAACTTTACTCTTGATATAATATTGAAAAAAAAAAAGCCTGCATAGCTTTCCTATTAAGTTTAGGAAAGCGGTTGATATCTGGGGAAAATTTCATCTTTTTTATTAAAGCCACATGTTCGACAGAAAATTTCATATTGTTATTATTATTATTATTATTATTATTATTATTATTATTATTATTATTACTCTACATTGTTTAATGTCTTTCGTTCTTTTATTAGCCTCTCTTGATATGTTCTAAGAACAGGCAGTGGGTTTTATGCAAGTATATCACTTAATATTTTGTCTTTGTTGTTAATTATCTGTTGGTATTATTATCCTGTTCGATATTGCTTATATGGTTTGTTTTGAGTACTCTGTTAACAGAGGGAAGAAAAATAAAGGAAAGAGAAATTAGTGCTAACGAGGCTTTTAGATTTAACGTGAAAACTCATCCTTCGTCTGAACTCTCTGAGAACGAAAGATTAGACTTCCCTGTAGTTATTTTAATATCTCAAGGGCTTTATTGTGCAAGTGTTTATGCGTTAGTTGGCTTGATGCAGACGTTTTCAGTATTGACATGGCTGGAATAATTAGCTTTATCTTATTTCGTTTATTGTTGTTTTTAGAAATAGTTTGCTTTAAAGCGTTTGTTAAGACATGGACCACATTGAGTCTATCTCTCCAAGTGAGACCTTCAACCTCACCCTCAGACTTGCCAAGGAACCTAAAGGGTGTATCCTACTGGTACAATCCCCTTCAAAGGAGATGTTGTACGGAAAAAAAAATGTTTAGACGGTTGTGTGGTTTCTTTTCAAGGATATGGCAAGTCTGGGGGAAGTGGGCGAATTACAAGTAACCCTTGCTTGATATAAGTGATACACCTCGGTGTCATTATCATTATGCAAATAATGCCATGACACTTTCTTATTTAATGCTCGTTTATTTGGATTATCAAGAGTCCTTGAATGAGTTAGGTCGTTGGAATAAATGTACCTACTTTTATTTTGATCAGATGAGCGCCATGGGCCTACCTACCCCGCCCACCCTCATGTCTACTAAACCGGTACCTCTGCCTCCTCCCTTGCCCATAAATGAGATGAATTAGAGCCGAGGCAGAACTACTTGCCTCCACCTTTGACTTGATCTCCGGGTCAGAAACGCGTGTTTGATGAGGATGCCATCAATCTCTCTTTAATAATTGGTTTTAGGCTTTTCTATGCTTTCTTGAAAAGAAGGAAAATGAGTTACACTCTGAGAGACGTAATGAGTTGAATTTCAGGTAATGGAAGCTTTCTATTCAATCAGGCCAAATACCACCGTAACCTTTCTTACTATATAAAAGGGTATTTTTATTTGCTGAAAGCTGTCGTCTTCACCACAAAAAGTTTCAATTGAAATTTTCTATACTGAGTTCATCAGAGGTAAATACTGCAGTCAAAGTCCCGTTCTATTCATTTTGTTTATGGTTTTATGAATATCCTAATGATATTGATGTGGTTAATGGAAAAGAAGAGTTTTAAAATATTTTGAATTATTTTTTTTTAAAGAGTTTCCATTTCAATTAAAGGATTTCGAACCATCTGTCCTTTTTGCTAGGTTTTCTTCCAACCAAGATGTTCTAGCAAAATCTTGCAGAAAAAAGTTATATTTTGATTAGGAAATGTCTATTACTACATTTAAAAAGGTTTTGGAAGTTAATTTAGTATTATAGTCGATTATTTATTTCAATTTTTTATTCAATTTTAATCCTAATTTTTTTGTCAACTCGTGTATTTAAGTTTGCATTCTGACCTGGGAATATAGTTTTCACAAGTTAATTCGAGTTTAAAGTGGGAATTAGCAAGATGTAAAATTAAAATTTACTAATTTTGAAAGTTTGGTGAAAATACCAGATTGAGAGGAGAGGAGAGAGAGAGAGAGAGAGAGGAGAGAGAGAGAGAGAGAGAGAGAGAGAGAGAGAGAGAGAGAGAGAGAGAGAGAGAGAGAATGCCTAAAAAGTTATAGATGTATGCAAACACCATAGTTAGATATGTAACTATTTAGGCATTCTCTCTCTCTCTCAACATCTGTAACTATTTAGGCATTCTCTCTCTCTCTCTCTCTCTCCTCTCTCTCTCTCTCTCCTCTCTCTCTCTCTCTCAAACGTACCGGAGCCGAAGTCATTGTTGTTGCATGGTTTGTGATGATGTTTTTATATCAGCAAAAAACATGGCAGGGGCATGTGCCAACGCCAAGAGTTATTTGTGACTCTGTAGTCTGCCAGTCTGGTAGTTAGGCATTTCCCGTGACCTCTGATCCTGTAGATGATTGGAACGCGTGACCTTTAACCCGTTACGAAAGGTTCACGTCATGGATTGTACATAAAGAGTTCGAGTGATATTGCGTCACTTGTACATCTCCAAATGAGGCTACTTGATAATGTAATTGTAATGATGATAAGGATTTTTTTAAAGATTTTATAAGCACTTTTAGTCGATGTTGGGGGATTCAGTAACACAGTAGATTTTACAACGTTATCTATATGTGTATATGTATATATATATATATATATATATATATATATATATATATATATATATATATATGTGTGTGTGTGTGTGTGTGTATTTATATATAAATATTTATACATATATGTGTATATGTGTTTGTGCATGTGTTTTAGCCTTTGTGAAATTGTTTTTAGATGCGATATAATCTTACTCCTCGTATTGGTTTTTCTTGTCGGTTTGGGAGGCAATTATGTACTGATTGTACTTGCATGACAGTCCAATGGGGAGTGTAAATATACCATGCTTTATACCCATCTTAATGCGTCCATAATTTTTTTTTCTCATAAATTTATGTATAATATTTGCATCATATAAATGTAAAGTAGTCATAATCTAGAATATAAGAAATGGTCTGTTTCTTAATTTATTCGAAATTTTAAAACTTTTATCAATCTTTGGGCAGCATTACATTGGTTTTATGCTCTAATGCCTAAATTAGAAATACATGTATTATGAAACGCTTCTCTCTCTCTCTCTCTCTCTCTCTCTCTCTCTCTCTCTCTCTCTCTCTCTCTCTCTTATTGTGCTAACTGCACCCCTCTCTTCTGACAAGAGAAAAATCCCTTGTCCTAATCCTGGGAGACGAAGTTCATGATTGCTGTCGTCTCGTAGATTTCGGTTCACTCACCGCATTCAGTGTCGGCATTAAAAAATCTTTTGACCCTTTAGACGGCGGGAACATAGAAATTCAGTTTTAAACATATTTCTACCAATGAGCAGAAGTTACTTTGACCACAACGGATTAAACGTGGAGTTGCAGAGCCCTTTCCTATAAGGTCATGTGACTTGGCATCAAAGAAGGGAAAGTTAACTTAAAAACGGAATCTCTTCTAATATCTTGCTGCCTCTTCGTGCTGTTTACTTTTCTCATTATGGTTATATTGGTTATTTCGTATTCGTTTTCATGTATTGATAATGTACCGTAGTTTCTTTTCATATCTGATTTTTATTCCATTAAGTATCCCTTAATATATTGATGGTGATATATGATTTTGTTTGTGGAAATAAGCTTTTTGTGATGTTAGGCTCAGTTGTTATGAAATTTCTGTCTTAAAATGAACATTTTTTTTTCAAATGTTTTATATTTTCCCTCTTTGTGTGTTAGAGTTGTGATGTTAATTTCTTACACGTCTAATTATTGTTATTTTAGCAACTATTTAGGCCATAATTGTTCCTGACTATATAGTAAGGCACAAGTGTGCACTTCATATCACAGTAGCTTGATGTGCAATTATCATCATTAGTTTTTATCCTACGGTTCTCATTGCCATAATCATTTCCGGAATCTATACATTCTAGTTCTTCTTCTCTCCCTCCTAAGGCGTCTTCATAGTCGAATGATTCTTCACGGGCTACTTCATTGATCGTCTACGCTAGGGAAAGTAATGATACATCTTTTGAGGTTTGGGGGTTACCTTGTGAGGAGAAGGGGGAGGGGGGATCCATTGTTTTCCTTCCACGCACCCCTCCCCCTCCTTCCCAGCTAATTATCCTGGATCAGCCGTGCACGCTCTTTGCTCTACGATAGTTAATGATGGACACTATCGTTTTCCTTCTAGTTGTGTATGACCTTCGTGTCTGCGCGTTTGCGCATGTGAGTGTGCGCCTAATCATTGAGAGAGAGAGAGAGAGAGAGAGAGATGGGTGATTGATTTATATCTTGGAGGAATATAGTAATCATACAGGTCAGACTTGATCAATAATATGTGTTGAATACATTTAACACCTATAACTTTAAAAATATGTCAGCACTGATTTTGTAAGTGTTTATGATCAAAGTTCGTTAAACGTTGCATAAATATATGATAAATTTCCCCTGATATTTGGCAAAGGCTCTTGTCTTGCAAGTGAAAGTACGGTGTTTGAGTAAATCATTGATAATTAATATGTGCTTTTCTATTTCTTAATCAGTACTCTTGAGTAGATATCTAGGCTTTAAGAAGAAAAGAATGCTAAAAGAAAAAAAAAAACACGAAAACACATTGTTAAATCCGTGTAAGTATGCAGTCCAAAAATGTATTCATTAGAATCTGGTGTGTTTGTTTATGTAGTTTGTAATGGTATTTGTATTTTTTGTTTTGCATCGAGAAATCTCGGTGTACTCCTTGTAGCGTGCGTTATTGATTTTATATTCCCTCTAGGTTGTTTAGTAGCTATACAATCAAACTGAAAAACACGCAACCTCGTGCTTATTTTCACCAAGGTCTCTATGCAAATCAATACGTTCTTATATACAAGAAAAATTCAGGAATTGGAAAATCTTTAATAAAGTGAAGTATTTTTCTCCGTCTTAAATAATTTACTGTGGATGCTCCGAAAACTTCATTCTGGGTTTTATTTGAGTTTAATTAATCTTTTCGATTAATCAGGGTCCGATAGATATTAGAAAAGCCTGTGATTGCCATCTCCCGTCATTGATTATCCTAGAAAGCATTTGTTAGAATTATAATGCTGATGGGGTTTTATGAATCTATTAATGTTTTTATTAATTCCGTATTTTTATGTGTTCACGTGTAATTTAATCTTGCTGTATTAAACCATGATGATTATGATTGATTGATAAAGTAGAATGTCGATGCCATGCGATTAACAGCAGTTTATAAAATTTTGTGGGAGGCATAACAATTTTTATTTGTGTTCGATCTACCAAAATCAAGACTTGGATGATTCTATTTTAAATTGTCTTCTTGCCCTTATGGATAAGATGCAAGATGATGGAAAGGTCTCTTTTGTGCTAAATTCTGTTTCTCCTCCTGATCGCCAAGTTTTAAGTAAAGCTTTCGACTCTGAATCCGGCTGTGGGCAAATCATAAGTTAAGCTATTCACAGGTTTTATAACATGTAAGGTTGGTTCTCCATTTTGGACATCTGATCACGCCTTGGTTTCGTTAGTAATTAAGAATGAACAGCCTGTCCCTAGTATGTCATAATCATGTAAGATATATGTAAAATCTAAAGGAGACTGGAATGGCCTTTTGAGTGATCTTTTGCATTTGAATTGGTCACAATTGTATAAAAGTGTTAATCATGGTGTTCCCTTTAATGAGACTGGTCAACATAATTGATAGGCGTATACCTTCTCGTGTGTTGAAACACCGAGTGAAGACAAACCTTGGTTCAATAATGATTGTAGATATGCTTATTTGGAGAATCGGGATGTGTATTATCTTAGGAATGGTAACAGATTAGATTTTACTTAGATCA
>NC_090725.1:124821070-124823570 GCF_036898095.1 Palaemon carinicauda | reverse complement strand
ATTCTTTTTCACCCAAGGGGTTACTGCACTATAATTGTTCAGTGGCCACTTTCCTCTTTATAAGGGTAGAAGGGACTCTAGCTATGGTAAGCAGCTCTTCTAGAAGGACACTCCAAAATCAAACCATTGTTCTCTAGTCTTGGACAGTGCCATAGCCTCTTGTACCATGGTCTTCCACTGTCTTGGGTAAGAGTTCTCTTACTTGAGGGTACACTCTTGCACACTATTCTATCTTATTTCTCTTTCTCTTGTTTTGTTAAGTTTTTATAGTTTATATAGGAGATTTTTATTCTTTTGTTACTGTTCCTTAAATATTTCATTTTTCATTGCTTCCTTTCCTCAATGGGCAATTTTTCTTGTTGGAGCCCTTAGGCTTATAACATTCTGCTTTTCCAACTAGGGTTGTAGCTTAGCAATTAATAATAATAATGATAGTAATAATAATAATAACCTAATTTTGTTCTTTTCAGTTTTGTAGTATTTTGTCTCTTCTAACTCTTCTAGTCAGGTTACTTGGTTGAATTCCGCTTATGCTGCGGCAGAGTAGGTTTTTGGTGTTTTTTTTTTTTCTGTATAACTATTGAGCTTGGACTTAGCAATGTGCAATAAATAGCACAGGACTGTCAGCTCAGTATACGTTGAAAATTATGACAGTAAACAAGAACAATGGGAAACTATACATAGATGCTATAACTAAGGGAAACGTAACTCATGGTCGAAAGAACGTTATCAAATAACACCTGTCCAGCCCCCCCCCCCCCCTCTCTCTCTCTCTCTCTCTCTCTCTCTCTCTCTCTCTCTCTCTCTCTCTCTCTCTCTCTCTCGGGAAAGCAAACCACCAACCACCGTCATTGTATCAGTTGAGAATGGTTTGTTGAACAATGAATCAATAGGATGCTGTAACTTAATTGTGCTTGGTGGAATGGTTCTGGGACCGGAGTGTTGCAGCTTAATCAAATACGCCATTGTAATTGTGATGGGACCAGCAACAACTAGGTTTTCGTTATACTTGTGTGGGATGTGTAATTTGTGTACGCAGTCAAAGGGGTTGAAGATGTGCGTTGGCCTGTAACTACAGGAATTGGGAGTGCTGTGTTGGTCTATCTCTATACTTGTCTTTCTGAAGTGTGTTATGATACATGCGTACATTACTTGGCCCATGGTGTTCTTATTACTATTGCAGGAGTACAATAACAAATTAATTTTGATGCAAAGTTATGATATATTTGTGCGCCTTCTCGTTTTTAAAACATCTCAAACATGATAGTTTTTTTTTAGAATCCTAGTGGACATCAAGCGACGAATGAAAGTAAATTGTCACAAAGATAGAGGACGCTTCTTTATCATCTTTTCATCTTTCCAAAGTAAAGGAAAAGAAATTTGCATTCAATAACTTAACGTGACTGGACTACTTTTTAGGGTATCATAATATGGTTAGTATTCATAACATCTTAGTATCTACTGTATAGATAATTCAATTGATAACATGGAGATCCAGTTAATTCAATTTTTCTCAGTCTTTGCAAGGTATTAAATACCATAAAATCAGTGGTTATTACATAATGTTTAAAAGGATTTATAAATATTTGTAACTTCTTTTATTATTATGATTCAGTAATTGTCTTTCAAAATATTTTGTCTTCTTTCTCTTTGAACCTAAGTGTGGAGGTTATTCGGTGATATGGTGGCTGTAATACAGAAAGAAAAATATAAAGGTGTTTTCCTCCATTCGTGTACAATATATAGATGTTGGATACAAATATACTGTATATTGTAGTCTATACTGTTGAACTAATTAAGCGTAATTTAGGTATCTGTATTGTAACGTTACTGAGAAAATCTCTCTCTCTCTCTCTCTCTCTCTCTCTCTCTCTCTCTCTCTCTCTAGTTTATAATAATGTTGATAGTAGAAATAGTTGTCTATTTCACCCCAGAGCCTCATGTTGAATAAAGCTTTAATTTTAAAGTAGAGGTTTTCTAGACGGCGTTGGATAAGGCTGCCTGAATATTCAACATACGGATATGTCAGATTTCAAAGTAATTTAATTAGAATCCCGCTTTTTATTTGGACTGAAATGGAGGGTGATATATATCAACGGTAAGCCTATCTGTAAAATCAATGAAGTTTATATGTAAAAAGCAGGTCATATAGGATATTATATTAAGCATGGATGTTATCCCTAACCTAACCTAACCTAACAAATCCTTTGAGCATTTATAGGAATATAATTGGGCATAAAAATAACAGATGTGTTCTCTAATATCTTGCTTCCTTCTTTACATCCAACACCACACTTTCCTTCAGTGAAAATTGATATGGTTTTATCTAAATAATGTAAGGCCCGGTTAATTTATTGCCATTTTCTTGCCAAGTTGAATAGTATGTGGAACTTTGGTGTTCGTTGCAGAGCTATTGTGCCTTTTCAGTTTTAATAACGCAGGGTTATTTTTATTTTCAAATCTTTCAACTATCCTTTATTTCGAAAAGCAGTAGAGCATT
>NC_090725.1:124808570-124818570 GCF_036898095.1 Palaemon carinicauda | reverse complement strand
ATTATTACTTACTCGATATCACTTTTCGATATTTTGACTAAGGTTGGTTTTATGCAAGTTTAAGTTTAAAACAGAATAGAGAAATTACTTTTTGGCTCTCCTATAACTTTGTCAAAAAAAAAAAAAAAAAAAAAAAAAAAAAAAAAAAAAAAAAAAAAAAAAAAAACGACGGCATTACAGAATGTTGATTGTTGAAACCTTACTTAGTAGATATTATAGGGGCTCCGAAATTATAAGAGATTTTGGCAATAGTACATCCCATTAAAATTTATAAATTTATCTGTGTCTATTGGCCTTGTGCATTTTACTTCCCAATAGATTTAGTTGACCGGGTTTTTATGAGGTCCTAAGTAGAGCGTCTTTATTTACATGACTAATTTTATCAAAGTTCACAATGTTGTTGAAAACATAGTATACAGATAATTTGCGGGTAAACCTGTAAAGTATGTCAACTCATTTTGTTATTGTGATAAATTTTATCGGATGATTAATGTAGAATATATTAGCACTTTTGAAATGACTTGATTAGAAGCATTGACAAAGATACCTCAAACGCAAAGTTAAAGGTTTTGAATACAATTTCATTACATCGACTCATCCTTAAGCTTATGGTTGTGTACTAACGGATTTTTCTATGAGGGAAAACAAATAGAATTGGCGTTTTGAAGTGGCTATTATTCATTTTCCCCGAATAAGCAGCGTCTTTTGCTTGTCATTGTGTACTTTATTATGTTTTGGGAAAAGTTACTGAAGGATACAAAAGTAATCTGAAATTTTCAATGCTAAAATTTGGTTGAAATCTCAGCCTCTAGTTGTGAGTTCTAATTCATATAGATTTAAACCAGTGATTTTTTTTTTAAATGCTTGCGGGTTTTGGAGACTATTGTTACCTTTTGAAGTTTCAATCCCCATATATATATATATATATATATATATATATATATATATATATATATATATATATATATATATATATATATATATATATATATATATTGGGAATCATTTATTTTCTTGGGGACTAGAAGGAAATTGCTCACTTGATAGTTATTGTAACTTAACGATTACGTAGGACGCCTGTTATGAATACCCTTCATGATGTACAGTAAATTCTTCATTACCTTTGGATATTTTTGTTACCTTTTAACTTTGTTCCAAAAGATCCCCGGTATGCCTTGAATTTTTAAGCAAACCCACTAACTGGCATTAGTTATTTGCTCCTATTAGTCTTGCGAGTCGTTTCCGGGAATGTTTAAGCCTTGGTACGGTATGAAGTAACGGAGTCGAGCGCCTTCAGCCAAATTGCTGTTAAAAGTCTAGTCTAGGAAATAACACCAGTGGATATTGAAAAATAAATCCTTGAGTTCAAAAAGTGATTGTCATTCTTTGTGGAAAAAAATATATTAAGGTCTTCTAGATACCTTGTATTTTCAGTTGCATTTTATTTTTTATTTTTTATAATGCATTAAAATGCCTTGTTTGGCAGCTATTATAACCTGTACAGTAAAAAAATATCCACTCACGCACACACACACATATATATATATATATATATATGTACACACATATATATATATATATATATATATATATATATATATATATATATATATATATATATTATATATATATATATATATATGTGTGTGTGTGTGTGTATATATATATATATATATATAAATATGTATATATATATAATATATATAGATATATATATAATATATATAGATATATATATATATATATATATGTATATATATATATATATATATATATATATATATATATAAACAACCATGAAATAAAATGTTAAAACCTGATTGGTTTTACTGCTTTCGTCTTATTGACATCGTTAGACTCAAAATGCTCATTTTGCGTTGGACGATGTCAAGAAAAAGATAGTAACACTAATGAAGTCTTTCCTCTCTGGGCTTTATATACTGTGTGTATATATATATATATATATATATATATATATATATATATATATATATATATATATATGTATGTATGTATGTATGTAAATCAGTACTCATGAAATTTTGGCTGACACTTAACCTTCCCTCGTGTTATTGATGATATAAACAGGGATTTTTGCTTCCAAGAGCGGCGATGTAAAGGAAGGAATTTCTTTTTCCAACATAGTCAAGGATAAAAAGGAATACTTTTTCTTGTAAGACAAAGTCGTACCAGAAAGAAATGCTCCGGTCATTTCAAGTTTAATGGAAAGGAGGGTTTTTTCTTTCGTTAAAGGACCTTCACAAATTTTTTTTTTTAAGTTAATATTGGTAACTTATGTATACGTCTCATTGTCTCATTGGTTATCTTTAACCAAATACATTTAAGCCGTTCTAAATATTTGTGCAATACTAGATTTTAGATACATACAGTCAATATATATCATCTGGAAAACCATCGTACAGAGGAAGTGTCTTTCCCGATTGAATGTCGGCAGCATAACACAACACCACTTTATGTCAACAGCGGTGCTTCAATTGGAATAGTTAATTGCGATATGAGAGAGAGAGAGAGAGAGAGAGAGAGAGAGAGAGAGAGAGAGAGAGAGAGAGAGAGAGAGAGAGAGAGAGTTAATATTTCTTCACCAAAATGGTATTTAGTACGATTAGTCTTATTCTTATGTGAAATCCAAATACATTTGTTCCTTGTGTATTATATCATTGGCATTAGTTTTTGAATTGCAATAACACCTTTTTTCCTTTTGATTTTGGCAAGATGCATTGGGAATACACTTGACAGTTGACCTTCTATATATTTAAATAATAACTGTGACTTGGCAAGTGCGTTTGGGGAAGATTTTTTTTAAAGTAAAAACTTTTTTTCCGGGTACTGGATATCAAGGAATGTTCATCTGTTTTTAATGGCCAAACAAAAGCTTGTTGAGAGAGAGAGAGAGAGAGAGAGAGAGAGAGAGAGAGAGAGAGAGAGAGAGAGAGAGAGAGAGAGAATGGCTGCAAACACTAAGAATGGTGATAGAAGAATTAAACAAATATGTGTTAGTACAGACGTTATAGAATTTATTAAGATTCCGTTTCAATTATTTAATATAAATATTTTAAAGGGGAAAATATATACCAGAGGAAGAAGGGAATTTTGTGAAACAATTTCGACAGCAATCCAATTTCCTGGCTGTCTTAGGCCTTCCATGAAAATGTTATGGTATCATATGTTAAAAAGACGGATGCTACTGTTGGATCCCTTAGCACTTTAGATAAATGGACCTATAGAAGAATGTCCGGGGATTTTGCTTGTTTGGGCTAAGGAATGTAGGGTATTTGTATTCGAATAATGGTTTTACGTATAGAATATTCAATTTCATAAATTTTCATACATTCAACATCAAATGTTTGTTTATGCATCATGTATGTCTGTGTCTGACGAAGACTTATCTGAAATAGTTAAGTCTTATTTTTATGCTGTACTACATTGCTCTTCATTTAAAAATTTTATTGTTTTATATACTTATTAGACAGATATCTCACGTAACGCTTTGTAGGTGCTAATTTTTTTGCCATAAGTTATATGTCTGTTTTACCTGTCTCTTCTAGCAGTTATTTTGAATTGTAAATGCAGGGTTTCCCCATGTTACACCTGGGCGCTGAGTGGCCTCCCAGGCCCTAGTGCTGGGGCATATTGTCCAGTTCATAAATCCATCTATCCATTAGGAAATTTCAATGCTCTGTCGTCCACATTTGCATTATTTGATGCCATTTTATTGTATGGAAGGAATTCATCCGCCTTCCTGTATCCTAGGATTATGCTTTTTGCTGCAATTAATTTCTAAGTACTGTATTTTGCAATCTTATTCCAGATACTCGGCTGATTCCCAGATTCTTAAGTCTTATTCTATACCCCTATCAACACAATATTTCCAATCTTTACAGACGTTTAACACTCCAATGTACCATCTGTATTTCTCTGCTACACCATTATGTTTCTACATATTATCCCTCCAAGTTCCAACTGTGCACTATACATTACCATCTCTGCTCACCCTGCGCACCTGCTCACAGCGCGCCCAGCAGTAGACCGCTTTTTTTGCCACTATTCCTTATAAGACTGTCATACTACTGCCTCTGGGTATTCTTTATGGTATTTTTTATTTTCTTGTGACATTTTAATACTCTGTAACTGTTACAACGTAAGTTACACCCTTCCCTTTACACTTATTTGGCTTCATGGGTACCTCCTTGAAGTAGCTACATATTTTTTTCTCAAAACCATTCACATATTTTAATATCCCGCTGTTTAATATCCGTTAATTTAGTCGATAAAGGTCAAGATGAGGAGAATTGTACTTTATAATGTTAATATTACAAATTCTGCAATTTAATTTTTGTCTTTTCTTTTTCATCTTTCTTGCTTTTGAAGTGATTAACAGGAGATAGTCGCATTTGTTTTTGTTCAAAAAATTTGAATAGGCTATTCAGTTAAGGAGCTGTAAATGAAATACAGGTCGAGTTGCAATTTACTAAGTATCTCCAATAATCGTAAATGCAAATTAAATCATTCGAGTTGGAAAGCTAGTAAATTACAAAAGAAGAGACGGGGTTATAAATTTACCTCTCTATAGAAGTTGTAGTCTTGACATTTGTCATTAGTCATCAATTTTTTTTTTTTATTGGTTAAGTTGCATATTTAATATTGGTTGCCTTCCTGTACACATGCGGGGAAGATGAAAAATTGAAAACGTGAAATATGGGTGAGTAACTATATATAGAATAATCGAGATGCAGAACTGATAGCCGAGATAGTTCGGCATGATTTCAGTAAAGATTATAAAACAACACATTTTACCGAATAATAAGGATTCCATAATCTAATTACGTCGCTCTTGTGACCCCAAAATTGGTTTCTGTGATGCAGTTTATTAACACGCATAAGGTTTCTGTGGTGAGCTATTATTGGCTATACTCATCTCGGTGGCTACAGCTATCCTCTCTCTCTCTCTCTCTCTCTCTCTCTCTCTCTCTCTCTCTCTCTCTCTCTCTCTCTCTCTCTCTCTCGTTGAAGTACTTGTTAATTATTCTATCTGTCGTCTGTCTATTTGTTGAAATTACCACCACACCTAAAAGGATATTGTTGGAGACTATAAACCTTGTTCCGAGTTGAATTTCTGTAAAGTATCGCAAACCCTTAAATTGGAGAACCGAATATGATTTTTTTTTTCATAGCAAAGGCTCCTCGTTAAATATTAGCTTTGCTTTCAAATAATATTGTTCCACGTGTTTAATTACTAAAAAGGAATATTTTGTAGATTACATTTAGGCAGACACTATGGTTTGATATGGCGAAGAAACTATCAGTCGATTAAGACAAACACCGTTGATAAGAACAACATAAATTGATTTTTTTGTATTTTTTTTCAAGTTCTCAATGCAATTAGGTAAAACGTGTAGCTAGATTTTTTTTTATGAAACGTCCAAAGTGTCCTTTATTATTGAATATATTTTTACATATTCATATATATATATATATATATATATATATATATATATATATATATATATATATATGTATACATGTATTTATGTATGTATATATACATATATGTATATATATACACATATATGTATATATATATATATGTATATACATATATATATATATATGCATATATATATATATATATATATATATATATATATATATATATATATATATATATTTTCATTATGAACACAGCCTTTTCTTATTGAGATATTGATGGAAATTAATGTTTACTTCGTAAAAATGTAGCTACAAGTATTACTGAATTGCAATGAGACTATAACAAACTACTGACGAAATTAACTGACACATTTTTTGGTTCTCCTTTCTTGCCGCCCCTGTCCTTGTTCACCAACTAATATGATTATCCCTGTGCTTCGTCGGTCATGTTGTCCTTTATTCGTGATTTTTTCCCTATCACACGTCATCCCCCTTTTTCCATCGTTTTTAGTTCGTTTATCGAATGGTAAAAATCAGCTCGTTAAATGGATCAAAAGACGACTTGAGCAAAGGGGAAATTTCGCTTTCATTTCCCTATTGTCCATAAAAACAAAACTTTTGTTTTGGATGCACTAATGATGTTATTCAGTTCAGTTAGGACAAGTCAATGTTTCCCTTGTTGATTTGACAGTGCAGATATAATTGTTTTGGCATGCTCTTATAGTATTGATAATTTTTTTTTTTTTTTTTTTTTCAATACAAGTGTTATGGAATTCTGTGTGAATAATATGTTATAGGTGACAGCGTATGTCCAGGGCAGAGAATTGGTTAATTTTGTCGTTAGATTGGGCTTATGAATTATGATCTCAAACAGCTCAGTTATGTGTTGCATGATAAACTTTGAGATAACTAAATTCTCGGTTCATTTTCGCTTGGTTTATTGCAGTAGCGGACTCAGCACCTAGTCTGGTCCCCCAAATTTGGATGCTTAAACCGGACGAGGAAGTATGAATGAGCGCGTTTGTTGAAAGTGCAACAAACCTGTGTTTATTTAAGCAATCGAATTAGGTTGCAAGTTGTAGGTCGACCTTTGCTGGTGGCAGCTGGCGGAGGAGGGGAGGAGAAAAAGAGCGACTAGGATGGGAAATATTAGACTACTAGTGTACGCGACCCTTCAAAAGTGACCCCTGAATATTTTGATATACACATTCATCCCTTGCTACCCCCTCCCCCTTTCCTAACTACAACATGGCAGTTGTGGTACCTCTTGAGGGACCCCCCTTTCACCAGGGTATGACAACTCTTCTCACGTTTGGGAATACCGATGTATGTGTGACCAGAAAGAATATATATATATATATATATATATATATATATATATATATATATATACATATGTATATTTATGTATATACATAGATGTACTGTACAATTATGTATATATATATATATATATATATATATATATATATGTGTGTGTGTGTGTGTGTAGGCCTATACATATATATATATATATATACAGTATATTTATATATAATATGTATATATATGTATATATGTATATATATATATATATATATAGAGAGAGAGAGAGAGAGATAGAGAGAGAGAGAGAGAGAGAGAGAGAGAGAGAGAGGTATATGGCTAGACGTTTCCTCTTATATATGGATATGGCTCCCTCAAAAACTGTATACCATCTAAACGGGAGAGCCCTACCCCCCCCCTCTCTCTCTCTCTCTCTCTCTCCTCTCTCTCTCTCTCTCTCTCTCTCTCTCTCTCTCTCTCTTCTAATTTGTTATCAATGTTTCTTTCTTTTATGTTTAATGGACCCCGAGATATCAGTACATAACCTGGTCGGAGGGAGATTATCTGAAAATACACATTCTTGGTCATATTCAATTTCAATCTTACCCTTATAATTCTTATCACAGATTGACAAGTCAGCACATGTCTGCATATTTTGTATTTGTGCATACACCCAAATATGTTCATGGTTCGGTACGTAGCTATGCGATCACGATATCTTTATACCCGTAAAAGGTTTTTTTTCTTTCTTTTTTTTTTTTGCTTATGTACAAGATTATGAATGATTTAAGAATGGTAAGGGTGGGTAAGCTGGTAAAATACAAAATCAGAGACGAAGTTATTAGTTTTACTAGTCTATAGAAGTTACAATCTTAAGATATTAGTGATTGGTCATCAAAAGTCGCATATTGAATTTTGGTTGCCTTCGTGAACACATGCGGAGAAGGGAAACAGTTGAAAACATGAAAGGATTTTATTTGAGTGACTATTTTTACTTATTTATCATTACTAATATACGGGGATAAGGTTGATTTTGACAAGGGCATTGGTAAAGTGCTGTATGTTCCTTCTTTCGGTATTCCTCAGTAAATTCTTCGTACAGGCTGCGTATTACTTGTCATTAATTTTATGAAATTCGGTACAGTATTTTAAGAGGCGATTCTGACGATGCAGTTTCTATGGATTTGTGATGTTTTGAATCTTTATTGTAAAAGTTTACTCTATTTGCAGTTGGAACAGTAAATTTGCGCACTTCGTACCATAAATCGTTGATTTACGGATATTAGCTTACTCTCTCTCTCTCTCTCTCTCTCTCTCTCTCTCTCTCTCTCTCTCTCTCTCTCTCTCTCTTAAAATGATAATGTCTTGAATATTATTGCGATAACTTACATGAAAATATTTCTGATGATATATAGTGGTATTTTCTGTGTGCACGTGGCATAACTTTTACACACGCAACCAAAAAAAAAAAAAAAAAAAAACGACGCTGAGTCTTGTTTAATAGTGATTAATGCCACCATTTTTTATATTGAACTAATATACGCGACCCGTCAAAAATGACGGCTAAATGTTTAGATAGTACACGCGTACCCACCCCATCTGACAGGGTATGACCACTCTCTATCCTACGAGTGACGGCGAGAGCTGAGCGTGACCAATGTATATATATATATATATATATATATGTATATATATATATATATATATATATATATATATATATATATATATATATATATATATATATGTCCAGCTTTGCGTCAATAGGCGTAGGAGGTGATGATGATAATGATATATATCTACACTTGCTCTTTATTATATAGAGGAAATGGCAGGTTGCTGACCACCGTATCGTTGCTACGTAGTGAAGGTGACATTGGCAAACACGCCTGCGTACAGACGACTTTTTTTCAGATTAGCTTTCAAAACATTTACGCGTAAAACGCGTATTATGGTTATTAGATAGTTTATGTTACATTCATTTTTAATGGATTTCCTGACTTGTCATTGGTTATGTTAGAGCTGCAACGCCTTTTACGTGACTATTTTTAGTTAATAAAATCGTTTCAGTTATTTGTTCTACACGAATACAAACCCGAGTCCTTTTAAAGTACTCAGTTATGTATAGCTAGGAAAAAATTTAATTGTTTTAAAATTTGTGATATTGTCTTTATTGATTGTGTTTTGATAAATATAAGCGAAGTACTTTCAGTACAGTTGCTATTAAGTTCTAGACCAGAGAGTATGGACCTCTCTATTTCTCTGTTCCTTTATTATTTTCCTTTGTCTCCAATAAAGGGAAAGTTCGTTAGCTATAATTGTGCAAAAAAGAAAAGAAAAATTCGGTAACTGTAAATAATTATTAATCCTTTTGTACTAACACGCTTTCTGCTGCCACAGTTTGTATATTTCATAACGATAAGTAATGACACCGTTGTATGTGCCAACTTCAAAATATTCTGTCTGCGTCATCGGTTTTGTCTGGCTACTGTTACAGGGAAGTTGAAAAGGGCAGGTAAGTGTTTAAAAAGGTTATTAGGGGAGTGGGTGAGCAGATGGCCTATGGGTTTAGTTGGGTGGGTGGAGGAGACTGAGCTGCCCACCGCATGGCCAGGTTTTTTTTTTTTTTTTTTTTTTTTTTTTTTTTTTTTTTCTTTCTGGTATGGACAAGTAAGGTAAGGTAAGGTGATGATGCTGGCTGGCTGGCTGGCTGGGTTTACCGTTGCTTGCACTGTGGGGTCATCTGGCAGCTTGCCCACTCGGACACTTGGATTCTCTCTCTCTCTCTCTCTCTCTCTCTTATCTTTCATCATTTGATTATTCATAGTTTGGGTTAAACTTTATTTTATCATGAATTAGTTAAACTGCAAAGGTTTCATTAAGCGTTCAAATATAATTTTTTTACATAGTTGTCCTAGAAAGTTTTTTTATCCGTTTCTTTTTCTTGGACATCTTCATCCTTTGGGATCTGAGTTTTTCCATTTCTCAATTTCCTTCTCCCATCTAACTATGAACTAAGGTCTGTATTTCTTCGTACACAGTTCCGGCAGTACTCCTTTCCATTTCCTCTTTTCACGTTTCTATTCTTATTTATCACCTAATCTCCCAAACACTCCTTTTCATCATCCGCCTTTTATTACTTTCATCCTAGGGTTTGATCTTTCTCGGTCCACCCATCTGTAATTTTATCTAATTCTTTTTCTCTTCATGCCAACAACCATTTTCGTTCAGGTCTTTTTTTCATATA
>NC_090725.1:124791070-124801070 GCF_036898095.1 Palaemon carinicauda | reverse complement strand
TATATATATCCTTATGTACCATATACATACACACACAAAACATGATGAACATTGGCATTATGACTTTCCATAACATTTTGATAACAATGAAAAGTATGAAGGTTAAAAGTACAGGAAAAAAAAAACTTGAGCGAAAGGCATGATTTCTCGTTTGATGTATTCATTATGTTCCACCATAACAATTACACAGCATTGCAAAATCAAGTTTTCGGTCACATCTTCCCCCAAGATTATTGTTACTAGAAATTCTACGAAAAATTTGCCTAATTTAAATGTATAGTATCCTCTTTCACGAACGTTAATGACATGTATATATATATATATATATATATATATATATATATATATATATATATATATGTATATATATATATATATATATGTATATATATATATATATATATATATATATATATATATATATGTGTGTGTGTGTGTATTATATATGTATGCATGTAAAATATGTATAATAGATTTATGTATTCATGTTCATATAAATTTAATATATAGAGTTATACACAAGTTCTATGGAAGTTTAAAAAGAGAGGAAAAATATCTATGGACGATTACAAAGATTGTTGGCTGGAGGCCTAACGAGGACACTGGGCTCGTTACGGGTTATTAATTGCGCATCGACCGAAAAAAAAGTGACTTGCTCTTGGTAATGATTTATGAGTCTTCCGATGGTCTCCCATATCTTAAGGATGGGTGAAGAAGGGTTTCTTATTTCACTTTCTATCTGGCTCTTGTTTTGATGTAAACATCTCTCTCTCTCTCTCTCTCTCTCTCTCTCTCTCTCTCTCTCTCTCTCTCTCTCTCTCTCTCTCTCTCTCTCTAATAGAATTATTGGTTGAAGATAATTCGGTTAATCGTTTATCAATTTCGGTGCAAAGTGATTTTGGATCGAACCAGACTGTTTCTATTTTCCTTAGAAACCCCTTTCAAGATTGAATTTTCTCGTAGGTTGATTGGTCTTTTTTTTCTGTACACTTTGTTTTCTGTTGTTTAATTGCTTGAAGCATTTTTGCTGGTAGTGCTTGGGAAATTGTCCCGCTTTCTTCTTAAAAAATGTTATTTGGTTTTCTCTTTCGTTCTAATTTCCTTTGTAGTTCATGTTATATTTCTCAAAAGTTTATTTCTTTGTTAAAAATACTTCTGCCAGCTTCAGTTGGAACGGCAAAGAACAACTGGGCAAATTTTCGTCAAATCTTACTTGAAAAGTAGGAATTATGAATTTGATTTGAAGCAACAACGTTAAAAATAAGAATGTTGATAAAGAAAATGCCTCGAATGGAGAAAGAGGATTACTTGTTTCACGTGTTTACTGTTTTGCACATTCGTACAGTATCCCCCGCCTACAATCGTACTGTCTAATTAATTGATACCCTAGACAAGTAAACGGTTTTGCTTTGAACTGAGCATCTTTGTAGTAATTTTGTAACTTCCGTAAAGTATTTCTATCTACAGAAAATTTGTTTCGTTTCAATATGATGTTTAAGGTCGTGCAATTATAGTATGATCATTGACAGAATGTGAAAACTTCTTGTTATGCAAAATACAGTATATGACTATCTGATATACTTTTTCTATTGGATTTTATGCGTATATTTTGCTTACGGTCTTTTAGATTTGTATTTTCTCATCATCATAAAGTTTAGCTTGTAACTTTTCTGTTTTTATCATCGTTCTGAAGTCATTGATCCAGTATCATTGGTTGTCAAATGTGGTTCCTCACTAGATCCAGTTACAAAAGAAAGCATTTGTCATTTGGATACAGTTTGGATTTCATCTAGAGTTTTGCCTGTATAACCTTGAGTTTAGGTTGACCTTGGAGAATGGTATTTGAGAAAGGGTTGTCGACTGACTCACGTCCCAATCTCTTCTGCTGCTGGCGAAGATGAAGAATGGAGAGAGCAGATGGCGATGCGGTTGTCGCTTTGTGTTGTTGATGAAGACCGCACCGCATGGGTGGTTGTTTTGGGTAAGGGATGTTTCCACTAATACCTCTCTCTTTACTTATCCCTCCGTTGTTACGTTGTCCCATTTTTCTCTAACTCTTGGGTCTTAAAATGCAGTCGCCTTTGGCATTTGTTCACATACAATTACATGAATTGTTTTGCTCATTTTTTGGCTAAAGCTGGTCATGGATTTTGGTCCTACTGACACCAAGGTTAATGACTTTGATGATTTTATTTGCTATTACTTCACCGACAGGCATGATTGTTGTGGCAAGTAAATGGAATTGGCATTGGCGACGCTATTGTTAAAATTACATAATTATAGAACTAAGGTGAGGGTACCCTTGATTTTACAGAAAAGTATGGGACATTAATGGAATATCAATTTGTGCACTCAAATCATGTCAGAGCATTTGTTTCCCCTTTAGTTTTGTCGTATAACCTCTTATCAGATTACCCTTATACGTTTTTAGAGACGAGGGTCTAATTCTCTGAAGATTGTAACGGTGGAGTTTCGGGTTAGGAGTATAAGGAACACCTCTTTCTTGTAACAGTTATTGTTACTTTCTAACGATTACTTTCCTTAATTGAATGGAAGAACGGGTTTTTACAAATAGAATTTCATGCTTCGTGGACAATGTTCGCTATGCTATTGTATTGTTCTTATGGTCATTCGTTTGCCCTTCTCTAATGCCTGAAAATGAAAACAAAGAACCTCTTGCTTCAATCTTTAGGGATATGTTAGTGACGTGTTTATATACGGATCTCTCTCTCTCTCTCTCTCTCTCTCTCTCTCTCTCTCTCTCTCTCGTGCGCATCGCGCCAGACCAAATTCCATTGATGGTTTTATCAGTCCCTTCCATTCCTGCAACATTCTTCGCCTGTAAGATAAAGATTATTTATATGTTGCAGAAATGCTGCAGTATTTTTCTTTCTTAGGAAAATGGGAGAGAATCACTCTAACCCCTAGGTTAGGTAACTTTTGAGAAAAGAAAAATGTGGTAAAACTCTCTCTCTCTCTCTCTCTCTCTCTCTCTCTCTCTCTCTCTCTCTCTGATAGGCGTAACGGATGTAATGACCCCAGTCAGGCTTATGTCTTTATTAGTTACCTTAGCTATAAGACCAGAAGTCAAGGCCATCTTTGGGGAATGTGGTGAGGAATTCTCTAGAGTCTAGCTGGCTTGGTTCTATCCCGATGATGATAAAAATCCTTTTTAATATATTGTTAATCACTAACCTATTGAGAACACTTTATTGCCAACATCAATAATCTTCTCCCTCAGGAGATGATGATATTTATTTTATAATCAGGATGGGGAATTGTGTTATGATAACTGTATGTAAAGCTCGCAGGGATGGTTTTAGTAGTGGATATCGAATTATGATAAGGGCACTAGAATAACAACGATTTTGAAATTGTTCCTCTTCCTCCGCTTATGGTCACAATGGGGTTTTTGGGGAAAGTGAATTTTGGATTCCAGGGATTGTTCACTATCAGAAAATTGAAAACGTGGTAATTTAGAGAGAGAGAGAGAGAGAGAGAGAGAGAGAGAGAGAGAGAGAGAGAAAATAAGCCATGGTTTTAAGCTGAGAATTCGCTACAGTTTTTTCTTTTCTTTATCTTTCAACTTACTACAGCCATCAGATCGTAACTCTCTCCTCAGACCGTAATAACTGCCAGATGCCAAGTCCTTCAACCCACGCATTCAAACTCCGATAGGCCAAGTTTCAATGGTTAGTTCCCACTGACTATTCGCTACAGACAAGCAACCGCTACTACTATCTCTTATGACGCCCCATCTACTTGTCGAGTCTCCGTCTTTAAAGAGTTGACGTGGAATGCCAACCTGCCATTCTTGCGGTTTGTTGTGGTGTGCTTTTAGGGGACTAAGAAAGGTGTTTCTGCGGTTTAGCGATAAAGTGGAAGTTTTCTTTGTTAATAGGCGTTTGCTTTTACTTATACGAAAAGGTGTTGGTGCACGCATTTGCAAAACAAACAAGCAAGGTTCTTTCCCCCCCCCATTATTGTGTTTGGGAAAGGTAATGCATCTTTTCGAAACAGTTGTATATTACTTTGTATCATAATTATGGATATTAGGAAATTGAATGAACTTCTTAATCTACAATCATATTGATACTAACATTAAAAAGTTAGTCTCTAGAAAATATGGAAATTGTAGACATTGGTAGATCGTTAAATCAAAAGAATTCTATTAAAAGACCAAAAGTGCCTTTGCCCCGTAGGAGGTGCATTGTGGTTATTACTTGAAAGGTCTTTGCAGCATCTCTTTGGTCCTTTATAATTTACCTAGGTTTCAGATTTCATACTTCCATCTTGGTGTCCAACATCTCAACTTTTACTTCAAGGTGCAAAAGCAGGATTTTCCTAATATGATCCAAATTCTAAAATTCATAGAATCCATGAATCCCAAAATTGTCAAATGATAATGTTTCATTCTATTTTATAATGATTGTGTATCGTTTACTTTGTAAAATAAATAACTGATATGAACACGGACGTATCTTGAAATATGAAATATGCCATCGATATTAATAATTATGGCATATGACATGCCCCTCGGCCTGGGTATGACTTGTCCAGATATTCATGTAAAAATTACTCTCTTATTAGACTTATTTTGTCCACTACCCCGAATTTTACAAACTATGGGGATGCAAATCAATATCAAGATTTTACACGAGGGATTCCATTATGCCCTCAAAATCTGCACCGAAATCTATAGTAATTAGCCATATCCAGTCCACGAAAATCCGTAAAAATGACTATTATTCTTTTTTTTTTTTTTTTATATTGGTGCAAAAAGTAACTAAGTCAGTTATCTCATTATGACGTTTTCCGTAGCTCAGAATTATGAAGTTTTATTTACCTTGTTTTACAGTTACCGGTATTTTTCTTCATCGCCCTATTTTTTGTATACTTCTATGGCCTACTTGAATGTTTCTCAGAGAAGTAAAAGCTTTAAATAAACGATAAAAAAAGATTACGGAGCCTTAATATTTGAAACTTGATCTTGCCCCTTCTCCACGTGACATTTTATTGCGACCTCTCGGATTAACACCCGCGTGTTGGCAGTCTTCTTGAGAATTATATAAGGTGATAACTGAGTGTGTTATGGCATATAAAAGAAAGCCTACAGGTTCCGTCTTTTCCAATTATTTTGTCTGTAATAAAATAGTTCATTTCAAATAATTACAACTCTTAAGTATTATTGTTTATAGTAGTTTCGTAAGCATTTTGGAATTATGTATTTATGCGACAATTTGATAAAAAAAAAAAATAATTCGTGTTTATTTAATGGGTATATTTAATGTACATTAATTTATGTCAAATAATGGCAACATACCAAAACACATTTTAGCCTTGTTACTATTATTTACAAAAACTGCAGCTAATTCCTGTCAGTAGAAGAAAATTTAAAACGAACATAATTCGGTTAGAGAATGATAAGATTTTTATGCCTGCCATTAACGGTTCTCTTGGATGAACTTAAGTATTAAAAAATATACTGAATGTATTGCAGTGGCTTTTTGTTTGAAATAAAACAAATCTCTCTCTCTCTCTCTCTCTCTCTCTCTCTCTCTCTCTCTCTCTCTCTCTCTCTCATTTAGTAAAGACTTCACCGAGATATTTCTTTTCATGTTTTCTTGACAATTTTTGGTCACGATTCTTCTTCATTCCTTTTCTGTTAAAATAAAGTCTCAGTAAAGTTAGACCTTGTCTGACCTCTTAAACTTCTTTGAAATGGGTTTTCCCGAGTTTTCTTTATAAACGTTTTGTAAGATATCATCACGATGTAGCCTACTGCTTAACTGAACTTGAAAAATGAACTTTTTTCCTTTCAGTATTATTGGTTTCGTATTTGCCCCTTATTGATGCCTCACCAGCATTGCCGTTATTAATATTTATATGGTTAGATTTCTCCTTTTACAGTGTGTCTATGTTGTTTGTTGTTTACTATTCCAGTATTAACCTTTATTACGCAGGTTTCTGGAATTAGTCAGATCTGCCTGGAACTATGGAAAGTACATTTATGGTGAGCGGGTTGCTAAGGAAGGAACAAAAATGTACTGGAATAAGTCGGCAATCTCAAAAAAAAAAAAAAAAAATCCGTAAGGCTGTTTGTGCTACACCTGCAATTTTATTTGAATGTTTGATTTTTTATTTAGAAATTTTTCTTAGATGCAAATTGTAGGTGTTATTTACAATTTACACATGGTAGCTCAGTGTGAATTCTCCATGAAACATTACTAAAAAAACAAACAAATCTTAGTAGAGTAGTAACAATAGTATTAGTAGTTGTAATAGTAGTTTATCCATTTCAATAATTGCGAGTAATGGTGTTAAATGAGAGTGTCTTCCATTCGTAATCAAGATAGACACTTCTCATTAACATTCTAATCACTGTGGGAGGTATAGGCATTAAGAAAGGGAATTCAAACGTACCAGGTCGATGATGGGAAACAGAATGAAGATTAGAGTAAAAAGAGAAATCTTTTTCTTTATTCATTCATTGAATATTTCTTGAAGATTATTAATTAATTCCTTATTGATAACTAACCAACATAATGTTGTAACGTTTATTACTTGCTGTTTTTTTTTCATTTTGATACTTGATTCGTAGATATTTATTGGCATATCTTTATCAGCAAAGAATTAGTAATTGTTTTGAATAGTCTTTTCGTCCATTAGTTTTCTAGTATACCATTTCATAGGATAAGATTGGTGGCTAGTATTCTATAGTAGATTCTTTTACCTTTTAGAAGTATTACCAATGTTTCCGGGTCAATGATAGCTTTTCTTATTTCTTATTAATAATATAATTTTGTGTAAAGATTAAATATACCTTAGGTTACTTTTACACAATTTGTTTGAATTGAGTTTGTAATTATTCTCTGCGTTTTGTTAAATAATCTTTACCTTTCTGAAACTACTTTCATGTCAGAACAGCAAGTAGAGTGGCAATAGTATTTATAAAAATGACTCGTCAGTGTTTCTGATGTGAAACTTTTTTTTTCTCTATGGGAATTTAGATTAGGAAAACTATACTAAGAAAACTGTCAAGATCTTAAATTTCACGAAGAATTGGAGAACAGGACATATTATTAGCTCAAAGAGTACTGGAAAAATGCTTCAAAGTTTGAAGTTCATTTAACAAATTTCTCCTGCAAAATCCATAACTAATGTCCATGTCCATGGACTGTATATCATTAGAAAAATGTATTTATTAAATTAATTTTGCGCTAGCGTTAGAAAGGATCATTATTTTTAATAAATTTCTGATAATATTGTTGTTCTATCAGTATATGTATTTTAAGATCTGTATGATATTAAGATCCAAAATTCAAACGATACCGAAGATATGCAAGTTAACACACACGCTCGCTCTCTCTCTCTCTCTCTCTCTCTCTCTCTCTCTCTCTCTCTCTCTCTAGGAGCGCATTCACCGACTGAATATCGAACTGGACGAAATGTGACTCATACTTTGTTATTGTAATCATCACATCACAGTTCTAACAGCTGTAAGAAGAGAGAGAGAGAGAGAGAGAGAGAGAGAGAGAGAGAGAGAGAGAGAGAGAGAGAGGAGAGAGAGAGTATAACTTTCTTCTCTCTCTCTCTCTCTCTCTCTCTCTCTCTCTCTCTCTCTCTCTCTCTCGGAGCACAATAATTGCTGACGCCCTTGACTGATAATTTGGCCGACCTGTGTTTGCTCCTAGGTTTATGAATGGACAATAAGAGAGCAATTCTTAAAGATTCAGTAAGTTATGCCGTTTAACTTTAGATTTCGTATGTACTTGTTGCTGGTCACATTTTGTAGGTCGCAGTTGGGAAATAGATGTGTGTGATTAGTTCTTTAAAATGTATGCATTTTTCGTAATTAAATTGGAAAACTTGATAGCTTCATTGATATAATCTCCACCTCAGCGGAATAAACCATTCATCAAATACTGTATTAGTTTTTGTGTAAATTTTGCAAATAGAACAGAAAATGAAAAAGGGAATAAGAACTTATATTCATAGTTTTCAAATTCTGTAGTATTTATTTTATATTTTATAATTATATTTGTATTGGTACAATTTCTTGGTGAAGGAAATAATTGGTGACACTATTCATAGTTTTCAATCCTTCTTATTAAACAAGACAAAAGAGTATTTATGGCATCAAACTTTTTCTGATTTGAATATCCATTTCATGGGCATAACGTATTAATCCCTTGAAAATCAGTGGGACTTGCTTTGTCTCAACATGGGGAACACAAAACATTTATACATATAACCCAAGACTAGTACACAAGAGAAGTGGTTACGTGTAGTGATTACCATCTTCAAGGGTAAATAAAACTGAAACAACCCATCTGCTGCAAATGGTGTCGCTAATGTTAACATCTGTACAAAGCGTAATTGGAAATAACAAATTAGTAGGAAAATCTCTCTCTCTCTCCTCTCTCTCTCTCTCTCTCCTCTCTCTCTCTCTCTCTCTCTCTCTCTCTCATTAAATGAAAGCCATTTACTCTATGCCAGAAATTTTGTCCTGAATAAAAAGCAGAAAATCAGATATATATTTTCCCCTAAGAAACTTTTTTTCTTTCTTTTTTTTTTTTTAGTAATGTCATTGCCTCCGTTTGCGTTCGAAGGAAATAGTCTCATTATTTTTCGTTTTGAAGTTTCCTTTGTCTGTTATTGGCAAGAAAATACATGACGTTCAATTCTTGGATATAGTCTTGGAAGGTTATTCCACGGCAAAGCCGTATTTGACATTTCTTTTTCTTTTGTAAACCTTTTTACTGTGTATATATGTATATACGTGTATATTTATTTATATGGTATTTATACATTATATATATATATATATATAAATATATATATATATATATATATATATATATATATATATATATATATATATATATATACATATACAGTATGTAGAGAGAGAGAGAGAGAGAGAGAGGAGAGAGAGAGAGAGAGAGAGGAGAGAGAGGAGAGAGAGAGAGAGTTCTATGTAGTGTGTATAGTGCATAAATATATAAATATGTGTATTTTATGTATATATATATATATGTGTGTGTGTATATATATATATATATGTGTATATAATATATATATATATATATATATATATATATATATATATATATATATATAATATATATATATATATATCTATATATATATATATATATACAGTATACAGTATATATATATAATGTATTGAAAAATGTAGGTATTAACACAAATGTAGAATGCCTTAACAACTTGAGATTTACTGATGACATACTGTAGTTATGTTTAGTGAATCTGGGGAGGAATATAAGATTTGTATAGTGAAAGCTGAAATATAGGACTGAAAATGAATATGAGTAAAACAAAAATAGTGTTCGGTTTAAACGTAGAGAGAGCGAATAAGTGTTATGGACGAACCTCGAGATTGTTAAAGAATACACGTACTTGGAACAGGCAATGAGTGGTTCCCCAGGACATGAGAAGGATAAGTATGGGATGGAGAGGTTTTGGTAAAGAATGTTAGATTATGAGAATTAAAATGCCACTTTCTATAAAAAGAAAATCATTTAATCAGATAGTCCTACTAGTATTGACCTATGCATCGGAAACTTACTGTAGAGCTAAGCTACTAAAGCCTTAGGACATACGCTAGTTACAACTGAAAGAGCTATGGAAAGAATAACGATGAGAAAAAAGATCAACATGGATCCGAGAACAAACTAAAGTAGAGGATATTCTAACATGTAAGGAAAAGAAATGGACATGGTCAGGACATATAATGAAAATGACAAATAATTAGATGGACAAGAAGAATAATCAGAATGGGTCCCTAGAGGTTGCGAAAGAAGCAGGGGAAGGAAGAGAAGACGATGGGTTGACGAGCTTAGAAAATTTTTCTGGTATACACAAGCATAGAAAGACCATAAACAGACGCGTGTGGAAGGCTGTCTGAGGCATTTGTCGTGGAGTGGATCAGCAACAGCTGATGATGATGTGTGTTTGTGTGTGTGTATGATAC
>NC_090725.1:124777060-124787060 GCF_036898095.1 Palaemon carinicauda | reverse complement strand
CATCGTACAGAGGAAGTGTCTTTCCCGATTGAATGTCGGCAGCATAACACAACACCACTTTATGTCAACAGCGGTGCTTCAATTGGAATAGTTAATTGCGATATGAGAGAGAGAGAGAGAGAGAGAGAGAGAGAGAGAGAGAGAGAGAGAGAGAGAGAGAGAGAGAGAGAGAGAGTTAATATTTCTTCACCAAAATGGTATTTAGTACGATTAGTCTTATTCTTATGTGAAATCCAAATACATTTGTTCCTTGTGTATTATATCATTGGCATTAGTTTTTGAATTGCAATAACACCTTTTTTCCTTTTGATTTTGGCAAGATGCATTGGGAATACACTTGACAGTTGACCTTCTATATATTTAAATAATAACTGTGACTTGGCAAGTGCGTTTGGGGAAGATTTTTTTTAAAGTAAAAACTTTTTTTCCGGTACTGGATATCAAGGAATGTTCATCTGTTTTTAATGGCCAAACAAAAGCTTGTTGAGAGAGAGAGAGAGAGAGAGAGAGAGAGAGAGAGAGAGAGAGAGAGAGAGAGAGAGAGAGAGAATGGCTGCAAACACTAAGAATGGTGATAGAAGAATTAAACAAATATGTGTTAGTACAGACGTTATAGAATTTATTAAGATTCCGTTTCAATTATTTAATATAAATATTTTAAAGGGGAAAATATATACCAGAGGAAGAAGGGAATTTTGTGAAACAATTTCGACAGCAATCCAATTTCCTGGCTGTCTTAGGCCTTCCATGAAAATGTTATGGTATCATATGTTAAAAAGACGGATGCTACTGTTGGATCCCTTAGCACTTTAGATAAATGGACCTATAGAAGAATGTCCGGGGATTTTGCTTGTTTGGGCTAAGGAATGTAGGGTATTTGTATTCGAATAATGGGTTTAGGGATAGAATATTCAATTTCATAAATTTTAATACATTCAACATCAAATGTTTGTTTATGCATCATGTATGTTTGTGTCTGACGAAGACTTATCTGAAATAGTTAAGTCTTATTTTTATGCTGTACTACATTGTTCGTCATTTAAAAATTTTATTGTTTTATATACTCATTAGACAGATATCTCACGTAACGCTTTGTAGGTGCTAATTTTTTTGCCATAAGTTATATGTCTGTTCTACCTTTCTTTTCTAGCAGTTTTTTTGTATTGTAACTGCAGGATTTTCCCATGTTACACCTGGGCGCTGAGTGGCCTCCCAGGCCCTAGTGCTGGGGCATATTGTCCAATTCATAAATCCATCTATCCATTAGGAAATTTCAATGCTCTGTCGTCCACATTTGCATTATTTGATGCCATTTTATTGTATGGAAGGAATTTATCCGCCTTCCTGTATCCTAGCATTATGCTTTTTGCTGCATTTAATTTTAAGTACTGTACTTTTGCAATCTTATTCCAGATACTCGGGTAATTCCCACATTCTTAAGTCTTATTCTATACCCCTATCAACACAATATTTCCAATCTTTACAGACGTTTAACACTCCAATGTACCATCTGTATTTCTCTGCTACACCAGTATGTTTCTACATATTATCCCTCCAAGTTCCAACTGTGCACTATACATTACCATCTCTGCTCACCCTGCGCACCTGCTCACAGCGCGCCCAGCAGTAGACAGCTTTTTTTTGCCACTATTCCTTATAAGACTGTCATACTACTGCCTCTGGGTATCCTTTATGTTATTTTTTATTTTCTTGTGACATTTTAATACTCTGTAACTGTTACAACGTAAGTTACACCCTTCCCTTTACACTTATTTGGCTTCATGGGTACCTCCTTGAAGTAGCTACATATTTTTTTCTCAAAACCATTCACATTTTTAATATCCCGCTGTTTGATATCGGTTAATTTAGTCGATAAAGGTCAAGATGAGGAGAATTGTACTTTAATAATGTTAATATTACAAATTCTGCAATTTAATTTTTGTCTTTTCTTTTTCATCTTTCTTGCTTTTGAAGTGATTAACAGGAGGAGATAGTCGCATTTGTTTTTGTTCAAGAAAATTTTGAATAGGCTATTCAGTTAAGGAGCTGTAAATGAAATACGGTCGAGTTGCAATTTACTAAGTATCTCCAATAATCGTAAATGCAAATTAAATCATTCGAGTTGGAAAGCTAGTAAATTACAAAAGAAGAGACGGGGTTATAAATTTACCTCTCTATAGAAGTTGTAGTCTTGACATTTGTCATTAGTCATCAATTTTTTTTTTTTTATTGGTTAAGTTGCATATTTAATATTGGTTGCCTTCCTGTACACATGCGGGGAAGATGAAAAATTGAAAACGTGAAATATGGGTGAGTAACTATATATAGAATAATCGAGATGCAGAACTGATAGCCGAGATAGTTCGGCATGATTTCAGTAAAGATTATAAAACAACACATTTTACCGAATAATAAGGATTCCATAATCTAATTACGTCGCTCTTGTGACCCCAAAATTGGTTTCTGTGATGCAGTTTATTAACACGCATAAGGTTTCTGTGGTGAGCTATTATTGGCTATACTCATCTCGGTGGCTACAGCTATCCTCTCTCTCTCTCTCTCTCTCTCTCTCTCTCTCTCTCTCTCTCTCTCTCTCTCTCTCTCTCTCTCTCTCTCTCGTTGAAGTACTTGTTAATTATTCTATCTGTCGTCTGTCTATTTGTTGAAATTACCACCACACCTAAAAGGATATTGTTGGAGACTATAAACCTTGTTCCGAGTTGAATTTCTGTAAAGTATCGCAAACCCTTAAATTGGAGAACCGAATATGATTTTTTTTTTCATAGCAAAGGCTCCTCGTTAAATATTACTTTGCTTTCAAATAATATTGTTCCACGTGTTTAATTACTAAAAAGGAATATTTTGTAGATTACATTTAGGCAGACACTATGGTTTGATATGGCGAAGAAACTATCAGTCGATTAAGACAAACACCGTTGATAAGAACAACATAAATTGATTTTTTTGTATTTTTTTTCAAGTTCTCAATGCAATTAGGTAAAACGTGTAGCTAGATTTTTTTTTATGAAACGTCCAAAGTGTCCTTTATTATTGAATATATTTTTACATATTCATATATATATATATATATATATATATATATATATATACATATATATATATATATACATATATGTATGTATATATATACATATATGTATATATAGACACATATATTATATATATATATATATAATATATATATATATACAATATATATATATATATATATATATATATATCTATATATATGCATATATATATATATATATATATATATATATATATATATATATATATATATATATATATTCATTATGAAAAGCCTTTTCTTATTGAGATATTGATGGAAATTAATGTTTACTTCGTAAAAATGTAGCTACAAGTATTACTGAATTGCAATGAGACTATAACAAACTACTGACGAAATTAACTGACACATTTTTTGGTTCTCCTTTCTTGCCGCCCCTGTCCTTGTTCACCAACTAATATGATTATCCCTGTGCTTCGTCGGTCATGTTGTCCTTTATTCGTGATTTTTTCCCTATCACACGTCATCCCCCTTTTTCCATCGTTTTTAGTTCGTTTATCGAATGGTAAAAATCAGCTCGTTAAATGGATCAAAAGACGACTTGAGCAAAGGGGAAATTTCGCTTTCATTTCCCTATTGTCCATAAAAACAAAACTTTTGTTTTGGATGCACTAATGATGTTATTCAGTTCAGTTAGGACAAGTCAATGTTTCCCTTGTTGATTTGACAGTGCAGATATAATTGTTTTGGCATGCTCTTATAGTATTGATAATTTTTTTTTGTTTTTTTTTTTTTCAATACAAGTGTTATGGAATTCTGTGTGAATAATATGTTATAGGTGACAGCGTATGTCCAGGGCAGAGAATTGGTTAATTTTGTCGTTAGATTGGGCTTATGAATTATGATCTCAAACAGCTCAGTTATGTGTTGCATGATAAACTTTGAGATAACTAAATTCTCGGTTCATTTTCGCTTGGTTTATTGCAGTAGCGGACTCAGCACCTAGTCTGGTCCCCCAAATTTGGATGCTTAAACCGGACGAGGAAGTATGAATGAGCGCGTTTGTTGAAAGTGCAACAAACCTGTGTTTATTTAAGCAATCGAATTAGGTTGCAAGTTGTAGGTCGACCTTTGCTGGTGGCAGCTGGCGGAGGAGGGGAGGAGAAAAAGAGCGACTAGGATGGGAAATATTAGACTACTAGTGTACGCGACCCTTCAAAAGTGACCCCTGAATATTTTGATATACACATTCATCCCTTGCTACCCCCTCCCCCTTTCCTAACTACAACATGGCAGTTGTGGTACCTCTTGAGGGACCCCCCTTTCACCAGGGTATGACAACTCTTCTCACGTTTGGGAATACCGATGTATGTGTGACCAGAAAGAAATATATATATATATATATATATATATATATATATATATATATATATATATATATATATATATATATATATATAGATATACTGTATATGTATATATATATATATATATATATATATATATAATATGTACATATATACATATATATCTATATATAATATATATATAATATATATACGTATATGTATATTTATATATATATGTATATATATATATATATGTATATATATATATATATATATATATGTATATATATATATATATATATATATATATATATATAGAGAGAGAGAGATACAGAGAGGTATATGGCTAGACGTTTCCTCTTATATATGGATATGGCTCCCTCAAAAACTGTATACCATCTAAACGGGAGAGCCCTACCCCCCCTCTCTCTCTCTCTCTCTCTCTCTCTCTCTCTCTCTCTCTCTCTCTCTCTCTCTCTCTCTCCCTTCTAATTTGTTATCAATGTTTCTTTCTTTTATGTTTAATGGACCCCGAGATATCAGTACATAACCTGGTCGGAGGGAGATTATCTGAAAATACACATTCTTGGTCATATTCAATTTCAATCTTACCCTTATAATTCTTATCACAGATTGACAAGTCAGCACATGTCTGCATATTTTGTATTTGTGCATACACCCAAATATGTTCATGGTTCGGTACGTAGCTATGCGATCACGATATCTTTATACCCGTAAAAGGTTTTTTTTTTTCTTTTTTTTTTTTGCTTATGTACAAGATTATGAATGATTTAAGAATGGTAAGGTGGGTAAGCTGGTAAAATACAAAATCAGAGACGAAGTTATTAGTTTTACTAGTCTATAGAAGTTACAATCTTAAGATATTAGTGATTGGTCATCAAAAGTCGCATATTGAATTTTGGTTGCCTTCGTGAACACATGCGGAGAAGGGAAACAGTTGAAAACATGAAAGGATTTTATTTGAGTGACTATTTTTACTTATTTATCATTACTAATATACGGGGATAAGGTTGATTTTGACAAGGGCATTGGTAAAGTGCTGTATGTTCCTTCTTTCGGTATTCCTCAGTAAATTCTTCGTACAGGCTGCGTATTACTTGTCATTAATTTTATGAAATTCGGTACAGTATTTTAAGAGGCGATTCTGACGATGCAGTTTCTATGGATTTGTGATGTTTTGAATCTTTATTGTAAAAGTTTACTCTATTTGCAGTTGGAACAGTAAATTAGCTTACTCTCTCTCTCTCTCTCTCTCTCTCTCTCTCTCTCTCTCTCTCTCTCTCTCTCTCTCTCTCTCTCTCAAAATGATAATGTCTTGAATATTATTGCGATAACTTACATGAAAATATTTCTGATGATATATAGTGGTATTTTCTGTGTGCACGTGGCATAACTTTTACACACACACCAAAAAAAAAAAAAAAAAAAAACGACGCTGAGTCTTGTTTAATAGTGATTAATGCCACCATTTTTTATATTGAACTAATATACGCGACCCGTCAAAAATGACGGCTAAATGTTTAGATAGTACACGCGTACCCACCCCATCTGACAGGGTATGACCACTCTCTATCCTACGAGTGACGGCGAGAGCTGAGCGTGACCAATGTATGTGTATATATATATATATATATATATATATATATATATATATATATATATATATATATATATATATATGTGTGTGTGTGTGTGTGTGTCCAGCTTTGCGTCAATAGGCGTAGGAGGTGATGATGATGAATGATATATATCTACACTTGCTCTTTATTATATAGAGGAAATGGCAGGTTGCTGACCACCGTATCGTTGCTACGTAGTGAAGGTGACATTGGCAAACACGCCTGCGTACAGACGACTTTTTTTCAGATTAGCTTTCAAAACATTTACGCGTAAAACGCGTATTATGGTTATTAGATAGTTTATGTTACATTCATTTTTAATGGATTTCCTGACTTGTCATTGGTTATGTTAGAGCTGCAACGCCTTTTACGTGACATTCATTTTTAGTTAATAAAATCGTTTCAGTTATTTGTTCTACACGAATACAAACCCGAGTCCTTTTAAAGTACTCAGTTATGTATAGCTAGGAAAAAATTTAATTGTTTTAAAATTTGTGATATTGTCTTTATTGATTGTGTTTTGATAAATATAAGCGAAGTACTTTCAGTACAGTTGCTATTAAGTTCTAGACCAGAGAGTATGGACCTCTCTATTTCTCTGTTCCTTTATTATTTTCCTTTGTCTCCAATAAAGGGAAAGTTCGTTAGCTATAATTGTGCAAAAAAGAAAAGAAAAATTCGGTAACTGTAAATAATTATTAATCCTTTTGTACTAACACGCTTTCTGCTGCCACAGTTTGTATATTTCATAACGATAAGTAATGACACCGTTGTATGTGCCAACTTCAAAATATTCTGTCTGCGTCATCGGTTTTGTCTGGCTACTGTTACAGGGAAGTTGAAAAGGGCAGGTAAGTGTTTAAAAAGGTTATTAGGGGAGTGGGTGAGCAGATGGCCTATGGGTTTAGTTGGGTGGGTGGAGGAGACTGAGCTGCCCACCGCATGGCCAGGTTTTTTTTTTTTTTTTTTTTTTTTTTTTTTTTTTTTCTTTCTGGTATGGACAAGTAAGGTAAGGTAAGGTGATGATGCTGGCTGGCTGGCTGGCTGGGTTTACCGTTGCTTGCACTGTGGGGTCATCTGGCAGCTTGCCCACTCGGACACTTGGATTCTCTCTCTCTCTCTCTCTCTCTCTCTCTATCTTTCATCATTTGATTATTCATAGTTTGGGTTAAACTTTATTTTATCATGAATTAGTTAAACTGCAAAGGTTTCATTAAGCGTTCAAATATAATTTTTTTACATAGTTGTCCTAGAAAGTTTTTTTATCCGTTTCTTTTTCTTGGACATCTTCATCCTTTGGGATCTGAGTTTTTCCATTTCTCAATTTCCTTCTCCCATCTAACTATGAACTAAGGTCTGTATTTCTTCGTACACAGTTCCGGCAGTACTCCTTTCCATTTCCTCTTTTTCACGTTTCTATTCTTATTTATCACCTAATCTCCCAAACACTCCTTTTCATCATCCGCCTTTTATTACTTTCATCCTAGGGTTTGATCTTTCTCGGTCCACCCATCTGTAATTTTATCTAATTCTTTTTCTCTTCATGCCAACAACCATTTTCGTTCAGGTCTTTTTTTTCATATATTCTTTATATCTTCTTCATTCCACCTACCTCCTCTTTTCTAATACTTTTTCTTCGCATCTGTCTTGTCTTCATCACCTCACTTTTACCTCCTCCTCTTCCCCGTCCCTCCTTCCTCTCTTTCTCTCTCTCCCTGCCATCTCCGTTTTGCTACTTCCCTCCTTCCTAACTACCACCACATCCACAATGCAGGGATTTCCTCGCCTGCTCGCACCATGTCTACGATGCGTCGGCCAGCATCCGATGTGAGACTCGTTACCATATTTAAAAACTATATTCTCGGGTGGGAGGTACGATAGGTGGAGGAGATTGGGAACGGGTAGGAAGGGGAAATGCAATGCCCTTTGCATAAATTTGGTAGCAAAAGAAGGGGATTTGGATTGGTTTTTGTTTTCGTTTACTGATATTTGTATCTTATGTTTTATAAAGGGGTAGAAATTCAGTATTTTTTCTGGTAATGGTGTTTATTTTCTTATCTTAATTTTGAATATTTTCTTGTATTTAAATTGTACTTCAGTCTAACTATTTTGGTTTTATGGCGAAAGTTAGTTAATTGTCATTAGTGTGAATAATAATGTTATATTATTATTATTATTATTATTATTATTATTATTATTATTATTCATAATGTATATAGGCCTAAATTCTTATGAAACAAAAGTAAAGATCCAGAAAATGTAAGCCACGTCAAAATAGAATCTATTATATCTTAAAAAGTGAATAAGAGTAAAAATTAACATGCATATATATATATATATATATATATATATATATATATATATATATATATATAATATAATTTGGGGTATATGATTGATTGCAAAAGCACTGAGGTAATACAGAAAATAGAACAGACGAAGTAGATAATGAAATATTCTTTGCTGTATCTCTCCTTCAGTCAAGAAAGGTAAATGGTGAGGAAAATCATATCAAATACTATAATTGCATGGCTAATGTTCAATTATTATGTTATTATTATGGTCACCACCTGGTGAAGTAGTTGAAGGAATGTGGGACGAGAGTTCGAGACCCTAACCAGCTCGATAGTTTCTAGTAGTGTGTGCAGCCTCACTTCCTTGTGATCTAGGGATGGAGAGTTCTGGGGAGCACATAGTTCTACCTGCTGAGTCATAATCAGCCATTGTCTGGCCCTCCCCTATCCTAACTTGATGGAGAGGGGCTTTGGGTGCTAATCAAATATATATATGGTCAGTCTCTTGGGCATAGTCCTATCCCTTGCCTCTGCCATTCTTCTTCTTCTTCTTTGTCTGCATCTTTTCCCACTTTTATGTGGGGTCGATGTTTCTGGCCAGCGCTCTCCATCTTCCTCTGTCCCACACCTCATCACCGGTTAATCCCTTTGATCGAAGGTCATCCTTGATACAGTCATCCTTGGTACAGTCCATCTCCATGTTAAGGAACTGGTATGGCAGCAGCTCTGTGGCCTCAATATTTGATGCCATTCCTTGTTTACCGGATGCTGGGTTCTGAGCGATGGTTTTCAGTTGTGGCACGAAGCCGGACAGGTTGCAGTGCTTCCAGCAGTGTCTTCCAGTCTTCGCGACCTCAGCTGGAATGTGGAGACCAGACTGGCAGACCAAGGAGAAGCATAAAAAAGACAATAAATTAATGTGCCTTCAGAACACATTTGTTACACATTTTTGGGTTAAAAGGAACTTGGTTTTATTTTTATTTTTTACAGGCAGATGACATTTCTGAATATGTATTAGTTGAATGTAGAAGTTGCCAAGGAATATGAATCTAGTTTTATCCTACTGCATGCCAGTATATGTAAGAGAAGTCGAATACCCGTTCTTAATAGACTGAAAAGTATTGTAAAATGAAAACTCTTTTTGCCTAAAGTAGCGAACGGCAATATTTGCCGAAAATGACGAATGGTAAAATTCACAAATACACGTTTGAGAAACACTTTATGTTACTTAATATTTTCCTTGTATAACATCCCAATGTTTTTATCTTTTAATAAAATCAATTTTATAATATCCTTTATAGAAATTTTATGATATCCTTTGAATTGCAGAAGTTTCGTAGTCTCCATCTGTTAGTTTTATGGAAAAGATTATGAACAACCAAATTTAGTCAACTTCATAAGAGTTAAATGCAATTTTAATTAATACTTGACTTGATTTCGTATAACCTGTTTCGTTTCGGATAGGCCTGTGTTAATGTTAACACACCCATATTAAATTAACCGCAATCAGATATACTCTGCTATATCCGAAATATTAAAAAATGTACCAGTTATTGTATAAGAGCTTCTGACCAGTTGATGACATGTAATATCATTACCCCTGAATATATAATAATAGTAGAGAGAGAGAGAGGCCTAGAGATGTAGATACATTATAACAACTTTATTTTTGATGGACATAATAAC
>NC_090725.1:124739560-124772060 GCF_036898095.1 Palaemon carinicauda | reverse complement strand
GTGTGTGCATTATATATGTATGCATGTAAAATATGTATAATAGATTTATGTATTCATGTTCATATAAATTTAGTATATAGAGTTATACACAAGTTCTTTGGAAAATTAAAAAGAAGAAAAAAAATCTATGGACGATTACAAAGATTGTTGGCTGGAGGCCTAACGAGGACACTGGGCTCGTTACGGGTTATTAATTGCGCATCGACAAAAAGAAAAAAAAAAGAAAAAAAAAAGTGACTTGCTCTTGGTAATGATTTATGAGTGTTCCGATGGTCTCCCATATCTTAATGATGGGTGAAGAAGGGTTTCTTATTTCACTTTTTATCTGGCTGTTGTCTAGATGTAAACATTCTCTCTCTCTCTCTCTCTCTCTCTCTCTCTCTCTCTCTCTGTTTAATAGAATTATTGTTTGAAGATAATTCGGTTAATCGTTTATCAATTTCGGTGCAAAGTGATTTTGGATCGAACCAGACTGTTTCTATTTTCCTTAGAAACCCCTTTCAAGATTGAATTTTCTCGTAGGTTGATTGGATTTTTTTTCTGTACACTGTTTTTCTGTTGTTTAATTGCTTGAAGCATTTTTGCTGGTAGTGCTTGGGAAATTGTCCCCGCTTTCTTCTTAAAAAATGTTATTTGGTTTTCTCTTTCGTTCTAATTTCCTTTGTAGTTCATGTTATATTTCTCAAAAGTTTATTTCTTTGTTAAAAATACTTCTGCCAGCTTCAGTTGGAACGGCAAAGAACAACTGGGCAAACTTTCGTCAAATCTTACTTGAAAAGTAGGAATTATGAATTTGATTTGAAGCAACAACGTTAAAAATAAGAATGTTGGTAAAGAAAATGCCTCGAATGGAGAAAGAGGATTACATGTTTCACGTGTTTACTGTTTTGCACATTCGTACAGTATCCCCCCGCCTACAATCGTACTGTCTAATTGATACCCTAGACAAGTAAACGGTTTTGCTTTGAACTGAGCATCTTTGTAGTAATTTTGTAACTTCCGTAAAGTATTTCTATCTAAAGAAAAGTTGTTTCGTTTCAATATGATGTTTAAGGTCGTGCAATTATAGTATAATCATTGACAGAATGTGAAAACTTATTATGCAAAATACAGTATATGGCTATCTGATATACTTTTTCTATTGGATTTTATGCGTATATTTTGCTTAGGGTCTCTTAGATTTGTATTTTCTCATCATCATAAAGTTTACCTTATAACTTTTCTGTTTTTATCATCGTTCTGAAGTCATTGGTCCAGTATCATTGGTTGTCAAATGTGGTTCCCTTACTAGATCCAGTTACAAAAGAAAGCATTTGTCATTTGGATACAGTTTGAATTTCATCTAGAGTTTTGCCTGTATAACCTTGAGTTTAGGTTGACCTTGGAGAATGGTATTTGAGAAAGGGTTGTCGACTGACTCGCGTCCCAATCTCTTCTGCTGCTGGCGAAGATGAAGAATGGAGAGAGCAGATGGCGATGCGGTTGTCGCTTTGTGTTGTTGATGAAGACCGCACCGCATGGGTGGTTGTTTTGGGTAAGGGATGTTTCCACTAATACCTCTCTTTACTTATCCCTCAGTTGTTACGTTGTCCCATTTTTCTCTAACTCTTGGGTCTTAAAATGCAGTCTCCTTTGGCATTTGTTCACATACAATTACATAAATTGTTTTGCTCTTTTTTTTTTCTTTTTTTGGCTAAAGCCGGTCATGGATTTTGGTCCTACTGACACCAAGGTTAATGACTTTGATGATTATATTTGCGATTACTTCACCGACAGGCATGATTGTTGTGGCAAGTAAATGGAGTTGGCATTGGCGACGCTATTGTTAAAATTACATAATTATAGAACTAAGGTGAGGGTACCCTTGATTTTGCAGAAAAGTATGGGACATTAATGGAATATCAATTTGTGCACTCAAATCATGTCAGAGCATTTGTTTCCCCTTTAGTTTTGTTGTATAACCTCTTATCAGATTACCCTTATACGTTTTTAGAGACGAGGATCTAATTATATTCTCTGAAGATTGTAACGGTGGAGTTTCGGGTTAGGAGTATAAGGAACACCTCTTTCTTGTAACAGTTATTGTTACTTTCTAACGATTACTTTCCTTAACTGAATGGAAGAATGGGTATTTACAAATAGAATTTCATGCTTCGTGGACAATGTTCGCTATGCTATTGTATTGTTCTTATGGTCATTCGTTTGCCCTTCTCTAATGCCTGAAAATGAAAACAAAGAACCTCTTGCTTTAATCTTTAGGGATATGTTAGTGACGTGTTTATATACGGATTCTCTCTCTCTCTCCCTCCCCCTCTCTCTCTCTCTCTCTCTCTCTCTCTCGTGCGCATCGCGCCAGACCAAATTCCATTGATGGTTTTATCAGTCCCTTCCATTCCTGCAACATTCTTCGCCTGTAAGATAAAGATTATTTATATGTTGCAGAAATGCTTTAGTATTTTTCTTTCTTAGGAAAATGGGAGAGAATCACTCTCCCCTAGGTTAGGTAACTTTTGAGAAAAGAAAAATGTGGCAAAACTCTCTCTCTCTCTCTCTCTCTCTCTCTCTCTCTCTCTCTCTCTGATAGGCGTAACGGATGTAATGACCCCAGTCAGGCTTATGTCTTTATTAGTTACCTTAGCTATAAGACCAGAAGTCAAGGCCATATCTGGTCTTCTTTGGGGAATGTGGTGAGGAATTCTCTAGAGTCTAGCTGGCTTGGTTCTATCTCGATGATGATAAAAATCCTTTTTAATATATTGCTAATCACTAACCTATTGAGAACACTTTATTGCCAACATCAATAATCTTCTCCCTCGGGAGATAATGATATTTATTTTATAACTGAATGGGGAATTGTTGTTATGATAACTGTATGTAAAGCTCGCAGGGATGGTTTTAGTAGTGGATATCGAATTATGATAAGGGCACTAGAATAACAACGATTTTGAAATTGTTCCTCTTCTTCCGCTTATGGTCACAATGGGGTTTTTGGGGAAAGTGAATTTTGGATTCCAGGGATTGTTCATTATCAGAAAATTGAAAACGTGGTAATTTAGAGAGAGAGAGAGAGAGAGAGAGAGAGAGAGAGAGAGAGAAAATATGCCAAGGTTTTAAGCTGAGAGAGAGAGAGAAAATGCCAAGGTTTTAAGCTGAGAGAGAGAGAGAGAGAGAGAGAGAGAGAGAGAATGCCAAGGTTTTAAGCTGAGAGAGAGAGAGAGAGAGAGAGAGAGAGAAAATGCCAAGGTTTTAAGCTGAGAGAGAGAGAGAGAGAGAAAATGCCAAGGTTTTAAGCTGAGAGAGAGAGAGAGAGAGAGAGAGAGAGAGAAATGCCAAGGTTTTAAGCTGAGAGAGAGAGAGAGAGAGAGAGAGAGAGAGAGAGAGAAAATGCCAAGGTTTTAAGCTGAGAGAGAGAGAGAGAGAGAGAATATGCCAAGGTTTTAAGCTGAGAGAGAGAAAATGCCAAGGTTTTAAGCTGAGAGAGAGAGAGAGAGAGAGAGAGAGAAAATGCCAAGGTTTTAAGCTGAGAGAGAGAGAGAGAAATGCCAAGGTTTTAAGCTGAGAGAGAGAGAGAGAGAGAGAGAGAGAGAGAGAGAGAATGCCAAGGTTTTAAGCTGAGAGAGAGAGAGAGAGAGAGAGAGAGAGAATGCCAAGGTTTTAAGCTGAGAGAGAGAGAGAGAGAGAGAGAGAGAGAGAGAATATGCCATGGTTTTAAGCTGAGAAGAGAGAGAGAGAGAGAGAGAGAGAGAGAGAGAGAGAAAATAAGCCATGGTTTTAAGCTGAGAATTCGCTACAGTTTTTCTTTTCTTTATCTTTCAACTTACTACAGCCATCAGATCGTAACTGTCTCCTCAGACCGTAATAACTGCCAGATGCCAAGTCCTTCAACCCACGCATTCAAACTCCGATAGGCCGAGTTTCAATGGTTAGTTCGCTACAGACAAGCAACCGCTACTACTATCTCTTATGACGCCCCATCTACTTGTCGAGTCTCCGTCTTTAAAGAGTTGACGTGGAATGCCAACCTGCCATTCTTGCGGTTTGTTGTGGTGTGCTTTTAGGGGACTAAGAAAGGTGTTTCTGCGGTTTAGCGATAAAGTGGAAGTTTTCTTTGTTAATAGGCGTTTGCTTTTACTTATAAGAATGCAACTCTTTAAGGTGTTGGTGCACGCATTTGCAAAACAAACAAGCAAGGTTCATCCCTCCATCCCATTGTGTTTGGAAAGGTAATGCATCTTTTCGAAACAGTTGTATATTACTTTGTATCATAATTATGGATATTAGGAAATTGAATGAACTTCTTAATCTACAATCATATTGATACCAACATTAAAAAGTTAGTCTCTAGAAAATATGGAAATTGTAGACATTGGTAGATCGTTCAATCAAAAGAATTCTATTAAAAGACCAAAAGTGCCTTTGCCCCGTATAGGAGGTGCATTGTGGGTATTACTTGAAATGTCTTTGCAGCATCTCTTTGCTCCTTTATAATTTACCTAGGTTTCAGATTTCATACTTCCATCTTGGTGTCCAACATCTCAACTTTTACTTCAAGGTGCAAAAGCAGGATTTTCCTAATATGATCCAAATTCTAAAATTCATAGAATCCATGAATCCCAAAATTGTCAATTGATAATGTTTCATTCTATTTTATAATGATTGTGTATCGTTTACTTTGTAAAATAAATAACTGATGTGAACACGGACGTATCTTGAAATATAGAATATGCCATCGAAATTAATAATTATGGCACATGACATGCCCCTCGGCCTGGGTATGACTTGTCTGGGTATGACTTGTCCAGATATTCATGTAAAAATTACTCTCTTATTAGACTTATTTTGTCCACTACCCCGAATTTTACGAACTATGGGGATGCAAATCAATATCAAGATTTTACACGAGGGATTCCATTATGCCCTCAAAATCTGCACCGAAATCTATAGTAATTAGCCATATGCAGTCCACGAAAATCCGTAAAAATGACTATTATTCTTCCTCGTGTTATTATGAAATATTTTTACAATCCAAAAGAGTTTTTTTTTATATTGGTGCAAAAAGTAACTAACTCAGTTATCACATTGTGACGTTTTCCGTAGCTCAGAATTATGAAGTTTTATTTACCATGTTTTACAGTTACCGGTATTTTTCTTCATCGCCCTATTTTTTGTATACTTCTATGGCCTACTTGAATGTTTCTTAGAGAAGTAAAAGCTTTAAATAAACGATAAAAAAAGATTACGGAGCCTTAATATTTGAAACCTGATCTTGCCCCTTCTCCACGTGACATTTTATTGCGACCTCTCGGATTAACACCCGCGTGTTGGCAGTCTTCTTGAGAATTATATAAGGCGATAACTGAGTGTGTTATGGCATATAAAAGAAAGCCTACAGGTTCCGTCTTTTCCAATTATTTTGTCTGTAATAAAATAGTTCATTTCAAATAATTACAACTCTTAAGTATTATTGTTTATAGTAGTTTCGTAAGCATTTTGGAATTATGTATTTATGCGACATTTTGATAAAAAAAGAATTCATGTTTATTTAATGGGTATATTTAATGTACATTAATTTATGTCAAATAATTGCAACATACCAAAACACATTTTATCCTTGTTACTATTATTTACAAAAACTGCAGTTAATTCCTGTCAGTAGAAGAAAATTTAAAACGAACATAATTGGGTTAGAGAATGATAAGATTTTTATGCCTGCCATTAACGGTTCTCTTGGATGAACTCAAGTATTAAAAAATATACTGAATGTATTGCAGTGACTTTTTGTTTGAAATAAAAAAAATTTCTCTCTCTCTCTCTCTCTCTCTCTCTCTCTCTCTCTCTCTCTCTCATTTAGTAAAGACTTCACCGAGATATTTCTTTTCATGTTTTCTTGACAATTTTTGGTCACGATTCTTCTTCATTCCTTTTCTGTTAAAATAAAGTCTCAGTAAAGTTAGACCTTGTCTGACCTCTTAAACTTCTTTGAAATGGGTTTTCCCGAGTTTTCTTTATAAACGTTTTGTAGGATATCATCACGATGTAGCCTACTGCTTAACTGAACTTGAAATATGAACTTTTTTCCTTTCAGTATTATTGGTTTCGTATTTGCCCCTTATTGATGCCTCACCAGCATTGCCGTTATTAATATTTATATGGTTAGATTTCTACTTTTACAGTGTGTCTTTATGTTGTTTGTTGTTTACTATTCCAGTATTAACCTTTATTACGCAGGTTTCTGGAATTAGTCAGATCTTCCTGGAACTATGGAAAGCACATTTATGGTGAGCGGGTTGCTAAGGAAGGACAAAAAATGTACTGGAGTAAGTCGGCAATCTATTAAAGAAAAAAAAAAAGAAAAAAAAACACCGTAAGGCTCTTTGTGCTGAAGCTGCAATTTTATTTGAATGTTTGATTTTTTATTTATAAATTTTTCTTAGATGCAAATCGTAGGTGTTATTTACAATTTACACATGGTAGCTCAGTGTGAATTCTCCATGAAACATTACTAAAAAAACAAACAAATCTTAGTAGAGTAGTAACAATAGTATTAGTAGTAGTAATAGTAGTTTATCCATTTCAATAATTGCGAATAATGGTGTTATATGAGAGTGTCTTCCATTCGTAATCAAGATAGACACTTCTCATTAACATTCTAATCACTGTGGGAGGTATAGGCATTAAGAAAGGGAATTCAAACGTACCAGGTCGATGATGGGAAACCGAATGAAGATTAGAGTAAAAAGAGAAATCTTTTTCTTTATTCATTCATTGAATATTTCTTGAAGTAAGAGATTATTAATTAATTCCTTATTGATAACTAACCAACATAATGTTGTAACGTTTTTTTTTTTTTCATTTTGATACTTGATTCGTAGATATTTATTGGCATATATTTATCAGCAAAGAATTAGTAATTGTTTTCAATAGTCTTTTCGTCCATTAGTTTTCTAGTATACCATTTCATAGGATAAGATTGGTGGCTAGTATTCTATAGTAGATTCTTTTACCTTTTAGAAGTATATATTACCAATGTTTCCGGGTCAATGATAGCTTTTATTATTTCTTATTAATAATTTAATTTTGTGTAAAGATTAAATATACCTTAGGTTACTTTTACACATTTTGTTTGAATTGAGTTTGTAATTATTCTCTGCGTTTTGTTAAATAATCTTTACCTTTCTGAAACTACTTTCTTGTCAGAACAGCAAGTAGAGTGGCAATAGTATTTATAAAAATGACTCGTCAGTGTTTCTGATGCGAAACTTTTTTTTTCTCTGTGGGAATTTAGATTAGGAAAACTATACTAAGAAATCTGTCAAGATCTCAAATTTCACGAGGAATTGGAGAACATGTCATATTATTAGCTCAAAGAGTACTGGAAAAATGCTTCAAAGTATGAAGTTCATTTAACAAATTTCTCCTGCAAAATCCATAACTAATGTCCGTGTCCATGGACTGTATACCATTAGAAAAATGTATGTATTAAATTAATTTTGCACTAGTGTTAGAAAGGATCATTGTTTTTAGCTAATTTCCTATTATATTGTTCTATCAGTATATGTATTTTAAGATTTGTATGATATTAAGATCCAAAATTCAAACGATGCCGAAGATATGCAAGTTAACACACACGCTCTCTCTCTCTCTCTCTCTCTCTCTCTCAAGGAGCGTATTCACCGACTGAATATCGAACTGGACGAAATGTGACTCATACTTTGTTATTGTAATCATCACATCACAGTTCTAACAGCTGTAAATATATATATATATATATGTGTGTGTGTATATATGTGTGTATATATATATATATATACACATACATATAACTTTCTTGTATAGTTCTCTCTCTCTCTCTCTCTCTCTCTCTCTCTCTCTGAGCACAATAATTGCTGACACCCTCGACTGATAATTTGGCCGACCTGTGCTTGTTCTTAGGTTTATGAATGGACAGTAAGGGAGCAATTCTTAAAGATTCAGTAGGTTATGCCGTTTGACTTTAGATTTCGCATGTACTTGTTGCTGGTCACATATTGCAGGTCGCAGTTGGGAAATACATGTGATTAGTTCTTTAAATTCTATTCATTTTTTGTAATTAAATTGGAAAACTTGATAGCTTCATTGATATAATCTGCACCTCAGCGGAATAAAACCATTCATCAAATACTGTATTAGTTTTTGTGTAAATTTTGCAAATAGAATAGACAATGAAAAAGGGAATAAGAACTTATATTCATAGTTTCAAATTCTGTAGTATTTATTTTATATTTTATAATTATATATGTATTGGTACAATTTCTTGGTGAAGGAAATAATTGGTGACACTATTCATAGTTTTCAATCCTTCTTATTAAACAAGACAAAAGAGTATTTATGGCATCAAACTTTTTCTGATTTGAATATCCATTTCATAGGGCATAACGTATTAATCCCTTGAAAATCAGTGGACTGCTTTGTCTCAACATGGGGATCACAAAACATTTATACATATAACCCAAGACTAGTACACAAGAGAGGTGGTTACGTGTAGTGATTACCATCTTCAAGGGTAAATAAAACTGAAACGACCCATCTGCTGCAAATGGTGTCGCTAATGTTAACATCTGTACAAAGCGTAATTGGAAATAAGAAATCTGGTAGGAAAATCTCTCTCTCTCTCTCTCCTCTCTCTCTCTCTCTCTCTCTCTCTCTCTCATTAAATCAAAACCATTTAATCTAGCCATAAATTTTGTCCTGAATAAAAAGCAGAAAATCAGATACATTTTTCCCTAAGAAACTTTTTTTTTTTTTTTTTTTTTTTTTTAGTAATGTCATTGCCTCCGTTGTGTTCGAAGGAAATAGTCTCATTATTTTTCGTTTTGAAGTTTTCTTTGTCTGTTATTGCAAGAAAATACATGACGTTCAATTCTTGGATATAGTCTTGGAAGGTTATTCCACGGCAAAGCCGTATTTGACATTTCTTTTCTTTTGTAAACCTTTTTACTGTGTATATATGTATATACGTGTATATTTATTTATATGGTATTTATACATTTTATATATATATATATATATATATATACACATATACAGTATGTAGAGAGAGAGAGAGAGAGAGAGAGAGAGAGAGAGAGAGAGAGTTCTATGTAGTGTGTATAGTGCATAAATATATAAATATGTGTATATATGTATATATATATGTGTGTGTGTATATATATATATATATATATATTTATATATATGTATATATATATATATATATATATCTATATATATATATATATATACAGTATACAGTATATATATATATATATATATATAATGTATGGAAAAATGTAGGTATTAACACAAATGTAGAATGCCTTAACAACTTGAGATTTACTGATGACATACTGTAGTTATGTTTAGTGAATCTGGGGAGGAATATAAGATTTGTATAGTGAAAGTTGAAATATAGGACTGAAAATGAATATGAGTAAAACAAAAATAGTGTTCGGTTTAAACGTAGAGAGAGGGAATAAGGGTTATGGACGAACTCGAGATTGTTAAAGAATACACGTACTTGGAACAGGCAATGAGTGGTTCCCCAGGACATGAGAAGGATAAGTATGGGATGGAGAGGTTTTGGTAAAGAATGTTAGGTTATGAGAATTAAAATGCCACTTTCTATAAAAAGAAAATCATTTAATCAGATAGTCCTAGTAGTATTGATCTATGCATCGGAAACTTACTGTAGAGCTAAGCTTACTAAAGCCTTAGGACATACGCTAGTTACAACTGAAAGAGCTATGGAAAGAATAACGATGAGAAAAAAGATCAACATGGATCCGAGAACAAACTAAAGTAGAGGATATTCTAACATGTAAGGAAAAGAAATGGACATGGGCAGGACATATAATGAAAATGACAAATAATAGATGGACAAGAAGAATATCAGAATGGGTCCCTAGAGATTGCGAAAGAAGCAGGGGAAGGAAGAGAAGACAATGGGTTGACGAGCTTAGAAAATTTTCTGGTATACACAAGCATAGAAAGACCATAAACAGACGCGTGTGGAAGGCCGTCTGAGGCATTTGTCGTGGAGTGGATCAGCAACAGCTGATGATGATGATGATGTGTGTTTGTGTGTGTGTATGTATATGTGTGATAAATTACCCTCCTGATTAATTGAGTCCAAAGCAACCATTTATTTAGAGATGACCTGAGAGTCACCTGATACATATGAATAATTCAAACCCAACATTTTGCTAGAGAATTCCAGCGATGGTGAAACACAGTAGCTTATCCCAGTACAGATTTGATATAGCGTAACGATTTTTAGAACCCAATTAGTTAGAATGCAGTGAGTAAAGCGGTATGGTTTTTATTGATGTAAATGAACAGTTTTATAGAAGTAGACAATAGATGAATATTTTATTTCAGGTGACTCTAGGTTCAGTTTAATTACCATTAAAATGAATCCGTTGCTGTAATTTAAAATCTTGATTGTTTTATTGACTAACAATACACAGAATTTCATGAATTGCCTATTTCTGGTGTTTTCGGTTCAAACAATCCTCACACGGATTTTACTTCTTTAGTTTTGATGAAAAAAAAAAACAGGATATTGTTCACAATAGACCATTAAAACTTTGCATAATTTTTTAAACGGGTTAAATTTATTAAGAATTTTCTGGCTAATAAGTTTATTAAAAATGCCAAGTATTCTGTGTGTGTGTTTTTTTTTTTTTTTGCGCCAATTCACGTAACCTGCAGATCGCAAAGATAAATGAGTTCTACAAATCAAATATCTGACATAACCCAATAAAACGTTCCTTTCCAGCAATTTGTTTATATTTTTTTGACAAGGTCATAAGGTCATTATCAACTTTTGTGGCCACAAACATTCTCTCTCTCTCTCTCTCTCTCTCTCTCTCTCTCTCTCGTAGAATTAGCCCTTTAGTAATTTCATATTTCAAGAGTCATAAATTAAATATTCCACGTCACTGCGTCAGCCTATGTCAAGGCTAGTGATTTAAGGTGGACGATGAGTGGTAATTAAGTCTCTCTCTCTCTCTCTCTCTCTCTCTCTCTCTCTCTCTCTCGAACGTTAAGCTCTTATGTCATCAAAATACTTGTTGAACCTTTCTTTTAAGATGAGGGCGAAGAATTGTAGGCATGATTATATTAGGATAGAATTTAATTAATGAATGAACTTGCTTCCACTGATCGAAATAACCATTTATTGTACTATTTGTCTAACGGTCAGTAAATTTAGGTAACACTGCACTTGGGTATATACTTAGCTGGGTAACCATCATGTAAATTGAGGTTCAGTATTTTTGGTTTCTGAATTGTGTCGTGGGATGACAACCGTGAATGGCTGGAAACCCTCGGCATATGACATCCGTGCACCGGCATGTCGCTAAGAGTGGGCTCAAAACCTGACGGTAAAATAGGAATGTTAAATTTTATATATAAATGTGTAATTAGTCTTGTATGGGGCTTTCTTATAATATTATCATCATCATTGTTATTAAAATGATGATAATGATGATTATTATTATCATTATTATTATTATTATCATTAGCATGATTATTGTAAGCTAAGCTACAACCCCAGTTGGAAAAGCAAGATGCTATATGCCCAAGGGCACCAACAACGAAAAATATCCCAGTATGGAAAGGAAACAAGGAAATTAATACATTACAAGAGAAGTAATACAATCAAAATAAAATATTTTTTAAGAGCAGTAACAACATTTAATCAGTTTTTTTATATATAAACTATAAAAACCTAAAAAAAAAACAAGAGAAAGAAAAATAAGTTTAAACAGTGGGCCTGAGTGTACCATAGAGCAAGAGAACTCTAATCCAAGGCAGTGGAAGGCCATGGTACAGAGGCTATAACACTACCCCAGACTAGAGAACAATGCTCGATTTTGTAGTGTCCTTTTCCTAGAACAGCTGCTTACCATAGCTTAAGAGTCTTTTCTACCCTTACCAAGAGGAAAGTAACCACTGAACAATTGCAGTGCAGTAGATAACCCATTGAGTGAAGAATTGTTTGGTAATCTCATTGTTGTCAGGTGTATGAGGACAGGGGAGAATGTGTAAAGAATATGCCAGACTATTCTGTTTATGTATAGGCAGACATAATGAGTCTTAACCAGAGAGAGGGATCCAATGTAGTGCTGTCTGGCCAGTCAATGGACCCAATAACTATGTAGTGGTAGTTTTACTCAATATATTGTAGCCAATCTCGTATGAATACGATTAACGCTTTGTTGCCCCTCGGATTAAAAATATATGATTAAGCATTAAGGTATATCATATCCAACTATGCGTTTTAAAGATTTTATTTATGATGGAAACCTAATCATAAACATTTATGGAAAGAAAATTTATAACAATGAAGTATAAAAGGAAAGTAAAAGTATAGATTCAAAGAAATGGTACAATAGTAAGGTCACAAAAGTGTACCCGAAGTGGGACATTATATATTATTCTCTTGGGTCGACAATTTCTACTACAAACTGTCAATAGAATTTGCTCTTAGACTTATGCTTCCCTTGAGTCCTGTAACCTCTCCCTCTTTTGAGGGTTTGCTCTTTGGTCTCCTTAGTCTTATTCTTCATCATTTTGCTTAACTTTATTTCGAAATGATAATACGACTACAATGTGTTTTTTATTCTATCGGGCTTTACATGTGTTCGCGCTGATGTTTTGTAACCAGCGTTAGTCCGATATATACTGTACATGGAAAGGGGAATTTCTCATCTGCACAATTTTAATGCTGAGTGGAAAATGATTCCAAACTGTAAGCTAATCAAAATGTTTAAGACGTTTTTCAAGCCACTGTAATTCATAGATCTGGTGAACGTACATCTTAAGTAACTATTTACCATGGTGCTCCCAAGATGAATTGCCTTTTCAATGAGTCATTTAATTATTTTAAAAAAAGGTGAACTTGGTATGGTAAATCGTGAGCAAAGACACCATACTTTGTCATGATGTTTTTAATTTTCATTTCATCTTTTCATAGTATCAGTTGCAAGTTTAGAAATCAATAAAACTTTCAAAATCTAAAAGAACAAATTCCTTCCAGCGTACCGTAGGACCGTAGGAGAATCCATTTTTAACCAGGTAGCCGAGATGAATTACTTAAACGGAAATAATGTATGTGAATGAGGCTTGGGTTTCTCCAAAATTATATATCACTGGAAGAAAAGGTTTCTTGGGCCAAAAGTCGATGTCAACGGACCATGGCCGTATGTGATTTATATGAAAACACACTATTCAACGATTTAAGACTATATTTAACTATACACCCATATATATATATATACATATACATATACACACACACATATATATATATATATATACATATACACACACACACACACATATATATATATATATAAATATATGTATACATATCTTTTTTACATGAGTGACGTCAATGTGACAGCTGCCAATCTGTCAGTTTTGGTGAATCCATTTCACCAAGACAGAAAATGATTCTGATAACCGATGCAGATAAATGTGATATATGGACTGTAAACTCGGCCTATGTAGAAATTTAATGTCTACAGATACCATTTTTTCCAGTTAACTTATACAAGGGAAAATTATGTAGATGAGGTTTTATGTGTAAATTACTAAATGTTCACGCATCCACAGTTTCGAATGCTTGAATTCAGAAACATGTCAGTTTTGTTGATTGAAATTAAGTCTGTATTTTTTTTCCACATTTGATCAAATTTGAATTCAAATGTTCAAATCTTATGGCCTTATATTTTTGATAAATGGAATGTTAACATTTTTTCGTGAGAGAGAGAGAGAGAGAGAGAGAGAGAGAGAGAGAGAGAGAGAATTTTGGTCTTAAACCATTAGGACTATGTTCATCTCCACATTGTCCTCAGAGCCTTTGTTCTCTGGATGGCACAAAAGATTATTAAAAATTCTGTTGATGTATCATGGTGTAGAGAGAGAGAGAGAGAGAGAGAGAGAGAGAGAGAGAGATTACTTGGTAGTTTTCTTTGATTTAAGAAACGAACATAATGAATGCAAAGGTTGAGATAATAAGACAAATTCGAGATAACAGGTTGACGTGTATAGAGAAAAGTATGTTTATATAATTCCTGTGAAGATATGAAAAAAAGTTCCTAGACATATATTTTTCGTCATATAATTGGTATTGGGTAAAAATTAACCAAGCAAACAAGCAAAAGATTTAAAGTTCCGTTGATGTCTCGGTGTTGCTGCATTAATTTGCATATTATATTGATTGCTTACGTTCTATGCATGGAGGAATGTTTGAATAATTTTCCCACGATTGTAACACTCGTGGCAAGTCTTTGTGCTTGGAAGTTTCCAACTTAGTTCCTTTTATTATTTTTTATTAACTGTGACTTCATTTGATGTTGTATGAATAATATGGAGTTGTGATTTTTAATTATCTCTATTTGTGTTCACCTTACCGCTTGTTTTAATGTAACGATTTAAACTTAATTGTAAGAGGCCCATATTAAGGAGATGTATAGAAATTTTCGGTTATAGCAATACAGTCTTCGATATGGAAAAGTATCTACCTAATCATATGCTAAAATGAGGTACATTCATTTTGTGAATTTATATTAATCAGTAATTGTGAGTATCAATGTCTTTTTGCACCAACAAACACTTGTATATAGTTACACAATTTTATTAAGTATTCGTTCTGGTTTGTTATGGAAAAATCTCTTAACACGCTCAAAGGAATTTGAAATAAGCGTACTACCTTCCTTTGTGCTCCCCCAACCGCCTATACATCATCCGGTACAAATTGTAGTTTGCCTCTAATACCATCTACTAATCTCCTTTTTTCTCTTCCATTCTTCTATTTTGTTACAGAACCTCTGAGAAATTTTACTTAACATTGCAATGTTGTATTTTACCCCCTAAATGGCCCCCTTGACCCCAATGCTGTGTCATAAGGCCATAATCCTATAAATCAAAGAAAATCAAATCCTCCTCCCTCCATGAACTTTGTGCTATATCTCTCCCATTCAGTTGTTTGTCTTAATTTGATTCAAGAACTGACCCAGAATCAAGGTTTTACAGTTCGCCAATCCAGGATCAGTGTATTGGCTGCAAATGAAAAACGTGTCTGGTCATGTCATGAATATATTCCTGGAAGGTGTATGCATTCATGAATACCCATGGGCACACTCACGTTCGCTCGTTGGGTGGTTTAACCTTTATCAAGTATGGACTTTCCATAGATTACTTCCAATATCTCTCTCTCTCTCTCTCTCTCTCTCTCTCTCTCTCTCTCTCTCTCATAATTATCTTTTAAACTTGATTTTATCAGTTTTGAGGATTAATTGTGGATCAGTAATAATTAAATAGATATAATGATGCTGCTGATAGTGATGATACAAATGATATTAACACCGACGTACTTAATTTCTACTCATGGTTATATACATAGAGAAGACAGTTCAAGGTACAATAAGATAGATTGAGTATCTACGTTCATGCCCATTAGTAATAATTTTATGTAAGTGCCATGCGTACTATGTTAGCAAGGTTGAAAGTTAACGATATTGAATAATATTTAGTGCAAGTCATTCACCAATAATAGTAGTCCATGGAAGGGAAATAAGTACCCAAGTGTGCAGCTACTGATGAGAAAATCAGTTATTGATTAGATGGTAATAGAAATTAAAGCAGTGATGTTAATAGCACAGAAGACAAGTAATCATAAGAGAAGGCTGCTGCAGCAGCGGTTATTTCTCATCGAATGATCAGAGTAAACGTCTGAAGATAAAGGAGGCATTCTGTGGATATCTGAATCGCAAAATGGAATGCCTTTAACCCTTCCACTGCCAGTGGTTAATTTAACAAAACTTCTGATATGAGCAAAATCTTTCAAGAGCATACCAAACCTAGCTTGTTGAAATTAATTGGAAAGCTCTCTTCAAAACCTTTCAAATGAATACCATCTTTATATGGTTTGGGCTATTTCAAAAGATGTTTTCCTTTTTCAAATGTTAACTAAGTCACCAATGGCAGTGAAAGGGTTAATGATTAACTTGGACTCATGGGATTTTGTTCAAGTGCGATTATAATGAGCATCCTTCGATTTTATTTCAGTATTCAGTTTGATTGGTGTTTTTTAAGTTGTATGAAAAAAAATTCATGTACACTAGATGAACGTAGTTGACTCATATAGCTGCAAATTATGATGAAATAGATACAAAGAAGAAAACTGATAAATATGACATTCATAGAATCTCTCTTATATAATAAAGAGCAAGTGTCTGGATATGTATATACAGTATATATAATGTATATATACTGTATGCATATATACAAATATAAATATATGGATATATATGTATATACATATATATATATATATATATATATGTTTGTATATACATATATATATATATTCATACATATATATATATAATATGTATATATATTATATGTATATACATATATATTTATATCTATATTCATACGTATATATATAATATATATATATATATTATATATATAATATATATATATATATATATATATATATACTTCCGGTCACGCGAGCTCTCCCCCTCCCTCGGGTAGGGGGAAAGAGTTACATGTTAGTGTGGGCATATATATCTAAATATTTAACCGTCATTTTTCACGGGTCGCTTACACTAGTTAGTAAATAATATTCGGTTGAATATATGATGTTGATAATACTAATAATGATAATTGTTCTCCGTTACAAAAATACTCAATTGAAGACAATTTTATTTTTGTTATAGAAATACTCAATTTTGTTTAATAACATAGCATAATTTATTTTTATTTTTTTTTTCAGGTGAGTGTGTCCTTTCATGTGACCCCTTTCTTTATTTGGACAGTCAAAGGAAACTTCAAATTATAGACTTCGGGTGAGTGTATTCATTACCACGTTTTAACTTCATTTCCAGAATCGGTGATATTGAATTTATTTTTTACCTCTCGTGCTCCCAGGCGCACACAGATCTTAGAAGTACATAGTATCCTTTCTATCATTTTCTCTCTGATAAAAAGCGTTTTCCTTGAAACCATGTTAATTGCCTTTGTGTTAAAGAACATTAAATTTTGGTATTATATATGTAGAGCATATGAGTCTTGTCAGAGTGTTTGAAGTAACACCACGACAGGCCAGTACTTACTTCTCCCTGTAGTTTCCCTTCCCTTATCTCGATTTGTCTCCCCTAAATCTGATATCTCTCCAACCCTTTTTTTCCCTGTTAAACTTAAAGGTATCCTACAAGGTCTCCCTATGCAGGCAATTCCATTCGTCTCAGATCATCTTCCTCTTGTGTTTAACTGAATGGGGTGGATGAAATCTAATGCGTTTTAATGCATCTGAATTTAAATTTTATTTTATTTTATTTCATCGTATAATAATATTTAAAGATTAGAGAAAATCAGTTCGTCAATCATTTATGATATTTTTTTAATTGTCTCGTTTGTTATTAGGTAAGGGCGAAGTTCAGCAACATATTTTTTCCTGAGGAAGGAATTATATTTAATTAGCTATGGCTATGCGTGTGATATATATATATATATATATATATATATATATATATATATATATATATAGAGAGAGAGAGAGAGAGAGAGAGAGAGAGAGAGAGAGAGATGTATGTATGTATGCATATGTACATCTCGAAACATAAGCACCCTCCCAGAGAGAAGTTGGTAGTTTCACACACACGCTTAGTTTTATCATTTCCCCTTAGCTGCAGTAGAAACATAAGCTCGTAAGATGTCAGCGCTAGTGTTTGTCCCGTGGTGCATATGTATAGTAGACATGTCCCTCACGCTCTGTTTTTACGGCTGGTACATCCATTTTGCCTTCGTTGAGGAAACGGAAGGTGACATTGTGTATGCAAGTAGAGTTTGGACTCCAGAGAGCTCTGTCCAAATTGGACACACACTATCGTGATCCAAAGAAGATTCTTTAGATCTTTCACTCTGCTTTGATGTCAACTTTCCTGTCGAGGATATGGGCTTGTTAGCTAAGCGCTAGAGGCATAGAAAGAGGTAGTAGTGTGTGTAGGAGAGACAGCAAGAGCAACATACTTGAATTAGGAGCACATTCACAAGCATGTTTTGTAAGCGAGAAAGAAGAAGCAATAGGGAGAGCAAAATTGAATTCTTAATTAAAAGGATAGATTGAAGTGAAAATCTGAGAGAGAGAGAGAGAGAGAGAGAGAGAGAGAGAGAGAGAGAGAGAGAGTGGGGGGGGGCGTTGGCTGAAAGTTTTTACCTTAGGAAAAAGAAAATTTACTCTTTAGGTAGGAAGTCTACAAATTAATAAAAAATAAGAAATGTAGATAATGTTCAGATAAAAATCAGGTAATACAGTATATTATTACCTGAAATGAAAATCAAGTAAAATGTTAATACAGGAAAGGGAATGGACCACTATGATAAAGAAAAGGATATTAGATGGGATTAGGGCGGATTCTGAGGCTACCCTCGCTTCCCTTGCATACAGGATATTCTCATACAGTGATTTCCATTTATTTAAGATAATCTGTATTTGTTTCATGATCCAGTGATTTATTCGTTTTTCCTTATGATTTTAAGAAATGATCACATTCTCTTTCTAGGACTCTTAATTGTGAGTTTGCATCCTTTCTGTTTATTTTGTCTTTCTTGGCAACTTCTTGGTTTAAGTTGTATAATGGCAAAAGAGAGAGAGAGAGAGAGAGAGAGAGAGAGAGAGAGAGAGAGAGATCTTTTGCATCATTGTTTTAACCCATGTCAGTTTGTTAGATAATTTATTTATTTGTTTGTGAACCACTTAAAAACTACTGTACTCTTTTGACCAAACTTGGTAGTTTTGTGAATGACCTAAGTATGAATCTGTAACATTTTGGATAAAATACATAAAAGTACAAGTATGCAGCAGTACTCTGAAAATAATAGCAATGTTAAGTAAATGGCAAATATTTTGTTAGTTTATTTTTTGTTTGTGAACATTATGCAAAAACTACAGAACCAGTTTCAACGAAATATTGATGGACATGTGAGGTTATGACCCAAGAACTAATCAATTAAATTTTGAAGAAAACACGACGAAGTGGAGTTAAGAGCAAAATAAAACTGCTTGGTGTGGCGAAGGCAAGCTCTCTTCTGAGTGCTCTCACTAGTTCTTATTGTTACGCTTCTGGAGAAAGTTGATGCATTCCCAGTGAGGACATTTAGGCACAGAAATAAAAAGATGGGGGAATTTGAATTGATAAGTTTATAAGGAAAATTTTATCGTTATTTATGACACAACATAGCATACCGTAGAGCGTAGACTCTCTCTCTCTCTCTCTCTCTCTCTCTCTCTCTCTCTCTCTCTCTGTTTTCTTTACTTCCTCTTTTTTTTCTAATATTTCACTTAATCCTCCTCTTCTCCTTTGTCTTATTTTGTATTTTTTTCTTTCTTCCATATTTAATTGCTATTGTTTCGTTTGCCCCATTTATGTCTTATTCACTTCGCCGCTACTTTTTATTAATTTTTTACTCTTTTCTCTTCTCCTCCTCCTTCTTTTCAAGCGTGTATACCCGATTAAAGGTGTTTTGACCTCTGACCTAGAGGGAGTTCGGCCTGATTTCACTGCCCTGTGGCTTTCTCTTATTCTCATCCTTCCCTCCTCTCTCAAACCGTCTTAGCCTTCTTAACATCATCGTCTTCTTTCAGTTAGTTTTATTTCAGTGGAAGGGAAATTATAAGGAATATAGTAATGTTATAAAATGAGTATTTTAAGTACAAAATGCTTTAGTGGATCATGAAAGAAGCAAAATTGTTATTGTTGTTATTTTGTTGTCTAGAGATCTTATTGGTGTCATATTTCTTGCTCTTATTTATCCTGTATATTCTTTGTATTTATTGATTATTTGTATCTCCTCGCTCCATGTAGAGAGATGTTAGTTCTTGCTTGAATTTCTCGTATGCTCGGAGGATTATATATATATATATATATATATAATATATATATATATATATATATATATATAGTGTGTGTGTATGTGTATACATATTTTATATATATATATGTATATATATATATATATATATACATATATATATTTATATATATACATATATATTATTATTATTATTATTATTATTATTATTATTATTATTGTTATTATTATTATTAACATCATCATCAAGTTCTATCCTAGAATGGCCGATATGTTGTTTCATTTTGAAAGATTACTTTCTCTGATTGCTTCGACCGATCCTTGAACTTGAATTCTGGGTTGATTGAGGTCAATAGGATTGCCAGTCCCGTTGTTCTTTTCTCTTATGAAATAGCGCCCGAGACCTTAAAACCTCTTAATGAAGGACCAAAAGGCCAACAAAGTTCAAAATTTCCCTGATTTAAGTCGATGAGGCCGTGCCGTCGTTTTTCTTTTCCCCAATCTTGGGGATCTCATCTTAATTAAACGTAGTCTCGGTTAATAGTTTTTGCCCTCATTTCGAATTTTTGAGGCACGTTTTCATTTTTCTTCGTTGTTATGTATAAGTAGGTATTCAATTTTCACATCTTAAAAGAAATCGCTATCAATGTCCAGGATGTGAGGTGTTTTATGTAATGCTTATTAAATCATTCATATTTTCTGTGATTTTGTGTTTACACCTCAAACATTACTTTAGTGTTTTTTTTTTTTTTTCATTACTTTTTTTGACTCTCACAACCGAGATGACGATGTTTATTTACAGGTTTTACGTTACTTCTTTTCTTCCTCAGTAACATCCTATTTGTGTTATGCTAGAATGTGTAAATTGCGCCGAGAGAGAGAGAGAGAGAGAGAGAGAGAGAGAGAGAGAGAGAGTACAATTGTTAATATTTCCGTAGAGGAAAATTTGCCCTGCCTTTTAGCACGAAACCAAGATTCTCTCTCTCTCTCTCTCTCTCTCTCTCTCTCTCTCTCTCTCTCTATACTTTTATCCTAAGTATATTCCCCCTCTCTGTATTTCCCTGCTTACAAATGACTTACAACGTCGCTGGGAATTTTTGGAGGGTATACGAGCTCTACAACTTTTCTGGGAATTTGGCCTGGAACTTCATTAAGCGAGTAATCTCTTGCAAGCGTATATATTAGCTTCATCCTATTAATGAACAAATCGTTTTAACTCTTAATATGATATCCTAATTTCCGTTCGGTGTTTCCTATTGATTAGAGATTTTATACTGAAAATTTCCCTCTTCAGTTTTGAATAAAAAATTAATTTTGAAAATTTTAAGGCAACTGTTAGTGTTGATCAAGAAAATTTCATAGGTAGGCTAAGTCCTAGTTCGCACGACTATCGCTTTGCAGTTTACAATCATTGTTAGCATTTTTTTCCCCAAAATTCGGAAATTTAGTTTCCCGTCCTGTGTATCTTATGAAGACCTTATTTCGGGAAGTCTTACTTTGATGTGACTAGCTATGTGTACTGCATGAATAAGGACATAGTTATGCAAAAAGGGAATAATTCGTCATTATTCTTTTTCTATTCTTGTTTTTGGTTTCCTCCATTAATTTTTTTTTATCAGCTTTCATATCTCAATTTCCTCTTTAGAGCTATTTTCATCTCGTTTCTGATATGACGAATATATATATATATATATATATATGTGTGTGTGTGTGTGTGTGTGTATATATGTGTATATATATATATATATATATATGTATTTCTAGGAATATCTCAAGAGATATTTCTTTAGATAAATTATTTCACTATACATTATTTTAATAATAACTTCTACAGAGAGAGAGAGAGAGAGAGAGAGAGAGAGAGAGAGAGAGTAATGTATATATATATATATATATATGTATATATATATATTTTTTTTTTCTAGGAATATCTCAAGAGATATTTCTTTAGATAAATTATTTCACTATACATTTTTTTAATAATAACTTCTACAGAGAGAGAGAGAGAGAGAGAGAGAGAGAGAGAGAGAGAGAGAGTAATGTATGAACTGTATATTATGGACGAGTGATATCCTCCTCCCTGTCGTGGAGGAGCCGACTGATGGCTCTCCAGTCGTAATAACTTTCGTGAAGTAGGTCGGAGGTCGGGGGGAAAATCCGGGTTGCGTCATTTTATATCATTTTTTTTTTTTATTTAAAGAAAGTGAAGTTTGTATTTTGGATTGCGGTTTTTCCCACGTTCATAATTAACAATAATAGTAATGATGATTTGGTAATGACTAAAGTTGATATATATTTTTTCTATTTATTGATTTCTCAATACAGATCAATTAACAATTCACGTTACCTTTAATGCGTTAGGTGATGATATTATTATTATAGAAACCTCCGCCTACGAAGTTGAGAGGAGGTTATTTTTTCGCCCCTGTTTGTCTGATTGTTTGTTTATGAACAACTTCCTGGCCTCAATTTTACTCATAGAATAGTGAAGCCTTCAGAGAATAATTGTCATGTTGAGACGTGGTAGGTTTTCAGTTTCGACCCAAGTCCAAGGGCAAGGTCAAGGTCAAGGTCGAGCAAAAGCTCAACCGAAAAATACGCTTACGGTCTAAATAGATTCTGGTAAAGGCGAGCTGGTTTCGAGAAATAAGCTGAAGCTGCCGTGGCGGAGGTCTGCAATTAGTGTTTTTCCAGTTATTATTATTCAGTATTCAGTTATTTATGTATCTCTAGCATATTAATTTATATTAAATATTTTATCATGAAATACAAGCAATACTGAAAGTAATTAAAGTGTATATTAATTAGAAAAGGGGTCAATTATAAGAATTACCCAGCAATCTTCTGTTGACGTATTTGTTGAATAATAAATTTTGGCTTATATTTTCTCTACCTATATTAATTTGGGACGCTTTATACTTGATTGACATATCTAATTAAAGAATCATTTTCAAAAGGGTTGATTATTTTAGGGCTAGGCTAAGATTAATCAGGTCGAAAAATTAATCGATTTTATCTGTTAACTTAAGTTCTGATAAAAATATTGGATTATTTGTATACGATCTAATTATGTTTATGCGACAGTGTTATCGTTTTTTATTCAAATTTGAAAAAAGATAGCTTTTGATTGTTGAAAGAAAATAAGATTTGAATTAATAGGAATAGTAATCAGAATAGTGCAAGGCCAAAGGTTGGTCAAATCGTGTCCATTTCAGGAATTTCTGTGTTAAAAGTTTTGCGGACTTATATTTCTCCAAGAGATTACCGCTACAATTAATTTTTATTTTATTTTGTAATTGTGTAGGAGGTAGCCTATGTTCGGAAGATGTTTTCATGGACTTTATTTCCTTTTTATTTCTGTAGATTAGTGTTCAAACTTACTTCTGTAGATTAGTGTTGAAAATATTTCCCCGAACTGTAGGGCGTTTGGAATGCCACTGAATGGAGTGAGCTATAGTTTATGGTTCTCTCTCTCTCTCTCTCTCTCTCTCTCTCTCTCTCTCTCTCTCTCGTGAAGCACAATATACCCTATGGACATTATTCAGTACTTTATTTATCGTTTATTCCTTTGTAGAGCTTAAAAGGGGTGATATTCCCTTCCTAGATAAAAAATAGAACCTCTGGGAATATAGGAAATGATGTTATGTATGGTTTAGTTTCTATGTACAGTATATATGTATGAATGTATGTATGTATGTATGTATGTATGTTTTACTATTATATTTTGGGCCAGAGAGATTAGTATGTTCCAAAGGTCATTAAGTGTGTAGTTTATTCGTGGGAATTGGCCACCGTTCTCACGCAATATGAAATATTAACTTCAGCCCCAAAGGACTTTAAATCTCTTACGATAGAGAGGATTTGCGTGATATTGTGTGTATTTTGGTGAAATTGAACGTTTAGGAAAAGTACAAACATTTGGAAAAATTTTGAATTTGAATATATTAGTTTTTGGAATTTTTTAAAAGTATAAAGCTCCATGAATTAAGAAGAAATTATTTTGTATGTTATTCGATAAATAGTTTCTTGCTGAAAAGAAATAAAGATGGTTTTCTGGGGTGTATGATGTATAAAATCATAGTAGAATAATACAGATAGAAAATTTCAATAAATTAACTAAGTTTCGCACTCATAAGAAAAAATTTTGAAGATTACAAAAAGAATGAAATTAATTAGGTACGTTACCCCTTTTCGTATATAGGCGAGGCTTCCAAGCATATGAAAATTGTTATAATGACAAAAAAAAAAAAAAAAAAAAGCAATATATTCTTAATTACAAATACTCAAGTACGGTGTATTATGTATGATCTGGCTTTCGTATGGTTTTGAGATGAGCTTAATGGCTGCATGTTTTGATATTAGTTTGGTCGTAGTTGGTATTGCTTGTGAAGGTTTAATCTGATTTGTCTGTTAGGTCTTATGGTGTTGTGATATCTCTTTTTTATTTGTAATATTTACTACAGATGCTCCTCGGTATCTTTCCGAGATAGGGGAATTATTTTTCTCAGTTTAAATAATTTATTTCGTGTGTCTTTAACTTTTTGAGTTATAAGTTATATACCAACTTGGTACGATGCAAATTGTCGCCTAAATATGTAGAAGCTCTTCGTTTCTTTTAATATTGAGGTCATTTGTCATATTACTGATGCTCTAGTGTTGTGAACTTTTAATTAGTATACAAAGGAAAATTTACTCCATCACTAATTTATTCTTATTTAGTTGCTCTGGTGGGCAGGCCTATTTTCATTCTTTAGTTGGACATTCTGCCGTGGTATATAGTTTAATGTATTACTGTATGTGTTTTCTTTGATCACACACGATTCGAATTCAGTAGCTGTGGACATGGTATTTACAAACTTTATTTGACCGTAATTTTCATATTCTTGAGATATTAAATTTGAATTTTAAGAAATGGAAGTTCATAAAACTACCGTAAAACAGAGCCATTGTAATTTAGGGTTTTTAATATCTTAGATAATAATTGTAATGTGTAGATAATATTCAATTATCCATATACTACTTTTTTGCTGTTCCTGTTAACAGGGATGTGTAAAGTCGTAATCCATCCATTAATGCGTCGTTTTTTAATATTGAGTATATTCCTGTATTTATAAATAATAGGGTTTCATAAATAAAAAAAAAATCTCTTATGTGTGTTCTACCTGATAATTCTCTCCTACGCGAATAAAATATTATATCATTTTCATACGTCCAACTTTGATAAAATAATGGATACATTTTGTTGAGGCATTGTTCTTCGGAATTAGGTCCGTCTCTCGGTGGTCAGCTGTGACCATTAGAGCAGAGTTGCCAAAGGCGGAATTGTGGCGCTGATGACGGAAAAATGAAGCTGCAGAGGGATCTTCATCATTTCAATTTCCGATTTCTGCTTTACTCTGTCTGGAACGGAAAATATTTCCGCATAGTTATTAAGGTTGAAATACTATCTTTTGGCTTATAAATATGTTTTGTATCTATATTGTGAAGTCTTTGTTTTTTATAATTTTATCTGTATTATATTTTGAACTAAAACTAACATACAAAATATAAAAAATATGGGTATATATTTGGTTAATTTGGCGGATATTTTGTTGGTTTTCGGTACTTCAGCATTTAAAGGCCATGTTCCATACCAGTCTGAATTCTTAGGCAGATCATGTGGCAACACTGCATTACAGTTAATGAAAGTTGGCAATGATTATGTGGTTTTCTTTTGGGAGAGTTTTAGTTCGTTGTCATGTTCATTTCTTGTTCTTTGTTATAGAACGCTGATACAGTTTAACGCGATCGTCTGACGTTTTATTTTGATTGTTTTTTTTCTTTTGTTGTGTCTCTCTGATAGTCATTGTTTTGATCGTTTAGCTCGAAAGGTGGCAATCTTCAGCTGTTTTCTTCTGTGATCGGCCATAGCTATTTGACTTTTGTTCTTTGTTATAACCTTCGTCTTATTTGCCTTCTTCCGTTGTTTCTTTAACATTTTGTGGTTCAAGAGAAGATCTGTGGTCATGATGGATAGTTGTTGTGGTTACCAGTCGATGATACTACGGTAGGGATAGGGGATGTATAGGTTGACGCAAAAACAACCACTTTTGCAGTGCTACTGTATGATGCATATTATGTTACGATTTGAATTTATTTTATGAGCTTTTATCTTTTAGATAATTTTACATATACTATTGTGTTTGCTCTTAGAGAGAGAGAGAGAGAGAGAGAGAGAGAGAGAGAGAGAGAGAGAGAGAGAGAGAGAGATTTATGTTGAAACATATCCTGGGATTGGCGATGTATTTATCTCGGAATCTTTATTGATGCGTGGTGGATTCCTGGGTATAAATCCTTCTCTTGTTGAGAAATAGCCTTCCTTCAGAAAGGGTTTTCAAAATGTGTAGAGAGTTTTGCGTTTCCTCTAAAGGTTATCTGCGCGTTTTATCAGTGATTATGTATTCTGTATGTAAGTCGTTATTGATTGAGGATGGGAGTGAGCTGGTTATAATATATTTATAGTGCATATGCATATTAGATTTTGGTTGTATTTGTATTTTGGCAAATATTATATGTGTATGTATATATACATTTGATAATATATATATATATACAGTATATGTATATATATATATATATATATATATGTGTGTGTGTGTGTGTGTGTATAATAAATTATGTAATATTTGTGGGGTTGGATTTATAGCTCCCATTTAAGGCCATAACTCTGTACTGATATGGATCGATTTCAGTGTTATGGTAGATAATGATTGAATGTCTAAATAAACTGTATCAGATCATGACCAGTTTCGCCGACGTAAAGAGTTTTTGATCAGTGCCCTCAATTATTAGGTTTACTCATAAAGTATAAAATATTAATGTTTTTGTTTCTTTAGGAGGATATATACTTTCTGTAGACAATGTTATAGATAATGAATATATACCTTATCCTTATTTTATTAGATAATTGTATACAAAATCCTTCACTTGTTTTATTGTTATATTAACTGTATTAGTAGTGTTTCTTTCACAGTATTTTCGATAGTAGTAGTAGTAGTAGTAGTAGTAGTAGTAGTAGTAGTAGTAGTAGTAGTAGTAGGATGATGCTATAAGCCCAAGGACTCTAACAAAAAAAAAAATAATAATTTAAGAACAGTAAATTAATGAAAACATTGATCAATATTATTCTGTTAGTCTACGCTGGGTGTTGCTTAATCCGCAGATTCATTCGGGTTGGATTTGCTTCCATGGAAAGCGTGGCTTAATGCTCCTGAAATAGCGTCCTATTTGTACACATTTCCTACGTCAGTTGTCTTTCGAGGCCAATGTAAGAATACACCAAGTTACCATAGCAACGGTAAATGAATATAACCTGTGGTTTTTGGTGTTACTTCATTCTACCATTCTTAGTTTTCTCTCGTGATTAGTGATGGTTTCTGTTGCATTTATCATATCTCATGGTTGCCGTTGTTTTTATCTTCATTTCCTCTATCAATATAGTTAGGATTTAGTCCATTTTTGTGTTTTAAAGCTGCAGAGAAATGACACATTACATTAGATTCAAGCTCAGCTTTTCGATAATAGCAAAATATGTAACGATCTGCATTATATATCTCTATCGATATAAATTTATTAATGTTCACCTCATGATCTCATTCGTATTCTTAATGTTAGTAGATAATGATAGAAATTCTATTCTTGGTGCTATTTCATTTGAAAAAAAAAATTAAAAGCAAATTCACTAAAACTCTTGTATTCAGGGTAATTGGAATATCCATGCATTGAAATAATGGTACCAATTCTGTGTCGAGAGCAAAGAGAAAAAATAGAATGTTTTCTGAATGTGATACATTTCAAAAAGTTAATCCTGTTACGATATATGAAAAGTCACTCACTTCGTTTAGGTGATGGGTTGCATTTTTTTTTTTTTTTTGCCCAACCGGACTCTACATAAGGAGTGAGGCGTTTGTGTCGTAAACCGTTCATTTCTAGGGTACTCTTAATCAATCATTCAATTGAATAAAGGTTAAAGGACAAAAACGTTCCATTAATTTAGTAAGTGTCTTTATGTCTGCTTTTCATGGCACCATTCTAAGCCGAGTTACATAGATCCACTACTAAATTTACTCGACAGTTCTAAAAGTAGAAAAAAAAAAAGTATTTTGCGCACTAAGAGAATGAAAATGGTCAGGAAAACTAATTTTCAGAACCATTGTTTCGCTTGAACTGGTTTGTTCTCGATAAAATTGTCGCTTGAACTATAGGTGAGGTGCAATTAAATAATCGATTCGGTATAGGTCGTTCGTGTTTTATGTTAGTGAAGTAATTGTATTATTTATACTGTATATATATATATATATATATATATACAAACAATGAAGAGAGAATTGTGTGCCTTAGCGTACCCTCACGTACGAGAACTCTAACCCAAGAGTGTTGAAGATTATGGTACAGAGGCTAGGGCACTACCCAAGACTAGAGAACAATGGTTTGATTTTGGGGGTGTCTTTCTCCTAGAAGAGCTGCCTACCATAGCTAAAAATTCTCTTTTACCCTTACCAAGAGGAAAGTAGCCACTGAACAACAGCAGTGCAGTAGTTAACTCCTTGATCGAAGAAGAATTGTTTGGTAATCTCAGTATTGTCAGGTGTATGATGATAGAGGAGAATGTGGAAAAAATAGGCCAGACTATCCGGTGAATGTATAGGCAAAAAAAAAAAAAAAAAGCCGTAACCAGAGAGAATAATACCAATGCAGTACTGTCTGGCTAGTCAAAAGACCCAGTAACTCTCTAGCAGTAGTATCTCAGCGGGTGGCTGGTTCCCAGTCAACTTCCTACCTACCTACCTACATATATATATATATATATATATATATATATATATATATATATATATAATATATATATATATATATATATAGGCCTATCTATATATATTTGTGTGTATATGTGTACATATGTATTTGTATATTTTTCGTGTATATAATAAAGTGTACAGTATATATTTGAAGACAGTACCCTTATTCAAGAAACAGAGATGAAAAGTGCAGAAATGAAAATATTAACGAGGAAGAAACTGATCACGTGAATCAGTTTGGAAAGAAAGCAAGACTAAGATGGTTCGGCCACGTGGAGAGAAGGGAGGAAGAGTATGTCGGAAGAAGGATGCAAAGAATAGAGCCACCAAGTAAAAGAAGGAGTGGAAAGCCATAAAAGAGATTTATGGATTCATTAAGAGAAGATATGAGGGTTTGGCAGAGTATGATTCAGTGGATAGAAGTAGATGGAAACGGATGATACGCTGTGGCGACCACTGGATGGGAGGATCCTAAAGATATATATATATATATATATACACACACACATATATATATATATATATGTGTGTGTGTGTGTGTGTGTGTATGTATGTATGTACATATATGTATATATATATATATGTATATATACAGTATATATATATGTATATATACAGTATATATATATGTATATATATGTATATATATATATATATATATATATTTATATATATATATATATATATATACATACACACACACACGTTAGTTTTGGAAAGTTGGTCTACTCTAGACATTCATCTGATTTTTTAGACATGGTCTTTAGCCGGTAGTAGGGAAGATCTAGTGAAATTATTTTCTTACGAGTATCGGCTGAAATATTAACGAAATTTTTTTTAAGCTTATGAAAGCGAAATTTTTTATATAAATGAAATCATATATATTTTAATAAGTCACAGTTTATCTTTTTGGGTAGCGTACTATATACAGTAAATGTTATTATTTTTCTCTTTTCTGAGATATGTAATTTCCTTCGTATGTTTGCTACGTCGTAGGGATCGGTTTAATGCAAAATCTTCTTCACACATTGTTTTCTGATAAGGTTTCTTCTATTTAGACCTCGCACAGGACTGATAACTTGATAGTTGCTTTTTACGTGATACTGGACTCTCTCTCTCTCTCTCTCTCTCTCTCTCTCTCTCTCTCTCTCTCTCAATTACATTTTTGAAAATCTCCTAAATGAGGTATTGTTCCTTTATGTGTTTTGACTCCGTTATACCTTTTAAGCTCCCTAGACTCTGGCTTTAGCAGCCCACTCAATAGAAAAGGTTTTAGAGAGAGAGAGAGAGAGAGAGAGAGAGAGAGAGAGAGAGAATCTTGCAATTGAAGTAACCTTTATTAGCGATAGAAATTTTTCGTACGGTCAAAGTTGGTACTAATAACACGATATGTGTCTCCTGTAATGTCCCCTGGCTCGAGTTTACTCTGTAAATGAGAGAGGCACAAGTCAGAGGAGATATGGGTGGCATCCCATTCGCCTAGTGTTTAGAATTTATTTAGGAGCTCCCAACATATCGTAAATTCCTGCGCACCTTCGTTTTATCACCAGTAAAAATAGAGTAAAAGTAAGGTATTTTTATTCGTCTTGTTTATGTTAACATAATCTTGTATCGTTAGTTAGCTTCAAGACAGTTATGGCTTTGTGATAGAACCTCTTCTCTCCCTTTTAAAAAGAAGAAAAGCCAGAGATAACACTCAAAATGTGAATGTTTACTCTTCTATTGCGGTTTCTTTGCTTTAGGGTTAATAGAATTCAATGTATGTATGTGTAATACGTTGTAATGCATCGAATGTTCATAATAATAAAAAAAAAAAACTGGTCGTCGTTTGGGACCACAAAGCGCGGTTGAATCTCTCTAAATCAAAAATAGAGTTTTTCTTCCAATTTTGCATACCATTGCCATATGTACTTGTTAATCATTTATTTTATTAATTTTTACTTATGTCGAGAGATCAACGGTGTTTTTGACAAAAATATAGTGTTTGATATAGATAAAAATAATAATAATAATAATAATAATAGTAATAATAATAATAATAATAATAATAATAATTTCGAAAAGATTATTAGCTGAGTCTGTGACAAAGTTTACAATTATTGCCAGTGGATAATAATAATAATAATAATAATAATAATAATAATAATAATAATAATAATAATAATAATAATTTCCAAAAGATTATTAGCTGAGAGTCTGTGACAAAGTTTACAGTTATTGCCAGTGGAATTTTAAAGATGGAGAAACTACTCACGTAATTGGCAAATGATGTTACGTGATTGCACTACTGCAGGTCACGTACACCCCCTTGTATCCTCTTCAGCTGGGTCCCTAATTCTGATGGGACGTACAATTTCGATGACGTGGATGCTCGTGCCAAATCACTTGAGATTTCTCACTTGGAGTTGAAGAGATGACATTGCTGTTGAGGAAGTTGTTTCTGTGTGTGACGCTCTTGCAAAATATATCTACGTGGTAGTTAGCTTGATTTCTATTAGCGGAATTTTTATTGTTCGACAGGACATCTCGAAATGTGCTGTAAAAAGACTTGATGGGTTACATGCCATCAAAAAGTATTTACATACATACATACAGACTCACGCGCAAGCGCGCGCATGCACACACACACAAATATATATATATATATATATATGTATGTATAAGTATATCTATATCTATATATAATATATATATATGTATGTATAAGTATATCTATATCTATATATATATATATATATATAGATAGATATACGTATATATATATATATAATACGTATATCTATCTCTATATATATATGTATATATATATATATATATAAGTATATCTATATATATATATTATATATATAAATCTGTATATATATATATATATATATATAAATCTGTATATAGATTTTGCAAACAATGCATGAAATAATTGCATTTTATAGGAAGTATAATTATCTCAAATACTCTCAAATACAATTGGTGTTATTTATTTGCAGATTATGATACGCTTCGCTAACTTTGAGCAATAGACTTCAGCTGCTCTTTCAAGCGTGCAGTCAATTGTTAACTAAGCTATATGGAACGGGTGTAAGCCCATGGGCACGCGCTCTTATAAGAGTGATGAATCTTAATGTTTCGAGTATGAACAAGAATAGGATATTTTACAAAAGAAATTATTTTTTCATTCTGGAAAGACACAACCTAATGAAACCGAAATGAACTGGAAATGAAGATCTCTTGTACCGTAATCAAACCAGTGTTGATGTTTAGGATCAGAAACATGGCATTGATAAGGAAGAACAGAAACTGGAGCGAATGGAATTGTGGGTGATGAGACGGGTCTTTGGGATCTCGAGGGTAAGAGGTTGATAGAATTAAGGAATTAGAAGTGTTGTTCTTTAAAAGATACTTAAATGTTGAGAAAGTCAAGATTGAGATGGCATGGCCATGCAGTAACTCTGGGAGAGGTGGAAGTTTTGGTGGAACCCGTTTTACGTGTACGTTTATAAGGTAGGCAAAGGAACAGATGGGGAGGGCGTTGGTTAAAATGAGAGAGGCTTTTTAGGAGGAAGAGTTTAGCAAAGGAAGATGTTTTCGATAGAAATACTTGGAGAAGACATAAGACAACAAACTCCTTAGTTGAGGTATAGTTGTGGGGATAAAGAAATCGCTCGGACATTCATAATAATAAAGTAAACATGGATTAAAACACCGTCAAAGCCCTACAAGGGATTGTGCTCTATGTTTTCATATTGGAAACTGAG
>NC_090725.1:124732060-124734560 GCF_036898095.1 Palaemon carinicauda | reverse complement strand
AGAGAGAGAGAGAGAGAACGTAGTCTTCCCTTGTTTCACCAACTCACTCGCAGTCAATTTATTTGTATGAAATTTCACTGCGATTGCCAATTAGTTTGCTGATGATTTTCGAAATTTTATAATTTCATTTAAAGTTTTATCCTGGTAGTGGAATAAAGATGAACCGAAATGATATTTTCAGACAGCAGTTGTATGCATATGTATATATATATATATATATATGTATATGTATATATATATATATATATATATATATATATATATATATATATATATATATATATATATATATATATATATATATATATATATATATATATATATATATATATATATATATAGTATATATATATATATATATATATATATATATATATATATATATGTATACACATATGTACTAATGTATTATATATATATATATATGTATATACTAATATATATATATATATATATATATATATATATATATATATATATATATATATATATGATAAAAGTCATCATCTTAATATTAGATTACTGTATTATTTTTTTATTTAATTGACTTTTGATAATTTATCAACTTGTTGAATTCTTTGATTTATTAATTACATTTTAGAGGCGAAGAGCGTTAACAGTGGTGTTGAACGTTTCTTCGTGACAGAATGACTATTCTCGGATTCACACGAATGTAAGATGGGCCATTTCCTTTGTTTGCGCCGTAATGGGGTCATTTCAAGTGTAAATTCCTAACAACAGTAAATACTCCACTGAGTGACTTTTTAAGTGAAGGAAATGGAAGTAACATTGCGGATTCCCGTCAAGATTCCAGTGTCAAGAGTCTGCCATTTTATATTTATATCACAACTTTTGATCCATTTGGTGGGTAATGGACGTGATTGATTTGGGTTTGCGCTTGTTCATGGCAATTGTTCGTTTTGATTGCAGAAGGGCGTGGGCGGTGAGTGGGCGTAGATCAACAAAACCTCGTGCGTAGATCGGTGCCGTGTAGTAGTATGAAAGAGTATCGGGGGCTGTTCGGCAACTACTTCGGGAAGAGGGAGGGAAGGACTGCAGGGCTGGCACTGTATCCCCCTCAGTTAGGGAGAGCGGGGGTCTCGTTTTAGGGTGCCACGCCCCCCGGGTATCGATCTGAACCTTACGGCGCCGTTTGTGGAGCCTGCCTCTCTCTCTCTCTCTCTCTCTCTCTCTCTCTCTCTCTCTCTCTCTCTCTCTCTCTCTCTCATAGCTGTGTTTGTAGTTAGCTAGACCGATAGTTACGTCACAACACAGACAAGTATCTGTAATTAAATAACTTTTTGTCTTTCTGTGGCAGCATTTGTGAGGGCATGTTTCTCAAGGGAAAAAAATTCTAACAGAAATACTGTTCACTGATTTAACCATCATAAATCTTTTCATAGTGAACATGTAGGCTACATAGAATCAGTCTTGTTATTTTGTGGATTGTATATGAAGTTAAAGATATTCAAAAAGAGAAGTTCAGATTAAAGTCTTAATATCATCCGGGGCGAAAATTTTAATGTATTTATCCTGATTTGATGATGAGATAAAGAAAAAAAGTACATCGTTTCTTAGGAATCTCTCTCTCTCTCTCTCTCTCTCTCTCTCTCTCTCTCTCTCTCTCATACAATTGAATTTTGTCTTGTTTGGGCACCAAATTATTCCAGTGGGTGTGAAATAGATTGGTATGTTTTTCCTCTACAATTTTAGTAAACGAAGAACGGATGTGATAATAGGGGAGCAGTTGAATGATGACGATGAATAAGAAAAAGTAACACAAGGAAATGAAAATGATTAAAATGGTATAATTGAGGTCCTGACTTAGTAGAAAAGTGACTATAGAGAATGAAAAAGGAAAAAGACTTGAAATATGTTTGCGATGAGGTAAATAATAATACAACGGGGGAGCTAGTAAGATAGGAAAATCACTTTGGAGAAAACCATCATGAAATAAGGTGAAGGATCATTGACTATGTCGATGAAGAATTTAATTTAAGAAGTGGATTTTATATATATATTATATATATATATATATATATATATATATATATATATATATATATATATATGCATGTATGTATGTATAAATATATATATATATATATATATATATATATATATATAATGAGGTATAGAATACACGATATTAACAATAATTTGAAGTAGATAAAAATAGGAAGGCTGATATTGAGATGTAGAAATTTGAAGAGTCATAGTTAGAGTCATGAAAAGAATTCGTAACATCTCTTAGTTGTATTGCTGAGAAGTAAACGTTAATCCTTGGTTGTTTTCACCCTTGGAGTTGCAGAATAATATTCATCCGTTTGAGGATTAGATGTCCTTTTAATGGCTTCGGAATACGTGAGGTAGTAAGTGAAAGGATTTCATATATCGTTTCCGACGTTATGCAAATAAGGTTTGTGGAACCCTTCGTTTCATAATGAATGATGCTGAGAGCTAATGGTGGTGTAGTTAAGTTTTAGTAGGAGATTATTGC
>NC_090725.1:124724560-124727060 GCF_036898095.1 Palaemon carinicauda | reverse complement strand
TACCTTTAATCTTTAACTCTTTAGATGGATGAAACACACACACAGCTTCATTTTTAAACAAGTCACGCTTTCCAAATAGAGTAGCAAGGGATTATATGTGATGTTGTTGAAGCATGTGCTATAAGGTCGGGATTTGGCATCAAACGAAATCTAAAAACAATTCCTTATAATTTTTATCACGCCATTCAAGAAGTGATGCAAGTGTACTGGTTTAGTTTAATTCGTCTATTTTAATTGGTTCTGTAAGAATGTTCATAATAAACTATAGTGTAAGGAATATCCGTGAGAGATATGATTAGAAATTTGCCAGGTTATTCTGGAGTATCTTCCCCATCACTGCACAAAAAATCTTACCACTTTTAACCTTTTGATTCAGAGAGAGAGAGAGAGAGAGAGAGAGAGAGAGAGAGAGAGAGAGAGAGAGAGAGAGGTGGGTATAGCTGGTTCAGTTTCGGCGGTCTTTCGATATCCCCCTCATACGTTGGCCGTGATCGTTGTTACGAGACAAGGAAAGAGAGGGGATCAGATGGGTGGATGGGCTACCTTCTTCCAGTAACTATTTCGTTTTCTTCAGAGAAACTTCAAATCGCGTTATCCAAAATACCTTCGCTACCATACATAACTTCACCAGAGGGAGCGAGCCATAGATGCACATACTTTATTACTAAATTACATAAATATTTTCAGCAATTAAAGAAAATGGAAATTTCACACTGAAATTTACAGTACTATACCGCAATAGTCAAGACATTTCTAAAGATACAAAGACTATGTTCGTCTCTTTATATACGGTCCAGAGTTGTCATAAAGTATAAAACATTATTCCGTTTGTATTTCATGGAACGGTCAATTTCGGGGTAATATTCTATCCGGAAAATTTACGATTTTCGCAGTCGTAAACGTGACAATTCCTCATTCGCTTTGGTGCAGTAGTCGTAAATTGCTGATGAATGACATGATTTTTTTTATTTCTGATCTTTTTAGTAGCAATGAGCTCCTGGCCGGCCCTTCAAACTATGACGTAATCAAGAACGCAAAGCAATGTTAGGTACCAGTAACGTTTACATAGGTTTATATATATATATATATATATATATATATATATATATATATATATATATATATATATATGTATATATATACATACATACATACATACATATATGTGTGTGTGTTTATGTATGTATATATTGCTGTTTTGGGCAGTCTTTTTCTTAGTCATATATATATATATATATATATATATATGCTATTATGGCAATGTTCCGTTAGGGCATTTTCATTTAATACCAAATCACATATAGTAACAATTGCTTTAAGTTTTGTAGTTTCCCGTAAGTTTTCTTATCTTCAGGTCTATAGTTTTGAAGGAAAAGATGGATTTTATTACTGTGCGGCTTCATTAATTAAGCTTTTGCCGAGAACTGTTTTAGCCAATAACTAATGATTTTCATCACAGCATAACTGCAAAGAAACTATAAAAGGTTTTAAAGGTCGCTCATGAATGGTAGGCAACGGACAGAACAATGCCCTAGAGACCGACTCTATACCATCTATGCATATATATGTTCAGCGCATCATCAATCTATGACCAGGCAATGCCTGCCGGTGACTCTCAGTAGGTGACCTTCTAGGCTTCCCCAAACTCGTCACTAGAAACTATCGAACTTGATTGGTACTCGAACTCCTATTCAAAAGATTGCGAGACAGGGGCTGGCCTTATATAATGGCAGTGCATTCACGCAAACGAAAATTAGAAGTAATGTAAAATCGTCTGAAGACAATAAACATGAAAATTTAAGATGTCGGCAATTTGAAAAGCATGTACTGTATAGCTTTCTTTTCAAAGTAATACGAGAGATTTTAAAATTGTTAGCTATAGTTATGTATGTGAGCAAAGGTGAATTGAAACGACGATATAACAATGAATATTTATATGGATAGTGTTCCCTCATAAGCTAGTTAAAATTTCAAACGATTTTCAATTCTAACAGTATGTATAACTTCTAGTACCGTCTGTGCTTAGAAATGTCAGTTTGAATCTCCCATTGATAAGTTTAATATTCATACGATAGGTAGTCTGAATATCAAATGTTAGGTCAGGGAAAGACATTCCTCTATGATTTCTATTTCTTAGGCGCGTTAGAAGTAATTTACTTCAGTGTGATAGATTGCTATCTGGAATGAAATAGCTAGTTCTTTTTGTACATTTAAACTCGTATCTGTTCTTGAAATGTTAATTTTTTTTTTATGAGATAGCTTGTGCATAATGCATGGATGATTTTTTTCATGGTTGGCGATTTGGAAGTCAATTGTGTGTGTGTGTGTTTTTTTTTTTTTGAGATAATGGTGTGTTTTAATCTGTTGCATAATTATTTTCTCACGGTAAGAATTATTAGAAAATGACTCTCTTCTGTAAACTTTCACGCAACCCCTCTTACATTTTAATTTTAACTAATTCAATATTGTAGTGATTATCATCATTGTAAGATGTGACTAT
>NC_090725.1:124717060-124719560 GCF_036898095.1 Palaemon carinicauda | reverse complement strand
AAATGGAGTTTTTTTTTATATAATTTTTAAGCTTGATATGTTGTGAAAATATGGATATGCATTAATTTTTATAAGGAACTGTATTGTTTTGCATTATCGTCATTTCATTTTGGTTGAATGTGATTTTAATTTTAGTCTCCCTCTTCTTGTTTCACTTGATGTTAATTATCAGAAGGTTGTTTACTGATAGTGTTTTTATAATATTCATAGATTAATTATGTTTTATGTTTATAATAAAGGTTGTCTGTATCATTATTTTCTTTTGTGTTGGGTTTTCATTGTATTGAAATATTGTATACTGTGAACGCATTTATTTATGATAGTTGAGATGATTCTGACAAAAACTTTTGATAATAGGAACGGTAGTTCGGTTTTTGATTAGCTCTATTAAGCATCTTTTCTAGGTAAAAGACACTCCAAAGTCAAACTACTGTTTTCTATTGTTGGGTAGTACCATAGTCTGTACCCTGGTATACCACTGACTTAGGGTAGAGTTCTCTTGTTTGAGGATACCCTCAGGCACACTATTCTAGCTGTTTCCTTATTTCCTTCCTCACTGGGCTCTTTTCCCTGCTGGAACACTCGGGCTTATAGCATCCTTCTTTTCCAACTAGGCTCGCGGCTTAGCTAATAATAATAGTAATCCAAACTCCCAATATATATTATGAGGCTACACATGGTTCTGGGCTCGACATGATCTAGTAAATTTTCCTGTGAATGTCGGATCCATTTTCTTGTTATTGCAATCGTTAGCAGCAAACGGAAATTAACCTCGTCGCCGTTAATAGATTTTTAAACTTAGTGCAGATCCTTATCAATTCAGTCATTAGGTTGGCCATGTACTTCTCTTTAAGCTCATTTGTTGGTGACATTCTCAGGCTTAGAAGTAGCACACTTCAATGTCATGTTCAGTTGCAATATCTCTCTAGATTTTGGCTGTATATTGCTGGTAAATGAGTTATTGTGTTCGTCGACCTCATTATCTTTCGATTGCCAATTATTAGAATTATGTTCCTTTGTTTGTTTTTTAACCAGGATTTTTCTCTATAATTTTCTTCCTTGAATGCAAGGGACTGCTGGATCCTTTGTTATAGGGTCAACGACCTTTTTGTTTATCACGTATTATACTTCAGGCCTGGATTAACTAGATATGTGTATTATACTTATTAGCTGAAAGATTCAAATTATCTTTTTCAATCAAAATTCTTATAAATCAAAGTTGAAGTTAGTAATAAACATTGGAAAACAGTTTTACCATGGATGTTGTCGAAGACGTGTGTCCTCTGATGAAAAATATAGATAATGGCAGTTCATGTTTACTCTCTTAGTCCCTCAAGAAATTCACTTGTAATACCAGTTGTTTCAAAATCATTTTTGCTGTGCCCTGATGGCACAGTGGGTAGCGCTCTCGAGCCACAAGCTAGGGGACTAGCGTTTGATTCTGGAACGGGAAAAAACCCTTTATCTGATATCAAGTTTGTTTTTGTTGATACAACCAGTGAATTAGTTACTTAGGTGTTAGTCATTCGTTGAGAGAGAGAGAGAGAGAGAGAGAGAGAGGAGAGAGAGAGAGAGAGAGAGAGAGAGAGAGAGAGAGAGAGAGATGTGCCCACGTCTGTAAAGATGTTCCGATCCATGGCCTTGTATATTAAATATTCAAATGGCTACGATACTCCTTTGGAATATCAATGTGCACCGAATACATTTCAATTCTGATGAAGAATTGGGCGGAAAGGTAGAGAGTAATCATGAAAGTCATTGAAAATTGGTGTACGAATGTCTTATTTTGGGGTGAATGTAGTTCGGGGGACAGTGTAAACTTTCTTATTACTTGTTAAATTGATCTTATTTATGGGGAAGTGTGTGCTTATTTTGGTGTGAAGTACTAATATTGAAGCTACTTTTACGATTTACGAAATATGATTTAGTGTTACTTTGCAGTAGTATAAGTCAGTTGGGAAGCAAACACAGAGTTGAGACTTAGTCTTAGGGTAAGCTAAGAATACGGCAATCTAAGGGAGTTCGCAGGGGGCCGTAGACTCCTGGTAGGTAAGTAGGTAAGGATACGACTCCTAGGTTAGGTGGGGAAACCTTAGGTTTCGTGTTCTTGTCTGTTTCCCTTTTAAAATGTGGATTTTCAGTTATAACTTTTGAAATTTTACACTCATTCTGTCCCAACGAACTACAAAGGCTCCCTTATTTTGATTAGCTAAAGAAAAATGTAAGGTGTTCTTTAATTTTAAAAACTTGCGTTTCATGGTATATGGTCTTAGACTTGCGTGGTTATGAATTATTTGTCGTCTCTGGAAGGAAGTTGATAATAAAATTAAAAGGGTGGTGACGCCTCCATTTTTTATGTCGCCTCATTAAGGGGATGACTCACCGAAAACTTGAGATATTCCCATAGTTACCTCCTTGAGTCACAGGAAATAATCAGGGGGAGCATTTGAAATTATTTCTTATTTTGATTCAAATTTTTTGCTCAGAAGGAACGAAAGGT
>NC_090725.1:124678814-124714060 GCF_036898095.1 Palaemon carinicauda | reverse complement strand
TCTGCTGTATTCCTATAAGCATATTGTTCAAATACTTCAATAGTTTAACATTTGATATTCGAAAAATATTAGTAGGCAACATGCGTATGCGAATGTGAATGCGAATATCCGAATCATCACCGAAGCTGACACTTCATGAGCATAAAATTTGCATTAAATCCACGAACGGAAATGTGAAAAGATTAATTGGAGTCAGTACTTTCATCGTACTAGTTATATCAACGGATTCGCAATGCCAGTTCGTTGATATTACTAATCAGACGAAAGTACTAACTCAAATTAAGTCTTTTCACATTTCTTTTCATGTCTATAAAACTGTACACACACACAAACATACATACATACATACACACACACACACATATATATATATATATATATATATATATATATATATATATATATATATATATATATATATATATGTATAGGTATGTATATATATGTGTGTAAGACTATATTTTTATATATACATCAATATGCATTGTATATACTACATGACTTAAAAAATCTACATTTTAGGTAACTTATAAAAAAGATTTAAGAAAACTATTAAATTATTGCAATTGTAAATACAGTATATGGAGAGTAAAAAAAATATTCATGTAAATATACGATTTTATACATATATATATATATATATATATATATATATATATATATATATATATATATATATATATATATATATATATATATATATATATATAATCTTCTTCTTTGTCTGCATCTTTTCCCACTTTTATGCGGTGTCGATGTTCACATTCTCCACTGGCCATATTGTTTTTGGCTAATTTTTCATGGCTGGATGCCTTTCCTGCCGCCGACCCTCCCTATTTACCCGGGCTTGGGACCGGCACTAAGTTGAGGCTGGCTTGCCCCCCCCCCCCCTCAGTGGCTGGGTTACAGTGAATAGATGTATCCTATATTATTTCCTAAAACATTTGTTTGTGAAATAATATAGGAAACATCTATTCACTGTAACCTAGCCTCTGAGGGGGCAAGCCAGCCTCAACTTGGTGGCGGTCCCAAGCCCGGGTAAATGGGGAGGATTGGCGGCAGGAAAGGCATCCGCCCATGAAAAATTTGCCAATACCAATATAGCCAGTGAAGATTGTGAACATCGACCCCCATAAAAGTGGGAAAAGATGCAGACAAATAAGAAGATATATATATATATATATATATATATATATATATATATATATATATATATATATATATAATTGTATATTAATATGAATATTTTTTACTCTCCATATGCTGTATTTACAGTTGCAATAATTTGATAGTTTTCTTAAATATTTTTTGTAAGTGACCTAAAATGGAGAATTTTCAAGTTATGTAGTATATACAATGCATATTGATGTATATATGAAAATATAGGCTTACACATATATATACATACCTATACAAATATATATATATATATATATATATATATATATATATGTATATATATATATATATATATGTATATATATATATATTTATATATATACATATATATATGTATGTATGTATATACAGTATATACAGTATACGCAATCTTACATACTTATATATATATATATATATATATATATATATATATATATATATATATATATATACAGTATATGCAATCTTACATATATATATATATATATATATATATATATATATATATATATATATATATATATATGTGTGTGTGTGTGTGTGTGTTTGTGTGTGTGTACAGTTTTATAGATATGAAAGGAAATGTGAAAAGACTTAATTGGAGTTATTACTTTCGTGTGATTAGTAATATCAACGAACTGGCATTGCGAATCCGTTGATATAACTAGTACGATGAAAGTACTGACTCCAATTAATCTTTTCACATTTCCGTTCGTGGATTTAATGCAAATTTTATGCTCATGAAGTGTCAGCTTCGGTGATGATTCGGATATTTGAATTCACATTCGCATATATATATATATATATATATATATATATATATATATATATATATATATATATATATGTTATAAATTTTAAGATTGTAAATGTGTATTTCATAATAAAAGAAAAAAAATTGTCGTGGGAATATATATATATATATATATATATATATATATATATATATATATATATATATGTGTGTGTGTGTGTGTGTGTGTGTGTGTGTGTTATAAATTGTAAGATTGTAAATGTGTATTTCATAATAAAAGAAAAAAAATTGTCGTGGGAATATATATATATATATATATATATATATATATATATATATATATATTATATATATATATATATATATATATATGTTATAAATTGTAAGATTGTAAATGTGTATTGCATAATAAAAGAAAAAAAAATGTTGTGGAAGAAAAAATAGTAAGAGATTTAAATTCGGAATTGTAGATGATAAACGACATGGTAATGATAGGTCCATAAATGTGTCTGCGGTTGTCGGTTATTGTTAGCCACAACGGATTAGGCCTACAGGCTTTGCGGATGCATAAGATGGTTGGGAAAAAAGCAAAGGGTAATTTATTTTGTGCAGAAGTTTATTTGCACAATTGTCCAAGAAAACTATCTAAAGCTGAAAGGAACGGAAGGAATCTATAGGTAAATCCTATTACACAACATAAATTAGTCCTATATGCAGAGATATTATTGTATGCAGACAGAATACTGATATAAATTTATTCTTACAAATATTTACTTAAGTTTAGATGAAAAAATAGGCCACCCTAGTTGCTTACACACCTAAACACATGTACTGCACAGTTGCACATGAACACTACACGCATACAGACTGCAGGCACACACGTAGCCTTTGCTAAGGCGAATGCTATCGCAATAATTATCGTATTGCCTGTTCCAAAAAAAAAATCACATTCTCCTTCGCATTCACAAATGATGATGGTTATTTTTCGCATTCGCAAATACTGAAAAATACTTATTACAGACCACCAGAAGTATGTATTTATATAGTTATTCATTGTAATTTTAGATTTGCCTTTACAGTGTCATGACATAAGGTATAATCTTGATGTCTTTTTTTAAGAACTAGGGAAGTAATTTGTGTTGGGTTTATGACTTTATCAACTTGTTTCATAAAAGTGAAATCATGAAATCCTTCATATGTTCTTATAAGAAGCCGAGATATTTCGTGTAATTTAGCTTATTTTCTCTTAATTTTAAAAATTTGATTGTGTAATTTCCTAGTTTTCAAAAAGAAGAGAAACTAAGCATGTTCTTGAGCTTTTGAGTGCAGTTTGGAAAGGTCAGTCATATTATGAATTATTTCTGGATTCCTTTTTAAACGAGTGTTGCATTTTAGCCTGTAGCGCATGCTCAGTTGCCTATGTTAGGTTTTCAGACTTCTCCTTCGAATTATTTTTAGCCTTTGATTTGTATTGAAACTTTGAACACCTTCACCAGATAAGCCACTCTTTACCAAAGTGCATTCATGGATGGATGTAGGAATTTTACGTATTTAATCCTTCCTTTTTTTTTAAAGCTTCTTTGGATTTAGAACAACTGTAGATGTAATTTAGCGTTTTATTTCTGTCAAAGAATTTTATATTTCGTTCCGTGCCATTTAAAGTGAAAGCAACAGCTTCCGGTTTGTTTTATTGCTGTGCAATTGGAGCTATGTCTTAATAAATATTAACACGTATTTTATTAAGTTATGCAATGATAAGAGTTTACTGGTTAAGTCGCATCCAATGACCCCAAGGTAGATTTCAAACTTAACCTACATTTGTTACACTTGTTTGTCAAGGTTTATGCATTTTGATCGCGATATATATATATATATATAATATATATATATATATATATATATATATATATATATATATATATTCATATATACATATGCATATATATATGCATATATATATACATATCTATACAACAATATATATCATGTAAATTTAATTTTTAATTATATTTTCTCTTTGTACACAAGTTTATATATGCTTATTAATATTACCTGTTAGAAAAATACACAGGGTCGTCATTTTACTCTGCGGCACATCCTTTGTTTATTTTCTGCTTAAGACTCTGTGAATAAAATTGAATATGAAAACGAAATGCTTAATTTGATGGTAAAACTACGGACATCGAATTGCGGGATAGAAAGATTATGTCCCTGAATGGTAGTTATCTTTTCTACTCTAGGAAAAAAAGTATTTTTTATCCCTTATTTCTTGATAGTATAGTCATTAAATGCTGTAGAATTGCCGCTTATTTATTTTGTTGATAACGAATCTGTTATCTGTATTTGGCTTCCTGCAGCTTTTTTATTTTTTATTCTTGATAAGAATGAGACATGCAGTTCTTTTTCTCTAAGAGACCTTGCCAATTAGATCGATTGTTGTTGGCAAATATTCAACATAAACCTGGAAATATTAAAACATATTCTTATTTTTATCTACGATCGATCGGTTTTATTCATTTGTTCCTACCTGAATACAAGCCCTCGTCCTTTAGTGGGGGGTTAAAGTCTGGCGAAAGGTAGAAACGGCCAATGAAGAATTATCGAGGCTTTGTCAGCCGGAGTGACTACCAATTAGGTGATAACTGAGAGGTGAGGTGAATGCAAATAAAATTTATTAAACAATCATCAAGTTTATATACAGTTTACTTCTGAGGAAGAACGTCACAAAAACTTGAACATGATAAACCATGCAAGGAACAGCGTTACAGTGTATGAATGTGTATAAAACACGTGCGGCATAGTAGACAACCGTGTTTAAAAAGTAATTGTGTACAAAAAGTGTTGGAGGTCATTAGGACAATTATATATACGCTCGCTCTCTCTCTCTCTCTCTCTCTCTCTCTCTCTCTCTCTCTCTCTCTCTCTCTCTCTCACACACACACACACACACACACATATATATATATATATATATATATATATATATTATATATATATATATATATATTATATATATATATATATACACATATGTATATTTACTTACAATAAATCTTAGGAACGGGAAAAGTTTACAAATTTCTTTACATCAAAATATTCTGACAAATTGAAGAGTAGAAATATATCTCCAGAATACAAAATGCGAGTGATGTTATCCAACTTATCAGAATACCACTTTCCTGGAATTTTCATTATCAGAACGCATTGTAAAAGGTGATTCGAAAACAGGCCGGAAAACGTCATTCAATGAAACTTGTAGTGATTGCTGGAAAAAGAAAAAATTTACTAAGATAACCCTATCATTGTTGCAGTGATGAGTATACCCGTTTCAAGGTCTCAATAGGAATACTATGGTTCATAATAAATGAAGAGAGAGAGAGAGAGAGAGAGAGAGAGAGAGAGAGAGAGAGAGAAGAGAGAGAGAGAGAGAGTCATCGTTAATACTAACAATTACGGTGAACACAAGTACGACAATGTTGTTGTTTCCTTAAGATGTCAACACAATAGACTTCCTAAAGGCAAGACAACGCAAAACTACCCTTTCCTTTCCATATTCCATTGTTCCCAAGACCTTTCAAGCTGAGGTTAAGGTCTCGTAAAGCGAACAAACCCTTCAGTCGTTTTATTACATCAATTATTCTATAGAATACTGATATACCAGAAAAATCTGGGAACAAGATGAAAGTGTACGTTGCTAAGAGAAAACGAAGGACAGAAAAAAAAATCCCGCACACAACGGGCACCACCCTTAATAAACACTCATGATTTCGTAATGAACACACTGTATTCCAACGACGACGCCAACCTTGTATATCCAGCGCTTCAATCATACTTTTTTCTCCGTATTTATTGTACATTAATTTAAAACTCACAAACTCTCCTCTCTCCTCTCTCCTCTCTCTCTCTCTCTCTCTCTCTCTCTCTCTCTCTCTCTCTCTCTCCTCTCTCTCTCTCTATATATATATTATATATATTTATAATATATATATATAATATATATATATATAAATATATATATATATATATATATATATATATATGACACCTAAACATACAAACTCATGCCAATATAATGAAAAAAAAAAAAGAGTTGCTTTCGAATCATTCTGTGTTCTGTGTAATTTGTGTTTGGTTCGCTGTGTACCTTTGCAGAATCTAATTCTCTCTAATACTAACCAGGATTCCATGAAATGGAGCTTAAATGCAGTGGATTTACATAAATTCAGTTGCTGTACTTATCTTTAGGACTAATTAGGGGTTAATGGTATGTTTATTAGCTGTTATAGTAGAGTCCAGCTGTGATGATCCAATACTATTGGTGGTTATTGGGATAAATGAAATTAATTATTGATTTTTACTGAAATATGAATTTTTATTGAAGTTATTATGGATGATGTGTTTTCATTATTCACTTTATATAATAGACAAGAGAAGTGTATTATTGGAAAAAGGGAACATGATTATTACCACAGCAGATATTGGTAAATTTTATCATTATAATCTAAAATTGGTCCAACATTAAACTCATCGTTGGCGAGAGGTGTGAAGAGTTGCTCTCGTCTCTCTCCTCCTCTCTCTCCTCTCCTCTCTCTCTCTCCTCTCTCTCTCTCTCTCTCTCTCTCTTAAAATGACCTGTTTAACTGATAGGAATAATTGCTCTTTTTTACGATTGCCTTAGCTTTCCAGGTGTCATATCCTATCATATATTATCATAATAAGCAATTCTCCTTCATATATAGTTGTAGCGCGCGCACACACACACACACACACACACACTCACACACACACACATATATATATATATATATATATATATATATATATATATATATATATATATATATATATATGTGTGTGTGCGTGTGTGTGTGGTGTGCTGTTTTTAAACCAAGTCAATAGTTACTGGCACCTTCAGACTTTAATTGCTAAATCGTAGTTGAACATATGTTTATTGTGTGTATATGTATGATTATATGTTTCTGATAGTTACTTCTCTTTTGTTTTATCCACACTTTATGAAAATCAATACGTGCATACAAGTGTGCCTACACTTTCAATTTCACAAAGAAATGATAAAGTTTAAAGAAAGAGACTGATATCATTGTTAAAGGCTACAGGCCATACACTAAGGTATGCACGAAATATGCTTCTTTTCACGACCTTTTTCGATTGACATGCGTCGGTTATTGTACGTGATTGCAGCAGTTACCCCTCGTGATTGCAGCAGCTATTTCCAGAGTGGTAATTCTTTAAATAACGCTTTGCGAAGTAATTCTTTTGTTAATCCAGCCTCTGTGTCATGGGTAATTGGGGGATCATAGAGGAATTTACTTTGACCTCAAGTCTGGAAGAAATATTCTCTCTCTCTCTCTCTCTCTCTCTCTCTCTCTCCTCTCTCTCTCTCTCTCTCTCTCTCTCTCTCTCTCTCTCATACGCAGTTTATGAATGATGCATCTGTATAGTCTATACTGATGTATAATTCCAGTTTTAATTGTGTACTTTGGGATATAATTAATTTGTATCTAATTTGAAATAATGATCGTGTATTTCCTTCGGAAGTTCGCATAGTGGTGAAAGTGTCAAGTACAAATGGACTTTAAATATCCAAGAAATGCTGATAATGGAAGCAGTGTCACTGAGGCTCACTCGAATTGCAAATGTATGATGCTTCTGTGAGGTTGTGGGATTTTTTAAAATCCCTTCACAAGTAGAGCTGCCGATGAAAGATTAGAATTTATTAATTATCACATCAGAGTTTTTCTGTAAATTTAGTATGATCAAATCTAATTCATAAAACTGAACCTTAAAAAGTGGAATTCTTTAACATAATTATATTTCGATGATTTCCTCAAGTTAGTTATTTCTGTATATCAAATAATGCCACAGTTTGTGCATAATGCTTGTTGAAGGAACTTAGATTGCGGTTTTCATCGTTTAACCAGACTTTTCTAAAATTGTAATATTCCAGTTGATGATGGAAATAGATGTCATGAAATGCGCTAATTACCTGTATGATGGTGATTACTGTCATTAACGTTGTATCGTTATAGTAACTCATTGCGGTTTTGTATTTCATTTTCCCGAAATTCCATACGATTACTAGCGGTTTTTGAAGTATTTGGTCCTGTTCTATACTGAGAGAGAGAGAGAGAGAGAGAGAGAGAGAGAGAGAGAGAGAGAGAGAGAGAGAGAGAGAGAGAGTAGTAGTAGTAGTAGTAGGTAGCAGTAGTAACGAATACCTTTACGATGCCAGTTATCGATTTTTTTTTTTTTTTTTTTGCATTTTATTTGATATATTCAATACTCTTCTCAGTATCGAATTGAATTATTCATGTCCCCTCCGGGCGGTAAAGTCAGCATTTGAAAACAAACATCTAGTTTTAGTAGTGTAAATCATTCTAAAGATTTTGCTTTTCTGCTATTTACGTTCAAGTTTTCAGTTTCCATGATATAATTTCCCCTTTACAACGAATTGCAATGTTTAAAAATGTTTAGTAATAAGTATGTCATTCTCAAATAAAAGTTTTATCCCAGCTCTGACCAAATTGTAGAATGGTCATCTTAATCAGTCAGTTGAATCGGTGGAACTTCCGAAGTTCAAACGTGCAGCGAAGGTTTTTATGTTGAACAAGCTGACATAAGTCTTTCGTCATAGTTATATATGAGGGATCTGTTTTAACGTTGTTACTGAATTTAAGATATTTTATAATCTTAAATCATTTTTTTTTTTCATATAGTTTGTTTGTTTCCTTATTTCCTTTCCTCCTTGGGGTAATTTTCCCTGGTGGAGCCCTTGGGCTTACAGTATCCTGCTTTTCCAACTTGGGTTGTGGTTTACCCAATAGTAATAATAATAATAATAATAATAATAATAATAATAATGATGATGATGATGATACTACTACTACTACTACTACTACTACTACTACTACTAATAATAATAATAATAATAATAATAATAATAATAATAATAATAATCATAGCAGATGTGTAATTCGTAAATTTGCATTAAGTAGCATGGTAGAGGTGTTTTGATAGGAAATAATTTCTTTGAGAACGTTTCCATCAATTGGATCAACGCTAGGATAATTCTTTGAAGAGAAGCCCACGAAAATAGAAATTTGTGATATCAGATTGCAACGGTCTCACAATTGCGAAAGATGTTGTAATTTCATTTGTGTTCTTTCAGGTTATAATGTCAGTTCAATCCATTTAATTTATTTCCATTTTATAAAATCGTTATTGTGTTTATATATATATATATATATATATATATATATATATATATATATATATATATATATATATATATATATATATATAGATTTAATTCATATAGGAAAATTTGGCATATACCTATTTCAGTGCGATATACAAAATGGGTTTTACTCTACTTTGTTCACTAGTCATCTAAATTCTTTGTCGAACTCTCACAGCTATGCACAATAAAAAAATCTCGACTATTTGTTGGATGAGTTTGGATGTGATTGCGAATAGATTAACTGCAAATTACAGTTGAATGAACATGTACAGTATACTAAAAAGACACGCTCTATGCTACATATTATACGTTTCGTGTCGTTTTCTTTCTCGTGTTTCTTCACGTAGAAATGGTATGTGATAAGGAAGTACTTTGCCGTCATTTTGAGGGATTTATATGGTCTTATAGCATTAAATTTCATAAATCTTTTTTCTTTTAATCTTATAATCATTTTTGCGTACGTAAGTGCGGTCGTGTGTGATACAGTAATGTTTTACAATTCAGTTTACTGTAAGTTAGGTTGTTTTAAATAGTGACTAAAAGTCCCATCGGAAACAACATCATTATACATTTATTCGCAGTAGCCAAAGGACACCACGAACAAACAACATTGTACATACCAGAAATTTTACCACAAGAAGAGAATGCTGTAAGGGTTTTGGGAAAGATGTCCACGGGCACTGAAAATGTATAGTATAAAGAAGTATACCACATGCGGTAAAAATAATTGTTCTTTGAAAGTACATCTCTTGAGTTAATTAATTTTTTATCGTAAATCCAATTAGGTACTGCTAATGTGGGGTATGCTTCTAGTAAAGGACTCTCTCTCTCTCTCTCTCTCTCTCTCTCTCTCTCTCTCTCTCTCTGAAATGTTAAGTACTTTAGATTGTTAAAGCTTTTAATGAAGGATCTTATAAGTAGAACTAACGCTTTCTTGTTTATTTTTTTACTTTTTTTTCTTTTAAATAAAGCCATGAAAATTCTCTGTGATTGAAATATGTACTTGGATTTTTTTTTTTTTGTAGAAAATGTCAAAAAGCTAGTTCTACTTTGACTTCCATTTTAGTTGTTTTCAATGATACAATATCTATTTTATATTCTTCGATTCAGTTTGCTTTCACATAAGCATGAGGCATGCTCTTGACAAATGAAGTTTTAACGTCACCAGGTCACCCATCAGTCAGCAAGAGCTAAAGGACTCAACAATTCCACGTGTGCTCTGCTGAGTCATGCTTCATTCTTTAAAAAGTTCTTAATGGTTTGCCTCTTTTACTCTGACTCATTCTATTACATTCAATTGAAATACAAATCCTCAAGTGTCAAACCTGGTGAACTTGGCATTTGATCCTGAACATTTTGTCTTCGATATTTAGATGATAGGACCTGAGTCATATATGTGTTGACTCTGGATAGAACCACCATGACGATGTTCGGGACTCTCTTCTTGACATTTGAAATATAGAATTTTTCGGCTTAAAGAAGATAGTACTTGGCTGAGAGGTACTTTTCCCGAAGTGTCAACTTAATAAACCTTGTTAAGTTCTCAAAGTGTCTTGAACAGTAAGGGTTGTTTATAAGTGTTGGAGGGAAGACGTCCTTATATTTATAATTTTCTTATGAATAATATATCTTGTATTTTATCCAAGAATTCTACCTCACTTTTACCAGATATTGTAGTTAAAACATTTCCCGTAGTGTTATTAATTGTAATCTCTCTCTCTCTCTCTCTCTCTCTCTCTCTCCTCTCTCTCTCTCTCTCTCTCTCTCTCTCTCTCATATATATATATATATATATATATATATATATATATATATATACATATATATATATTGAGTATATATATATGTATACAAAAGATTTCTTCCTTTGAGGAATAATTGATGGTCTATTATTTTCTTCTGGCAGATATCTTTTAAACGAGGAGAAAATGGCTTCTTTCCAACACGTAATTGGAGTGTGAAGAAAATAATGTATCTCGAAATCATCATGGTTTGACCTGAGGTTATGATGTTTTATATTTAGTATACATAACCCCGAGCTGTTAAATTAAAAAAGCAGTTTTCTTGAGGTTTAGATAAATCGTGAAAAAATAGAGCAAGTGGAATCGTATTCAAAATGAAGACACATGAGTACCCTCAAAGTAGAATACATACATAGATTTCTTAAACATTCCCACATACATGCACAATATCACATTAACAAAATCGACTAACTTACAAATACTTTGGTGTAACACACTTCGCCCCCCTCCCCCCACATAAACGCACACTTATATATTTTCAGAGACAAAGGAAACCAAGCCAGTCACCTGGGCATTGTCTGTGTAATGCCCAATACATAACACATGTCGCTTTGAATAGCTTTGGTCACCCTGTTAATGTGGTTCTAGTGGCACCTCTTTGTTGACTGAAGTATATGAGGTGAGAAAGAGTCCATTTTGACCCTTAGGCCTAGTGCAGGTTTATCCTAGAACGTTATTGGTTTATTTCCCATATTTGTCTGAGGTTTTTATTGTTCTTTATCTTCAAGAGGCAACCTTTCCATTATGATCACCATCGATTTATCACTGTAATTGTTATATATATATATATATATATATATATATATATATGTGTGTGTGTGTGTGTGTGTGTGTGTGTATGTGTATGTGTATGTATGTATATATATGTGTGTGTATATATATATATATATATATATATATGGTATTGATATATTTTGCATTTAATGCTGTTTATAAAAGGTAAATTGATTTGATCGAAACGTCACATCTTGGAAAGGCATCATTATGTGTTTAACCATTTTCCTGTTCTTGGAGCGAGACACGTCGGCCTGAATCTAAATCATTTGGTGAAAATCTTTCATCATACTTTTCATAGTAAATATTTTAAAATTGCAAAAAATACGACCTCTTTCGTCAGCCACTTGGATTATTCCCTTAAGTGTTCAGCAACCAGAAAATCTCGAAAAAGACTACTTGGCGCTCTCAGTCCTTGAGCGTTTATCATCTATTTATGGTAGGTTTCGAAGTGACAGGAGAAAAGGCTTCGGGGTCTTAACTTGATGAAAGAGGTTTGAGGGGAGGTAATTCTCCCAAAGACATTTTATTGGTGTTCAAGTAAAAGTATGAGTATACTATGTGTATAGAAGTGCGTTAAAGAAAGAGTGGTAGGGAAAGGTCTTGGTATATTTGTGGAGTTTTGCTGAAAAGGTTTCAATGTTCTGTAAAAGTGTATATCCGTTGCGTCTCTGGTAACTAAAGATATCGAAATGGTGATGTATTTTGACGGAATTGGATCTGTCTGCTGCCGGAGTATGACTGACAATTCAATTTGATAAAGAGGGGGAGAAGCTCTAAGGAAGAAAACCAAAAGTATTGCAAGGTGGGGAAGCTGGAAAGATTAAGGAAGAATTGAATTTACTTAAAGAAATGTTTGGAAATTGAGAACTAGAAAAATCTAAACGTTCAAAAAGCATCTAGTAAGGGACAGTAGTTGTTATAAAACTGGATTTGAATGTTAAATGGAGATTCTGGTATTTTTAGGGGAAAGGAACTAGTTAAAGGATATTATTGTGGGCGAGTTAAGTAGGAATTTGGGAAACTAATGAAGTTAATCATATGGATAAAGTCTCTGTTATTAGACCATAAGTGATCATACAAAGTTAAAGGACAAAGAAAAGTTTACCGGTTGTGGTTTTTCGCTTTTAAATGGAAAGTATTTTATATCCACCTCAAATGTTTTCAAATAATCTCTCTCTCTCTCTCTCTCCTCTCTCTCTCTCTCTCTCTCTCTCTCTCTCTCTCTCTCCATGATAGTGATTAGTGATAATGATCATCTAAACTCATTTATTTCTTATTTGAGGCCGTATCTGACTGACGTGAAAAATCTGAACAGTTTCAAAGGAATTAAGTCTACCTTTAACGGCTATGAATTTTGAGTACACATATTAGTGGGAAATTAGAAAACCTCAATTATTATCTTAATTCTGAAAAGAATGCCATCACGATAAAAGAGCTAGGAGTCATTTCCGACACTTTAATGCAGGGCCCTACACCCATCAATGTGGAAAAAGGACCAACTAAAAGAAACTACTGAATTACATAAAAAAGGTATACTATGTGTATGACCTTCCCTACTGTGATAGGCTAAAGTCGATTAAATTAGTAGCATTCAGCGTAGACCTGAACGTTATAATATTATATATATATATATATATATATATATATATATATATATATATATAATATATATATATATATATATATATAATCGAAGAGGAGTTATTTGCAAATCTTCCAACACATTTGCCCTTCAGTTTCACCACACTGACTGGCCTGATTTGCTTTGTTTCATAGCCCAGCTAAAATAGCATCCTTTGCTGTCGTCACCTCTTTATCTACGGAACTGCCTTCCCAAATGTATCTCGACCATCACAAATCCGACAGTAACATATTCAAACGCATGCTAGACAGTAGACAGGTTTTGGTTATTTTATCTGACGAACCAATATGTAATGTCACTGGCCTTTTCAAGAAGCCTAATGCAGGACGAAATTCTAAAACTATCTGGTCGCTTTTATTTAATTCTTAGGTCAGATCTAATATTGATTATTTAAAAAACGGTAATAAGTTGTATTTTAGGTACAACGTAGAAGGGCCTAAACGAATGCGATCTCTCTCTCTCTCTCTCTCTCTCTCTCTCTCTCTCTCTCTCTCTCTCTCTACTATAAAATACAGCTTTATTTGATAACAAAATTACTTCACCACATGTGGGCAGAGGTATTTGGAGGTCAGTCATCTGTGTTTGTACAGAATGTGAGTCACGGTGCAATTTACCTTGGTATGCTGAAAACACCTGTGCAAAATAAGTGACGCTATATGTAAGGGGGAGGTCATTAAGGCATTGGATTTTGTTAAAGTCCTCTTTGTTAACATTATTTCTTTTACCTTTTTGTTTAGAGTTTATTTATACATGATTTATACACCTCCGGTGATGAAATCTTTTATTTGATAAGGTTTTATTTATCTAAATTTTCTCTCTCTCTCTCTCTCTCTCTCTCTCTCTCTCTCTCTCTCTCTCTCTCTCTCTCTCTCTCTCTCTCTCTCATTGCGGTGAAGTGTTGTTAGTGCACCTCACGCGAAGCACTGTAGACATTATTTAAAGGTGTTTGCAGCGTTCCTTCGTCCTCTACAGTGTATGCGCTTACTTTATATCCTTCTACTTTGCCTCCGTTCTTGCTTCCCTTCTTCCATCTTGCTGCCCAAGCTCTTCTAACTTTTATATTGTAGTGTAATTAAGGATTTTACCATAGATGTACTTAGGCGCTGAATGGCCATACGGGACCCAGTAAAGGGATAGTTAGCCCAAATTCATGAACCCATAATTCTCTCTCTCTCTCTCTCTCTCTCTCTCCTCTCTCTCTCTCTCTCTCCTCTCTCTCTCTCTCTCTCTCATGTACGTAGTATCTTTTTTGCACACAAGTGCATGTACAGTTTATTTATGTCTATAAATGCTCTGGCAATATTTGCAGTTAGTGAATAGCACAAAAATTTCCTGAAACCTGCCACAGGCAAACGCATAAGAACTTATAAATACGACCACATATGAGGCATCGCCACGTCGTTTTGATTTAGTGTTGGTTATTTTTCTCTGGATTTGAAGGTCACATTTTTTTTATATGCAAGGTATCATACAAGTCAAGTTGAGAGCTGATTAAAAACTAATTTGAATGCGTGACACCTTAATTTTTTCGCCTAAAATCGTCATATTTTCCAATATAAAGATATTTTCCCTTGATGCAGTATTTGTGACACTTTCATATTCATGTTAGATCGTTTCGGATGCTTTCGTGGTGGGGTGTTTCTTACAGCTGGTTTCTGTATCAGTATGTCAAATTTGTAAATTGTCATGATTAAGTTGTGGTAATAATTTTGACTTATTTTAAAGGTGATCTTGCTGGTTGACAACTCTAAAAAACCCAATGTTTTATATTTTATTTAAGTTCCTAAAACGTTACTTTTGGTTCAATTGCTGTAGTAAGAACAGAGATGTGCAAAGGATGCCGCATATATACACGATAAGAATTATAAACCTTCCATAAGTCGATCACATTTAGCACTAAGCCCAGAAAATTATTAATGTTTTATATCATTCAACATATCTTTCATTTTAATTCCTGTCAAGTGACATAGTTTGTTCATGATTTACACGGAACTAAAGAGTATGTTTTATTACATCGTATATACTCGTATGTATGAAAAGTATTTTTTAAAATTCTGAATAAGTATGTCGTGCAAGAGAGGAATATAGGTTTGTTTACTCCAGCAATGCGTTCGTTGTTCCCAGCCTGGTTTACCTTTGCAGCTGGGAAAACGCATTCAGCATTTGAAATGGTACTACAATAACTTGTTATGCAATCTATCAGCTACCAGTCAGACCCACGACCAGGAAAATCAATCACCTATTGATTGGAAAGTGTAATTATTACCAGACAAAAGTTCACGCTAACAGGAAACAATGTTGAATTGGAATTCAAGGTGTTTATTAATTGGTTATGTATTCAAATTAATCTTGTCAATGAAAACCTTATGGTTGAAAGAGAGAGAGAGAGAGAGAGAGAGAGAGAGAGAGAGAGAGAGAGAGAGAGAGAGAGAGAGAGAGAGAGAGTATATGTGTGTGCGTGCGTGTGTGTGTACGCACGCTCGCGAAAGCATAGGCTCCCCCGAACTTTTTCAGGAATAAGATACGATCGAATTTGTTGTGTATCGGCTTGAATGTAGATTTTACAACTGCAAATGTAAGACGAACTGTGTCGAATTGAACATTATTCATCAAATCTATGAAAACGATTAGAAGGTACTTTGAGATCGTGGAGTTATTTTTCTTTAATATATATTTTACCTTCGCCTATTTTTGAGGGTTTCATGTTATTTTGAAGGTCATAGAATTGTATTTTTCTCATCTAGATCTCAAGAAATAGAATAATTTTATCAGGATGTGTAACAATTTAGATCTAAAAATGAAATGGCAGCTATCGGAGGTTTTGCTCTACATTCGTTGCCTGTTAATTTTGCAAAAACCTTGGGTCACTCAGTCTACGTCATTTTTATTGGAATTTCAGCAAACAAAGAGTTTATTATATTTTATGACTTTAACTATCTTCTAATAAGACTCGTGCTTTACTTATCACACTCAAATGCAATTACATAATGTAATGACGGTATCAATTGATAGGGGACCTATGCAGTTAGGGTATAGTTGTAAATGATTTTTAGCTCGAAGCCCGTAATTTATATTCGTTACAGTGTCTTTCATTGCAGTTTCTGTGCTCAATGGTAGCAGTATAGATTGCTTGGCATTGGCGTTTTGCCAAACATGGGTTCTTGCTCCCTAGAGGCTCTTAAGGGTGATATAGATGTGAAACGGTCGAAGGGTTCTGGTTTGGACCCCTGCAGAGCCGCCCTACTCTTTTTACGACTCTAAAAACCTATCATTAAAATGATCTTTCTTATCTTGACCCCTCTTTCTAGTAGGCTATGTGAGCAAAGTCTCTAAAAGTCACGAATCCCATTATTATCTTATTTGCTTTCGGAAACGTTTAGGCATTGTGACTGATCAGAAAACCATCTTCACTTCAGGATTTATCTTGTCACAAGCACAAAATCCTACCCACAGTACACAGTCACATTCACACTTATGCCCTCTCGTGGTGAGCATTGCTGTCATTTTACCCTTGTAACAATTCATCTGATTTTGATGTAAATCTATAAGTTGAATTTTATTCTTCCTAAAAATCTAACGATAATACCTTTTCTTTCAGCATATGATAGGTACGGAAACTTATATCAAAATGGAATTTACATTACAGGGGTTTAGTCGAAGGCTATATGTCTGATTATAAGTATGTAGGTAAATAAACATGATTTATTTACTTTATACACTGTTCATCATTGTTACGTTGTTACATATTTTAGATGTTAAAATTTACACACACACACACACACACATATATATATATATATATATATATATATATATATATATATATATATATGTGTGTGTGTGTGTGTGTGTGTGAAAAATGATAAAATATGACAATTATAAAAGTCTATTACAGATGAAATTAAACGTGCTTTATACAGTATATCATGTTATTTATTACTGTGATTTGCGAGGTAGAGTATCTTGATGCATGGTTAAGATTCATCGCTGGTATGTTCAAAGTGCAAAGCATTTCCTGCTTTCTGTGGCTGCATGTGGTTACGAATATTTTTTTCATTGCTCTCGCTCTTGAGAGCCATTGCGGTTTTCTGTTCCACACACAACCACATTTATACTGGAGAGACGCGTATTTTTTTCATTGCACTGATTTTATACAGTCCTTAGGTCATTTTTGCAATTAATATAAAGTCTCTCTCTCTCTCTCTCTCTCTCTCTCTCTCTCTCTCTCTCTCTCTCTCTCTCTCTCTCTCTCTTCATTGGAGACGAAACCAAGTTTATGGTATTACAGTTTAATCGATAGTGAAACTACCTAACTAACTTCAAATGTTCGTGGTTAATTGGTGTATCTTTTCGATATTCACCTTTTAAAAAATAAAATGCAGGAATACTGAACACTGATTTTAAAGAATTCAAATAAATTCATTGCTATATTCCATATATTGGAAATATTCTTCGAAAAAAACGCAGGGTAGAAGACAAATCTACTGTACAGGTACAATGGAAAACAAAAGTGCACATAATTCTCTATTTCGTTTAGTTCTTTTTTTTTTTCATCAGATCTGGCTAGGTCTCAGGACCCGCACGTAATCTCACATCTTACATGTTTTGAGAATATATGTTCCGTCCATCTCCATTAGCGGATGGCATGTTAAACTTAAAATTTTCATGTAAGAAGTTGCCTAATCTCCGGTATCGTCGCACGATGTTGAGGTTTCTTAACGTTTTGATAATGGAAGTTGTTAAAGATATTGAATCCTTATATGAGCACAGATTCTTCATGAAAACGAACTCCTTTTCAAGGACCAACTGCCCTCCATTCTGAAGTATGTTATTGAGAGTCATCCTTAAAAACCAACGATACTCACCCCAATACAATATGGGGTGCAAAGAGATCAGATTTTTATCTCATAATTTATTTTTTCTATTGTTTTTAATATATATTTTATTATATTTATTTATTTATTATATTTGATATAAATAGTATTTTTACACGAATTTAATGGACCAGTTCTGTAAGCGTCGAGCTTGACTCATTAGGCTACTTAATCTCCTCTTTGTTATTACCTCAGCCAACGAAGTTGGGAGGGTTATGTTTTTTCCCCCGCTGGTCTGTTTGTTTGTGAACAACTTTCTGGCTTAAATTTTACTCATAGAGTAGTGAAACTTTCGGGGATTATTTGTTATATTGAGACGTGAAAGTGATTCAATTTTGGATGTACTAGGTCAAAGGTGAAGGTCGACTGAAAAATACGCCTACGATCTAAATTGATTCTGGGAAAGGCAAGCTGGTTTCGAGAAATAAGCTGCCGTGGTGGAGGTCTGCACTCTTGAGTGCTTTTCTAGTTAAAGTAATGTTGAAATATCTTACTGATAGACTGACAAGGAAACAAGACAGAGGCGAATACATAACCTTATAACAGCGCTATAGCGTTGTTAGAGAATGCAGCATAATCGCTTGCGTTTTTACATTAGTGAAATATCTTTTAATTCAATTTCTATAATTTTCCCTGGCAACAAGGAAGTAAACTATGTTACAGCAGCATAATTTGCAAACGATAAAGAGGGCAGGTCTCACACTCTGTAAACCATAAGGAAAATTACGAATTAATTTCCGGAGCCGAATGACGGCGTCTAATCGGGCAGACTTTCAGCCTTATCCAGCTCTGAAGTTTTCATAAAAGTTACTTGAGTGATGGTGCCATCTGTTGGGCCGATGGTGTGACACGTTTCCCTGATGAGGCTCTTCCAGTCATGGGAAAGTAATTTCATCTCCTCCGCATTTTAGTTCTTACTTACTAAAGAGTTCTATTTTAGATTAACTCTTTATTGATTATGGTTTAGCAACAGAAAAGTAGTGTATTTTCGAGGGCAAGGCTATCTATTTCTATTGTCTATCTATTGCGCATATACATACATACATACAAACAACGACAACAAGAAGTGCATTCCTTAGTCATGTCTAGGGTTTGGCCATTTTCATCACCACCCTGGCCACTGCGGATTGGTGATAGTGGAGAGTTTAGTCTAATCACTCAAAGCAAACCATTCTAGTATGGTGGTCCTGACGAGTACAGTTTTGCTGATCATGTCGATACACGAACCCTTTCCCCACGTTAAGGTATCCCCACTGAGGAAAATATATATATATATATATATATATATATATATATATATATATATATATATATATGTGTGTGTGTGTGTGTGTGTGTGTATTTATGATAAATTTTGTTCATTTAGACGTGTTTTTCATATTCAAATAAGCCATCTATTTTTGATACATTAATGTCTGGATTCTCTTAACGACCTCGGGATCAGAGCCCCAGGTGAAATCACACAAAGACAAGAGCTTGTGACCGGCCGGGAGTCGAACCCTGGTCCGGCAAGCTTGTATAGACAGTAACTTACGACTTGGCCACGAAGTAAGTCCCTGTCTATACAAGCTTGCCGACCAGGGTTCGACTCCCGGCCGGTCACAAGCTCTTGTCTTTATGTGATTTCGCCTGGGCTCTGATCCCGAGGTCGTTAAGAGAATCCAGACATCAATGTATCAAAAATATAATGCTTATTTGAATATATATATATATATATATATATATATATATATACATATATATATATATATATATATATATATATATATATATATATATATATATATATATATATATATATATTTGTGTGTGTGTGTTTATGTATATATATATATATATATATATATATATATATATATATATATATATATATAGATGTAGAAATATACAAATGTGTGTATATACATGTGCGTATGCGTATACATACACAATAGACCGGTAATTTTAGTGTTTAGAAATTATGATTTGAATGGTTAATCATAGAGGTTGAATCACGAAATCGTAAATAATTTCTTGAAAGTACCGTCGGTCAAGTGAGGCCAGATATACACAATATAACCGAAGGAATACTGCCAACATTTTTGTGGAGTTTTTCAATGGTATTATCCGAACTTCAGGTATGATAAACGTTTGATAGCATGAGAATAATGCTATTTGAAACGATGCTTCACTTTGTTTAGTCGTCACGTCAGCAAATCTATAGTTGTTGAAGTGTGTGTTGATTGCCACCTTTTAAAACTGTAAGCCGAATTTTTGCTGAGTAACTTATCTAATGTAATCAATGTAATATTTCATCACAGTTATTTTGTTTATCTTCGGTTTATGAATTACTTAAGAAGTAATTGTAGTTTGTATGCTCTGATATTAAGTATGGGTAGAATTGAATTATTTTGATACTGTTTTGTTTTCCATGGGAATTTTCACCTATCCTATAATAAGACTTAAAAATATCGTACATACATCCCATTAAATATTCCTTATACACTATGAATCCTATTTTAAATTCATTAGGTGAGGCTTGTGATTTATCATTTGAGTTAATGTGCAAAATATTTGAATATGTCACATATACCTGTCATTTTGATGCTTTGATATGCAAATAGAATTATGGTAATATACTTAATGAGTAATTCCAGAGATAATTTTCATATCTTTATAACATTTCTCTCATCTTTCTCCTGTGCCGTATTTATGAGTCTCCATGAATTCAATTTCTATGGAATTAGGTAAGGTAGATTTTTCTTATATGAAGTTAACATTTCTGTCTTTCTCGTCTTTGCTACGATATTCAATCTATCCCTCATCAGAACACTTATTGACCTTTTGATGTTTTGTATGGGTATTTTGATGTCTAGTATTTGTATAGATTTATCATACATGAAGAACGGCCGAAAATGAGCTGATTTTACTGATGGTAATATTAAGAGGGCTCATCTTCCTTGGAATTTTGGTTAAGATAATGAATTTTGTGAGTTTTTATGGTAACGAGATTTTCTTTTCTTTGTTAATATATTTGGGAATTTAGTGGTGGCCAGAGTTAGTTATCTCATTGGGTTTATTATTGTATGAACAGAGCTAGAAAAAATGGCACTTGTGTTTAAAAAAAAGTATAAACCAATGTGTGGGGTTAGTTTGTGGTCTATGATCGACGGTGTCCACGAATATTAAGGATGGTAGAAGATATTATATTATGGAGGTAAGTATGTATAATCGAATGAAAGACCAGACTTAGTTCGTGATGGCTTGACGAGACATAATTCTATGAAAAATTGTTCAATTGTCTTACAAGAAAGGTGATACCAGTGGTGTGAGAATGAAGACCGTAATGCACATTTTTGACGTTGTAAAATCGACGGTTTTTTTTTTTCCTACGGATGTAGGGCAGAAAAAGTAATTCTTTCTTAGCGACTATAAGTAAGGATGATAAGGAAGCTCTTCTTAATGCGTGTAAAAGGGAGATTGAAGGTGGAGGGTAGTCGGCGTTGTCTAGCACAGGACAGAGGTAAAATAGCAAGAGAGATGAAAAAGTTTCGTGTTCAGCCCCAAAGGAAGAATTATGTCATCTATAGCAAAACAGGAAGGTTTGATGTATATATATATATATATATATATATATATATATATATATATATATATATACTGTGTGTGTATATGTGTACATATATATATATATATATATATATATATATATATATATATATATATACTGTGTGTGTATATGTGTACATATATATATATATATATATATATATATATATATATATATATATATATATATATATATATACTGTGTGTATATATGTATATATATATATATATATATATGTATATATATATGTATATATATATATATATATATATATATATATAAATGAATAATGTCTGTTTTCCCCAACCTAGGTTGCTTAGAATTGTGAAGAATTTTGTGAAAGAAACAAAGATAAAAATCCGTGAGATCGGCCAAAGATGACCTTAGGATTTCAGGGGATCAAAGGTCTCTCGGTTATCACGCAATGTTGTCTTATGGTAGATTGAATGGGACGTACCTTATCTCCACGAAAGTCTTAGGGAGGGCTATTTAAGACCTCCATCCAACGTGTTGGATTAAGTACGGCGGAGGGAAATATTTTCCGAATGTTGGTTGTTCTTACGCGTCGTTTCACTTCGAAAAACGTCAATTTAAAGTAAATATATGGTTTTATTGTGTTATGAATAACTCAAAATTCAGTGAAAGATTTTGAAATTAGTAGCCTATACCTGCTGAAAGAAGGTTAACGTTTAAGAGAGTAGGTTGGGATGTAAATAATGAAAGAATTTGAGGCGAAACTAGTGAAAATAAGACAACATGCATTGGAATTAATTGTTAACTAGAGGGGTACTCATTAGAACATAGACCTCCGCCGCGGCAGCTCATTTCACGACCTATTGCTCGACGTTGGCCTTTGACCCTAACATGTATTAATTGGCGTGGATTTTCATACATTCTAACATGAACCAAGTTTGAAGTCTGTGACAACCATGTTTGGTTTGACCTTGACCTTCCAAAATTTAATAATTTTCAGCTTTTTACATAACAATTAATCCCTGCAAGTTTCATTAGTATACGATTAAAATTGAGGGTAGGAAGCTTTTCACAATAAACATACACACAACCAAGGGGCAAAACATAACCTCACTCCAACTTCGTTGGCGGCGAATAATATGTCATTCACACGCAAAGTTAGTCTACCAGTTATGAATATGTTAGATTCGTTGGACTCTTCCTATTGAATAAGCAGTGAATACTTCACTTTTACCCCTTTGTCATCAGTATATCCCGCCGCGGGGTTTACTATTGGCATCGCTGTGGGATTTTTTCAGTGCCCTGTCGGCTACTAGTCGCACCCATTTTTTACCTTTCTGCTTTATATTTTTGTTATCACTTCCTTTCTTCCAACTTGCTGAATAACCTCTTTGAACTTCTCTTCACAGTACAACTGTGGGGTTTTACCACAGCGTTGGGCCTTAATAAATCAAACCTTAGTTTTAGACGATGATTATAATCAACATAGCATCCCTCCCTATTAGTTCCATAAGAATATATGCACATTAAGATTATTGCAAATAATGTTTAGCCACTTTCATTACAAGCATTGTGGGATGGGCATCAGTATTACCAGATAATCAAGGCATTAATTTTTATAGTATATGGTTTTATTTTCTAATTTCTTATTTTGAACTTTCTGTCTTACTACTTTGCCAGTTACGGTTCTTGTCTCCAGAACGAGGACATGATAGTGGTATGTGGAAAATATTTTGCAAGCCACAGGCAGTTTCTTGCCCTCGAACCCAGTACCACTGTTTCGACGAAGTGGGGACAGACTTTGCTCTCAGAGCCCTCTGTCCCCTGCCTCCTCTTGCTCCAGTTGCAGTAGGCTGAGATCTTTAAATCCAGTCCTCCTTCCTTTACTTGAACTTCACTCCTCTTTCCGTCTCCCCGAAAACCCCTTTCGGTTACTATACCTTTAAATGTTTATTTTGCTCTAGTATGATTGATATGGATATATTTTTCTTAAACTTGTCCGTCATAGAATCAAATTGTTATTTTAATCGAGTTATCAGTGACATCCTAGTACCAATTTTTTATGTTTGTTCATCCATAATTATGTTAATTAAATTTTGGTTACAAGTAAAGCACTTTTGCATTTATTAAAATGTCTAAATAATGAGTTTATAGAGGAGTAACTAACCGTTTATATATTGAATGCACCCTACAGTATGTGAATTCATAACAAAATTACTTTGAATGGGAGTAATTGTAATATTAAACGCTTTTTTTTTTTTTTACATCAAATGAACGTACATTTTTAGTCAAATACTTTTTGCCCACCGATTAAAACAGCTTTCGTTTTGTTTTACTTTTAGACACTCAATAAGGCAAAATGTAAACAAGTAAGGTTTCTCAATATATTCGTTAACTAAACAAACTTCACATTCACATAGGTGTATAATTAACGATAAAATTTACATTGCAGAAGCGCTCTCTCTCTCTCTCTCTCTCTCTCTCTCTCTCTCTCTCTCTCTCTCTCTCTCTCTCTCTCTCTCTCTCTCTCATCGAGTATACTTAGTGAAATCTTAATTATCGTCAGTGGCCGTGCTAAGCAATTTGAATCCTACAGTTAGTTTACCATAAAGAATGTTTGATGGCTGGTCTGCGTTAATTACTGCAAGGCGTGTGGAACAATATTATTATTATTATTATTATTATTATTATTATTATTATTATTATTATTATTAACTAAACCACAATCCTATTTGGAAAATCAGAATACTATAAACCCAAGAGCTCCAAACAGGGAAAAATAGTCCATGGAGAAAAGGAAATAAGGAAATAAATAAACTACAAGAGAAGTAATGAACAATTGAAAAGAAAATACTTTAAAAACAATAACAACATTAAAAGAGATCATTCATATATAAATTATTAAAACTTCAGAAAAAAACAGAATAATAAAAGTAAGATAGAATAAGATACAACAGTATTAAAAAATAACAGCAACAACATGGAAAAACGTGATGATGATGGTCATGCTGGTGTTTAATACGTCAAATTTTCTTGAAAGTTTATGGTGTGTCTGACCCTCTATTTTGTGTTGATCCGGAAGTGACACGCATCAATTCTGATGAACTGTTATGCTTAGTAACTCGGGCGAAGATGAGAGTTGTTACGATTTTTATGTAATCTTGTGGCGAAGCTATAAAACCATAATACCGCTCTCTCTCTCTCTCTCTCTCTCTCTCTCTCTCTCTCTCTCTCTCTCTCTCTCTCTCTCTCTCTCTCTCTCTCTCTCGTGTGATGTATATTTTGTGTTCGCACTATGTTGTCTGCTCATTTTTGAATAACAAAGTACACCTTTTTTGCATTCAAGTGAACTTCCCTTAGGTGTACCCACGACGACAGCGCTCCCTTTTTATCTTAGAGAGTCTATGCCCTATTTTGAACAGTAAATATTAATTGTCCTATTGATTCTATGGAGAGTGCTAAAGTTTTTGTGATATTGTTTTGTAAGCTATTTATTTGGCCCAAAACCTATAGATCCACTCTAAGAATAAAGAAAAATGAAGGTATTGTTTTGAAATGGACCAGGTCTCAATCCTGAAGTAATATCAGTGGAGAAAACGGAAATGTTTGTTCATTTACTGTTCATTGACAGTAACTACTTGGTCATTAGTCTCTGAAAGAAAAGCAATTAGAATTCATACCACTGATTACTAAAGGGGAATTAGCAGATTGATAATGAATTTTTGGCTAACGTCAGCAGTACTCGTAGCATTTTAAAATATGTCCTTGAATATTGGTTATGGGGTTTCTTTAGGCTATATTTTGGTTTCTGTTTTGCATTGCTAGATGAACTGTAATGCAGTTACGTTTTTTTCGTTACTATTTTATTTACTTTTATTCTTTTTTTCAGGTATGTGGATTTCTGGGTGTTCGTGTAACGAGACTGTACTATTGGTAATGTATTGACGTCTGCAGTTTCAATATGGTAATACAGTTAGAATCAAAAGAACGCCGACACTCGGGGGAAATCTTTCGTCAGATGTCTCTATTGTTCCCATGACAAAACAGATAAGGTGTTGCTCTTCTTACTACTTCTACGATATGGGCGGAGCCTTCTCTAACCTTAGCGAACCAAGACAATAAAGGGCTGTCTTTGTTAGCAAAAGCATCCAAAAGTTACTAATCGAGTTGCCATATTTCAATTCTTTATTATCATTTGACGTCTCAACTATCCACTGCAAATACAAAACACACATTATATATATATATATATATATATATATATATATATATATATATATATATATATATACAATTACTATTTTTTCGTAGGAGGGGCCAAGTGAACACACTGCAGGGAAGGATCGGGGTGGGGGGAGTGAGTCTCCTTTTCACAACCCCTTGCCCCAGCCAGTCTGACACTCAGGAAATAAGGACGTCATTTCTGTTTTCGGGTGTGTGGAGAGAAGTTAAATGAGTATTCTTGATACAGCCTGTAAAATAGTGTATCATTGCCTGAATATTATTTGATTACTGTTAGTGTTCTAGCAAATATTTTTAACCGTATTCATTGTTGGTTGATTTGTAAAAGATAGCAGCAGTAGAAGAAAGTAGTTGTTGTTGTTGTTGGGAGTTTGATAAGTAACGAAATTTAAGTATCACCATTGCATAATAGATAATCAGTGATGGATACAATATATACTGATGTCTTCATAACACCTTGAATACAATAAGAATTTATTACTTCGTATCGAAAATAAGTGGAGGTAAATCAGGGCGCTATTATATTCTGGCAAAGGCTATCAGAAATTTGTTTTATTGACAAATCATACAAAAAAATACAAACTTTTTAGTCTCGGAACGACGTAATTTTCAGAAATTTTGTCATGAAACTATGATATACCTGTTTTCCCAAAATGTATTCTTTTATAAATTGTCGAAAAAATACAGTACATTTGCAGATAGCATAAGCACAAAATTATTCCCAATGTTAATACCGTGACTGCAAGTTATCAATGATTATATAATTGCTACTAGCTTTATTTTGAGAAATTACATTGCCTGGAGTTCAAACTGACTTCTTATCAATTTCATGCACAACGTTCTCTCAGTCTTGATTCAAATAAGCTTATATCTGTATGATAAAGTCCCTATTTACAGTGATCAAGTGTCCGGAATAGCACAGCTATGTGGTGTTGGATGTGGGCTCTGGACCGGGTGAATTACTCTAGGTATATGGGCGCTTAACGAACTAAAAACACATCACTATCCATGAAGCTCTAGTTCGGAGTGTTCGAGCAATAGCCATCCATACCAGCTCCTCCGCCTATCAAGATAGTAGTTGAACCATTATTTCTACAGCTGATGCAGTAAGCAGGAAAGGGAAAACCAAATATTAAAATATCTCGAAAATAAATGTTTGATTATCCTTTTAATCACTAAATCACACAGCTGAGGAGCGACACCCTTGGGTTCCCAGATATTTTCTTTCATTCCTCAGATTTTATTTTCTGAGCTTCTTCCTCTATCCCCTCACATGTCTTGAGAGGTATTTATTCTTTAACATTTGTGTTCCCCTATTTCATTCTTTATCATTTGTGTTCCTTTCTTTCATTCTTTAATCATATATTTATCAAACATTCTCATTATTTTAAAGATGAATTTATCAAACATTCTCATTATTTTAAAGATGAATTTATCAAACATTCTCATTATTTTAAAGATGAATGGCCTTCCCCTCCGGTCCTCATCTTAGACCGGCAATATTAGCTCCTAGCTTCTCACAATCCCTCCAGAAAAGAAATCTCTCCCGAGCGGCAGCATGAAACACCTTCGCTGGACCATTCTAACCTGGAACTAGTTGTTATTCGTGTGAAGCCAAGACAAGATATTCATTAGCTGGATTCAGAGATAGGGCATTTGGAGCACTGTATTCAATTTCCCTTACTCTTCGATATTACAATCACTGGTAGGACGGGCTCCCCCTTCCCGCTGGAAGGGCGGGGCTCCCCCCTTCACGCTGGCAGGGCGGGACAAACCCCTTCCCGCTGGCAGGGCAGGGCTCCCCCCTTCCCGCTGGCAGGCGGGGCTCCCCCCTTCCCGCTGGCAGAGCGGGGCTCCCCCCTTCCCGTTGGCGGAGTGGGGCTCCCCCCTTCCTGCTGGCAGGGCGGGTCTTCCCCCTTCCCACTGGCAGGGTGGGGCTTCCCCCTTCCTGGTGGCTGGGCGGGGCTACCCCCTTCCCGCTGGAAGGGCGAGGCTCCCCCCTTCCCGCTGGTAGGGCGGGGCTCCCCCCTTCCCGATGGTGGGGCTGGGCTTCCCCCTTCCCGCTGCCGGGGCAGGGCTCCCACCTTCCCGCTGGCAGGGCGGGGCTCCCCCCTTCCCGCTAGCAGGGCGGGGCTTCCCCCTTCCCGCTGGCAGGGCGGGGCTCCCCCCTTCCTGCTGGTAGGGCGGGGCTCTCCCCTTCCCGCTGGCAGGGCCGGGCTCCCCCTTCCCGCTGGCAGGCGGGGCTCCCCGCTTCCCGCTGGCAGAGCGGGGCTCCCCCCTTCCCGTTGGCGGAGTGGGGCTCCCCCCTTCCTGCTGGCAGGGCGGGGCTTCCCCCTTCCCACTGGCAGGGTGGGGCTTCCCCCTTCCTGCTGGCTGGGCGGGGCTACCCCCTTCCCGCTGGCAGGGCGAGGCTCCCCCCTTCCCGCTGGTAGGGCGGGGCTCCCCCCTTCCCGATGGTGGGGCCGGGCTTCCCCCTTCCCGCTGCCGGGGCAGGGCTCCCACCTTCCCGCTGGCAGGGCGGGGCTCCCCCCTTCCCGCTAGCAGGGCGGGGCTTCCCCCTTCCCGCTGGCAGGGCGGGGCTCCTTCCTTCCTGCTGGTAGGGCGGGGCTCTCCCCTTCCCGCTGGCAGGGCCGGGCTCCCCATTCCTGCTGCCAGGGCTGGCTCCCCCCTTCCCGCTGCCAGGGCGGGGCTCCCCCTTCATGCTGGCAGGGCTGGACTACCCCCTTCCCGCTGGCAGGGCAGGACTCCCCTCTTCCCGCTGGCAGGGCGGGGCTCCCCCCTTCCCGCTGGCAGGGCGGGGCTCCCCCTTCATGCTGGCAGGGCTGGACTACCCCCTTCCCGCTGGCAGGGCAGGACTCCCCTCTTCCCGCTGGCAGGGCGGGGCTCCCCCCTTCCCGCTGGCAGGGCAGGGCTCCCCCTTTTCGTTGGCAGGGCGGGGCTCCCCCCTTCCCGCTGGCAGGGTGGGGCTTCCCCCTTCCCACTAGCAGGGTTGGGCTTCCCCCTTCCTGCTGGCAGGACAGCGCTACCCCCTTCCCGCTGGAAGGGGGGGGCTCCCCCCTTCCCACTGGCAGGGCGGGGCTCCCCCTTCCCGCAGGCAGGGCTTGGCTCCCCCTTCCTGCAGGCAGGGCTTGGCTCCCCCTTCCCACTGGCAGGGTGGGGCTCCTCCCTTCCCGATGGCAGGACGGGGCCTCCCTCTTCCCGCTGGCAGGGTGAGGCTCCCCCTTCTTGTTGGCAGGGAGGGGCTCTCTCTTCCCGCTGGCAGGACGGGGCTTCCCCTTCCCGCTGGCAGGGCAGGGTTTCTCCCTTTCCTCTTGCAGGGTGGGGCTTCCCCCCTCCTGCTGGTAGGGCAGGCTCCCCCATTCCCGCTGCCAGGGCGGGGCTCCCCCCTTCATGCTGGCAGGGTGTGGTTCCCCCTTTCCCGCTGGCAGGGTGGGGCTGCCCCTTTCCCGCTGGCAGGGTGGGGCTCCCCCTTTCCCGCTGGCAGGGTGGGACTCCTAGAGACATGATGTTCGTGAAGTGAATCTTTATCTCACTAAGTGTTGGAAATGTTGAAAGACAAACAGGCAAGAATGGAAGTAATAATGTGGTTTCCTGAAGGGTTACAAGTTTTTGGTAGGTTTGGATAAATTCCAGGAATTTAGAAGGTAAGAGGAACTAATTACGTTTAATATATCCAAAGAAATATCTAGCAATTCCAAATTATAAAAGGGCTCAGTGCACAGGCCAATGCTCACTTTGACATAACTCTCTCAAAATTTACGTTTTGGTCCAATTATTATTATTATTATTATTATTATTATTATTACCTCCACCAAGGAGGTCATGTTTTCAACTCTGTCTATTTGTTTGTCACCAACCTAACTCAAAACGTTACGGGCGAACTTTGACCAAGTACTACAAATATATTAAAAACGATGTATTCAGGCCGAAGCTCTCTCTCTCTCTCTCTCTCTCTCTCTCTCTCTCTCTCTCTCTCTCTCTCTCTCTCAATGTCATTTAGGCCGGTACAACTCATTTATGGTGTTTTTTTATTATTTTACTTCGAACCATATCTGAAAGTACTTTTTCTTTCATCGGTGACTTGAAGAAAACTAATGTCGAAATAATCTAATGTAGCTGTTAACGGAAGGAATTGTTAGCTTCGATACTCCAATAATTTCTGCATGCTTTTGCGGATTCATGATTATATATACTGTATATATATATATATATATATATATATATATATATATATATATATATATATATATATATATATGTGTGTGTGTGTGTGTGTGTGTGTGTGTGTATTCAGTATTTCCAGTGGATATTCGAAACGTCAAATGATATAACAAAATGAAATATGGCAACTCAATTTGTAAAATTTTAATGCTTTCACTAGCAAAAACACCACTTTGATTCGCTAAGGTTGGAGAGGGTTCCGCCCATTTCGTAGAAGTAGTAAGAAGAGCAACACCTTGTCTGTTTTGTCATGGGAACACTAGAGACATCTGACGAAAGATTTCCCTCGAGTGTCTGGGTTCTTTTGATTCTAACTGTACATATAGGATTGTGTATGTTCGTTTTTATGCTTTTATATGTATTAGGATTTTTAAGAAAAATCTAAATGCGTAACTGTAAGTTATTAATGACAAATGATTCTTGTTTGAAAATGTTTCAAAGACGCTCAACTTGGTCTCAGTATTTTATTTTCTTCTAAAATCATTCCCAATTTATAAAATTTGCACCCAGGAAAACTAAACCGTTGTAAAATAGATGAGAGTTATATAGGCTGTAAAGAATTTTACGACTTAAACTTAAATTGAATCTGGATGCTTTGATAGGTGTGGATGATGCCCCAGTGTGAACAATACGGTATTGCTTTTTGAATGGTTGCTGCAAAAGGGGAAAAATAAAATGTTTATTTCATGCTCACAAAAAGCTTATGAGGCAAAAAGATGAGATAATATATTTGGGTACTTTTATAGGTTAGGAGATGTGATTATAGATTGGAATGAAGATTGTCGTGTAAAGCGTAAAATGTTTTGTCCGGAAGTGATTGAGATAGAAGATTGATGACGTTATGAGAAGATAGATAAATTAATTATTATTTCCTATTTCAATGTAGCTGAAAGTGGTGCTAAAAATTTTGTTTATTCGCACAATTGATGGTAAAAAGAAGAAAGAAGTAGGAAAGCAAATATCGGGTAATGATTTATTGAAAAGTGTTTTATTTTACTCCACAAAAAGATTATTTTGCTTATCCTCATTTTCGATATATATATATATATATATATATATATATATATATATATATATATATATATATATATATATATATATATATATATAATATGTGTATGTGGGCCTGTATCTGTAATATTTTAAGTTACATTCAAAGGGCATTAGAAAAAAAACTACAGTTTCTGACTTCTGTACCGCCAATAAAATAAGTTTAAGTCCGAAAAAGATTTTAATTGTGTCGCTATACGAAGCTTCGCTATTTTAACCGGGATCATGCATTGAGTTGTGGATTGGTTAATATAAGGCTTCAATTTGCCAATGGTGTATTTGGTGATCAGTTTCTTATCTTTTTCCCCTCTGCATTTAACTGAAAATATTCTTTTGGTCAACTGCATCGAAGCCTGTGCCAACTCCTCAGAACTTGGATGACCTTTTTGCTGTTCCTCCCACATTTCTCTCACTTATCAATTAAAGTCTTTGGTCCTCTTTTCCAAAGATTTTAACCATCTCATGTCCGTCCTTCCTATAAATCCTACGCCCCCTCACTACCCCCCTCTACTTCCTTACATGAAAGTCCTCTGATTTCTGGGTTTTCCCCATTCTTCCCCTTCCTGCGTCCCCATCCAAACATCAATAAACTCTCTCCCTTTTCCGTAATTACTCCAGGAGAAAAATGAAATCTCGGCTTGGTGCAGTATCGCTTAATGAAGTTCCCTTTGGAGAGGAAAGTTTATTTTTTTATGTTTTTGTCTTAAAGAATAATGGTCGTTCTCATGTTGCCGTTTTTGAAATTGCCTAGTCTTATCTTGTCATTGCGGAAATTGAGCAGTTGTTAGATGGGTTGAGTATGTCATTTGAGCTCCTATTAGGAGCGCAATCTAAGGCTTTGTCAGAAACGTTTTGACGTCAATGCAGTATTTGAATTTCAAGCTTATGATGTTTGGATAAAAGCTTCTTATGAGAGAAGAAAATTATTTGCATGTTCACTATGTTGTTTGCATATTCGTCTTTGGTAAAATTTCTTAGGAAAAATAGCGTCCAATAGTTAGATGGTAGATTTAGTTATGATAATTCCATACATATTTAATTGCGTTTAGCATAAGGAATTCTATGTTGGATGGTAAAGTTTTATAGAATTTTGTAATTTCAGTACGCGAATATAGTATAATGAACTATGTCATAGCGATGACGTCTATATTCTGCTTCCTTTTGCCCACCCTTCTCTTCCTACATTTCAGCTAGACAAGATATGACTCTTATAGATAATTATGATATACAGTTGGGCCAAAAAAAAAAAAAAAAAAAAAAAGGCATAAATAAATATTTTAGTTTGTTTTTTCTTCATCGGTACCGTGAAAGATATGACTACGATATATTGATGAATTTTGTGTGTCGTAACTATGGACTTGAAAAAAAGAAAAAAAAATGAGAGGAATCTTCCTTCTTAGACTGCACTGTATCTGTTCAGTGGTTATTTTCCTTTTGATAAGGGTAGAAGAGACACTTTAGCTATGGTAGCCAGCTCTCCTAGGAGAAGGACACTCCAAAATCAAATCATTGTTCTCTAGTCTTGGGTAGTGCCATAGTCTCTGTACCATGGGCTCCCGCTGTCTTGGGATAGAGTTCTCTTGCATGAGGGTATACTCGGGTACAGTATCCTATTTTGATTCTCTTCCTATGTTTTTCTGAATTTTTTTTAGTTTACATGTTAATCTTAAGATATTTTATTTTAATTGTTCACTTCTCTTGTTGTTTGTTTATTTCTTTGTTTCCTTTCCTCACTTGACTATTTTTTGTGTTGGAGCTCTTGGGCTATAATTTTAGCATCGGGCTTTTCCAAGTAGGGTTGTAGCTTAGCTAATGATAATAATAATAATAGCAATAATAATAATAATAATAATAATAATAATAATAATAATAATAATAATGATAAATTTTATTGTGTTGTTTTTTTTACATCAAAATTTATTAAACAGGTAATCGAATTTGTACTCTAACCTAAACATTTGTAATGTTAGATACACCTTACAAGCAAATTATTCAAATCCTGTTAAAAACAATTTAAAAGCAAATTATTCGAGAACAAAAATTATACTTAAACTTAACGACAAACATGTTTTACCAAATTTCACAGTTTTGGTTTATATAAAATTTATTAATTTCACCACAGTAATGGGGTTACTTTTAATATATGTTAACTGATGACCAAAAAGTCTTTGTTGTATGTTTTAAATTAGGGAATTGTTCAGACGGACTCTTATCATGTTATGCTAGATATTCGCTGATTAGATCCTTATTCTTGATGTTCTGTGTTGCACTGGTATTTAAATTGATGTTCGTTTAGAATAGAGCCAGTGGCCCGTTAGAGTGAGGAAGCCATGCAATGGTATCAAAAATAAGAGAGAAAGGGAAAAGAATTATTATTCATCTGATGAACAGTTTTCTGAGAAGCAAAAATATCGTCAACATAACAATTATTCATATCAAGAAAATACGATGTCATGCTCATTTACTATATATATATATATATATATATATATATATATATATATATATATATATATATATATATATATATATATATATACACACAGTATATATATATGTGTATGTATATATGTATGTAATATCGTGAACTCAACAATTTATTCAAAGTAAATACGATATCAGGTTTTTTAATATATATATATATATATATATATATATATACATATATATATATATATATATATATATATATATATATATATATATACAGTATATATATATATATATATATATATATATATATATATATATATATATATATATATATATATATATATATATATATATATATGTGTGTGTGTGTATTAGAGTGTGTGTATGTATGTATATCGGTTGGCACCGCATTTTCTCTTCCTAACTCTGTCCAATTGGAGAAATTTCTACATTGGTCTCCGGTGGGGCTTTTTGGTGACTCATCTTTTGAAGCCTTTCCAAGATGATCTGTCATAAGTCATTCTCCTCCCCATACACCACAGGGATATTCATCATATTCCTTCATCTGCCACAACCACATAGTTTTTATCCCAACATAACCATCCTCGGTAGATGGTATGATGTTAAAGCTCTGAAGAATTACTAGATTTCCAGATCATTATATTACCTTATAAAGATTCTTCCTGGAAGAAAACGAATTGTTTGTTTTCAGCATCATTCAGTAGATGGCACTGGATATGATTTTCGTAACTTTATTGATCAACAGATGGCGTTTGGTGTATGATAATTTTCTTGCGTGATTTAGCTTCTCTGGGCGATGATCAATCAAGCGAAGTCGATAGATAATTAACTTTATTGATTTCAAAAGCTTTTGATGGGACGTGCGTGAATTTATTTTTATTAAAGGATTAACTCGCATGTTTTTTTCTATTCCCAATTTTATTTTCTACTGAATATATGCATAATATTTGTTGTCAATAAATTATTCTTAGTAATACTTTGTGTGTTTTCGTCTCTTGTCACTGAAAGAATTGGATATAAAACTTAGGCATCAATGTTTTTTCCCATTTAGGATGAAGTCTAGAATTCAACTTTTATGGAAAGACTTTTTATTTCATTTTATAGGCGTCTTTTGTTGAAGTCACAGATAAACATCCCATGATGTTGACATGGTTTTCCTTTTGTGTTTCCCTGATTCGTGGTATCTTCGCCTTAAAAATGTCCCGGAAGAGATAACGTTAGTAATGATGAAGGAAACTGGAACGTCCTTTATTACCCTCTAAGACCTTTCTTTTCCTTGGCTGTAATCCAAATAGTTAAGCTTCCCGTTTTGTGGGTCGTGTTTAGTGTCTGTGAAATGGACTTGTAATTTAAACTGGAAACGGGATGGAAAATGTAATAGATATCAGAGCATGAAACATAAAGACAAATGTATTGTGGAAAAGAAGTATCACTGATGAACATGAC
>NC_090725.1:124673814-124676314 GCF_036898095.1 Palaemon carinicauda | reverse complement strand
TCTCCAAAATTATTTATACGCCCCACAAAGTGTAAATAAGAACAAAAACAATAAAACAAGCCAAACATGAGTGAACAACAAAAGAAGCAAGCCGGACCACCGGCAGCTTCTGTCTTCTCCTTTCTGGCCTTTGACAAAGGAGGGCTCTCCTCTGACAAAGGATCCTGTGGAATTCAGTGTCCATCTGGTGAGCGTAAAGACAAAAAAGGCCCAACTGTAATAAAAGTCAAGTATCATATCCAACGTCGTTTCTGTCACACACGTGCGAAATTTCATCTTCGATTTCACAAGTAACCTATGGATTAAAAAAAAAAAACCTCGCATGGACACAAGATCCAGTTCTTAATTAGTCAAAATAGTTTGATCTGGCTTGAAGGTACACGATAGAAAAAGACATAGCTTACCATAACAGTAGCTTGTGTCTGATAATTTTTCAAATTTCATTTTGAAAATAATAGACTATTTGACTAGAAAAATCAGGACTAAAAATTTTCGTGAGTTCTTGTGATATTTTTTTATATTTACTGCAAATAATGAATACACTGTGCATATTATGAACCATTAGCATTTAGCAATGGAATTGAAGTGCTCTGAATAGTACCGGCATCTTCTTATCACTAGATTTCAACATATGTGCATACCATGCATGATAGATCTTACAATGAAACGATTTTACTTCGATACCAGCCAAGAACACAAAGACCGTTTACAGAAACAATTGTTTTTTTTTTTTTAGTTTCCTGAAGGGAATTACATTTTTCTTTCAAATATATATAGTAAAGGTCATGGACAAAGCCTGACAAAGATGAATAGTGTTTACATTTTGCATTTTATTTCGTTTATAGGGGAGACTTTTCCAGTTTTCTTTGTTTTCGTACTAATTGGTTCAAAAGTTGAAGTAGATTTATTTATTCACTGTTGTTTCTTGTTCAGTCACATTATTCTCTTTATAGGATTTTTATGTTTATTTATGGACTTCTTGTTTGGACATGCATAAATTCAAACGAAATTTGTTTGGTTGGGGAATATTGTAGGTTTATATCGTTATTGAAAAATATCAAGATAATATTCGTTAAAGTGTTTCAAAATACTATTCGCTAATGTATGTTGAACTCTTATTTCAGCTTTTATTAGATTGCTCAAAATGTCGAAAACTTATTTGAGGCGTTATGCAATATACAGTAGGCCTATAATAATAGTATATAATTTATTTCTTTTAATATCCATGATGTACATAATAATTTTTTTTTTCAACCTATCGCCGTTGGAAGGAAATGTCACAAGGAATATTGAATATGGTTTAATCACCTGTGTTCATATGTTATTATACATTTACTCGTTTTAGAAAATTGCTCGGCTCTAACTAACTGGCTCAATTATGTTTGTGTCCTGAATTCCTTAGACGTCAATTTTATGGACGTTGGCTGGCAATAGGGGCAAATTTACGCAACAAAAGCGGAAGCTTTAGGCCTACAATTATATCTTAAACTGAAGGTCGAGATGCCATTTGTTGTTTTTTAGTTGTTTGTTCATGTTTAACGGAAAGACATAATTCCATTTTTAAATTCTAATGTAATAAGCAATTGTAGGTGGTATTGTTTCAGAAGTACGTATCGCTGATTTCTATGTCATGTAAAATGTGAACATTTTATATATAGTATACACTATATTATACAGTATGTATATATATATATATATATATATAATATATATATATATACATATATATATATATATATATATATATATATATATATATATACAGTATATTGTATATATATACACACATATATATATATATATATATATATATATATATATATATGTGTATGTGTGTATATATATATATATATATACATATATATATGTATATATATATATATATATATATATAGAGAGAGAGAGAGAGAGAGAGAGAGAGAGAGAGAGAGAGAGAGAGAGAGAGAGAGAGAGAGAGAGAGAAGGTGTTGTTTATTTCCTCTCTTACATATTGACCATGATCTCAGTTATGACCATCCGGTGTTGAAACCTAAGGTAGGATTGGTAGACTTTTTATCCTTTACTGGATGATAAAAAAATTAACCCCATATTTGTCTACCATTCATGTTTCTTAGAGTTAATGTGTCTGAGACGTTTCACTAATTTTATATTTTTTGGGGAATGAAGTAGTATTCGGATGTTATTTCTTCATTTAGGAATGCACATTTTGAATTTTATTTCTATTTAAGGTAAGCATTATGGCTTTTGAGCTCAAGTATGGCGATAATATTACTGATAGTGAATCCATTCTCTCTCTCTCTCTCTCTCTCTCTCTCTCTCTCTCTCTCTCTCTCTCTCTCTCTCTCTCTCTCTCTCAGGGAATCATGTGTCCACTATATTTTCTTAGTGAATGCTGTCATGCGTTTTTGTAACAGATTACAGTTTATTTGTCCTTTAAATTACCAAGGAGTTTAACTAACAAGTAAAACCTCGCGTCACTTAGTAAAATATATTCAAAGAA
>NC_090725.1:124663814-124668814 GCF_036898095.1 Palaemon carinicauda | reverse complement strand
GGTTCTAACATAGTCAAAAGCTCAGAGACTCCCTTTTTCTCTTTCTAACTGATGTAGAGCAGTCATTTTACTTCTTGACAGAGCTTTATAAACATTTTGATTTTCATAACTGTTATTCCCTACACAAAGGAAACCAAAAATCCCATTTTCCCATATAGGCAAAAAATAATCACATTTATTCGATATCTTCATTATAAACAGTTTTCCTTAAAATATCAACCCAGATACCCAGCAGCTTTCCCAAAGCAATGGTAACTCTATTCTGCCAGTTCGTCAAAACTCAATTATCTCGCACCTCCTTTCGACTTTATAACTGAACCCAGAACATCATCGGCATCGTCCCCCATCCAAATCGTTAGAACCCTTGAAACCGATAGTTGAATCGGTGGGATTTCAAAAGTTCAAACTGGCAGCAAATGTTTTTTTTTTTTTTTTTGTTGAACAGACTGACATGTGTGTCTTTTTATAGTGTATTTATGTAAGATATATTTTAACATATTTATTTTTTTTAAATGTTATTTTAATTGTTCATTACTTCCCATAAGGTTTATTCATTTCCTTTTCTTCACTTGGATATTTTTCTCTGTTAGAGCCATTGGGCTTATGGCATCCTGCTTTTCCAACTAGGTTTGTACATTAGGTGATAATAATAATAATAATAATAATAATAATAATAATACCGCCATTATATGATAACTATTTCCCCCCTTACAAGGTACTTCTTTCCTTCCTTGGGTGAGTGTGTCCCTGCTTACGCACCTGACTTGGTTCCGTGCCTTGGAGCTGCTTTCTACTAATTTTTCGGTGTTTGGAGTACGTTTGTATTACCATCGTTGGTTTGTGGAGATCATTTGGGATATTTTGCTTGAATGTGTTCTCATTGAAGTTCGCAGTTATTTCCCGATATCGCTTTTGTCTGATGTATTAATAACTTCTGGAAGACTTTTTTTTATTGACGGAAAGTTCAAGTTTTTAAGTTTCCCATATCTTTATATATATATATATATATATATATATATATATATATATATATATATATATATATATATATATGAATGGGATACACAGGCAGAGCGAATTTGATAATGAGGTATTAGTGGCAATCTTGAGAGATCAAATTGTCATATATATGTGCATATATACTGTTTATGTATGTTTATTTATACATGTTTGTATAAAGATATGCATACATTCATGTGTAATATATTTATGTACTTAGTTTGTAACGATATATATATATATATATATATATATATATATATATATATATATGTATATATATATATATGTGTGTGTGTGTGTGTGTGTGTGTGTGTATGCCTGTAAGTACTGTAAATATATGTGAATAGACATATATATATATATATATATATATATATATATATATATGCATATATATATACTGTATATATGCATATATATGAATATATATATATATATATATATATGCATATATATATGCATATATACATATATATATATATATATATATATATATATATATATATATATATAAATATATATATGCATATATAATGTATTCAACCTTTTAGCAGTTAAATTTTAGTTTGTGTGCTTTTTGTGTTGATTTAAGACAATTATTATGAAAGGGGCCTTGGAATTTAGAATAAATTTTGTATAATTGTTTAGGGCGTTTGGAGACTTGTTTAAGGATGAGGTAAATCCTTTGTCTAGCCAGACAAGAAAAGATCTTTGACAATGAGTTTCTTTGATTCCAGTTCGTAGGGGTGGGTTCCTCTCTCTCGCTCTCTCTCTCTCTCTCTCTCTCTCTCTCTCTCTCTCTCTCTCTCTCTCTCTCTCTCTCTCTCTCATATGTTAAGGGGTACGGTAGGTTGCCCGTGAAGTCTTCCCTCCAAGCTATTTGAATTTAATTTTTTAAGGGGATACTTTCCAGCATTAGATAATTAATATAGTTTATTTGGAAAAGTGAATGTCTTATATCTATGTTTGACTAATTTATGTATAATTATAATTTTTTTTAATACAATCAAATCCAGGTATCGTAATTAATTGTTTTATATTTGTAATTTTTCAATTTCGAGCAATTGGACTATAGAGCCCAACAATAGTCTTTAGATATACCGTCACATTAAAATTCACTTTTGCCCTGAAAGTCTCCACCTAATAAATTCCAAGAAAATAAATCACTTCAACTTGAAATTCCTTTTTCCGAAATCGATTAGGTTCGGCATTATAGTCATGCCGGCATTCTGGCTCCATACAATAGAGTGTAGTTCAGTTTTGAGTCACGTAGGCGCACGTTTAGCCATACGTAATTTTCAGTTGCCTTCTATTATTTTCCTTCTTTTTATTTTTATTAGGCTCGGGCCGTGAAATTTGATGAATATTTTAGACGTTATCCATTTTTCAGATTTCATTTTTTTCCCCCAAGAATGTGTGTAATCATCCTGAATATATTTGCGTTCTTCACATATAATAATTAATAAATTGAAATATATTTGTTTGTTAGGTAATGTTTTGTTTGCAAGTTAATAACATTTTATTTTCAGCTCAATAACGTTGATAATCTTCTTTGTCTACATTAGCAAAAGAATTCGATGCTCTGATATGATTTTGAAAGCAGTTCCACTAAGCTACACATTTGAGGTCTCTTATTGTAATAATAATCTAGAGAGGCTAATAATATATAGGTTTTCGTACAACGACTTGATTAAAACCTAGTTTGTTGAGAACGGATTTAAAATTATCATTATCATTGTTGATGAATAACTAATCAATCAATTCATTTTGTTCAATAGCTACTGATGACTTTTCTGGGAAATCATAGAAGACAAAAGTAAAAAACAAGTTTTTCAGTTAAAGGAAGAAATTGGAACAGTAAACTGAAAATAAAATTAAAATTGTTCAACACCGTCGCGGTAGATTACAAAACACCGCAGCTGATATTGTAGTAGCTTGATAGGCCTAAAGGAAGACATTTTCCCGCATAGGCCTCCGGCAGGTTTTGGTACAGTTAATAATGATATTGTCTGATGACGTTATAATATCCCCGAAAATAGTCGGTATTATTTAAATGTTTTCTTGATTTTCTTCGCAATGACTTGTGATACGGTAACATATGATTCATTTCTTTTATTTAAACGGTGTAATAGCATTTGATTTAGGTTTACTGAACTATTTGGCTCCGATATCAAGTACAGTACTACACGTCGTTAATTGACGACCAAGATTAAACCCCGGTTTTTTATTGTATTTGTTTTCAACTTCTTTCTATATTTACTGCAGATTCGTTTGCTATTTTTACTGTATATATTTAGGAATGCTTTTATAAACCTTAATTTTGTTTGTGTATTTTTTCTTTTGCCATTACTTTCATGTCTTCTAAAATCATGCAGTGATAAAAAGATCAGGTTAGTGCTTTGTTCCTGGTTGTTTCTCATGAAAAATTCTCAGACCCTAAGACGTGCTCGCCTCTGATAGGAACGGAACAATGTATGTGAAAAAGATGCATGGAGGGTTTAACAACTGTTCAAAGTATCTAAGTAAAGTTTAGCAAAGAAAATATGCAAAGTTAATAGAGATTTTATGCATTTAATCATCTGGATTTTATTTAGATAGTTTGTCTCTATTTTATTGAAAATATAATTTCCTTATTTATATCTAGTTATTTTAATTGCTACCAAGAAGTTCCATTAATCCAATTTACTTTAGTTTCAGTTAAACGAAATTATAATTTAATACTTTTACAGTTAGAACAAAATAATAGATTATGAAGGACATTTATATTTTTATTCAAACTTGAGCAAGTTTATGCTCAAAGATTTTATTTATGTCTCGAGCCGTAAATAGAACATGTCTGGGTTTCCAATATTAAAGGTGCAATGCAAGGAGTATTAGAATCCTTTATTTAATCTGTTCCAGATCAAAGGAAGTTTTGGGCTTACCACTGCTCCTAAGGAAATATGAACTATGCAAATGATATATATATATATATATATATATATATATATATATATATATATATATATATATATATATATATATATATATATATATATATATATATATATATATATATGCGCGTGTGTGTTTTGGATATATTCACAAATATATATTTGTATATGCATAAACATCAATTCATATATGTAAATTTGCGCGTGTATTTATGTGTGAGGTTTTTAAAATTCTGTTTACTACCTCATAATATGTCATATTTGGCTTCCTGTCTAAATGGTTAATTGTAATCTTTTCAAGTTCAGTCTCGTGCCACTTCAGTACGGTTTATATAGATATAAAGAACTAGAGCATTCATGTAATTTCCCGAACATAGCTGAAGCAATGCTACGTCATCTATTTATATGAAACACCTAACAGAACGTGCATCAGTTTGATAAACGCTTTTGAGTATCCTGTTTAAAAAAAATGTAATGTTAGCCACATGTTCATTTCCCTCCTATTAATTTGTGGTTTAAAAGATGTATACCGTGAGTTTTCCTATTTATTCCCTACCTGTGAAGATAATCTTCATATGAGCTTATTATCCGTGAGCAGGTAGACAAGGCTAAAAAGCCTATTGTGCTGCCCTAATGACGTGGCTAATGAGAGAGACAATCTGTTTGATGAGGCAGTTGATGGTTTATGATAGGCCATTACTTCATAGCCTCCCGTTAATTGGATATTGATGGTCAGTGATGGCGTCAAAAGGAACGTTTGCTTTTAGAGTTTACGACAGTTTTGGAAAATGTATCTTTCAGTTATCCCCCAAATTCTATACAGATGTGTCTAAAAGGCCAGTAACCCTGGTGCAGCAATAGTTGATTACATGTTTGGGTGAAGTAGATAATGTGTAAAACTGTTGAAAATATTTAATTTCTTTTAACTTATTCATTCATGCAAGTTTTGAAATATTCGAATTCTTTAATTACCGTTATGTATTTCGTATAAACCTAAATAACATATTTTCAAGAACAGAATTTTAGTGATTTAATCAAAATTATACAAACACACTCCAAAGTCTT
>NC_090725.1:124643814-124656314 GCF_036898095.1 Palaemon carinicauda | reverse complement strand
AGAATTTATCGTTATTTTTTTTTTTTTTATGTTTTATTGCTTGATGTTACCTGGCTAGTACATGTTGTGATGTGCTAAAAAAAATTTCGGCAATTTACTCGCTTTTAAGTTTTAATTTTTCAGGCATCCAAGTCTTTTTCACTTGAAAAGTTAGTTGTGTCGCGAATTCTTCTCATTCAAAGATGTCAGTTTGTGTGTGCGTGTGTGTTCTTAGCCTCTGTCAAATCTTCAAAGAATTCGTAGCATTGGTCGAGGCCCTTGTTAAAGACGGCTGAATTTTAAAACCTAACTATTGTAACCTTGAATATTTTGGAAGACCCTTTTTTAGTATAGTTCTTAGGTAGTGATACTAGTATTTTCATGTAAAAGATTTCCCAGGATTTAAAATCCAACAAGCTAATATATGTGGTGAAATGGAGAAGGAATATATTGATTGTGAATTTAAAAATTTGGCTAAGATTTCCCCCAATTAAATACAAGATATATATAAAAAAAGAAAAGGAAAGGAAATGGCTATAATTGTAAAGAGTTTCGCAATTTTGAATTATGAAGAAATTCCAAGCTTCTATTTGCTGCGTGTTTTTCTCAATCTACGGAAATGCTTGTTGTTGTAACCTTCTGTCGGGAAGCACGAAGGGTAGCAAGAGGTCACACGCAGTGAAGGGCTGCAATACCGGGCTGAAAAAGTGGGAAATTTTGGGTCTTACAGTTAGAGTCTCTCTCTCTCTCTCTCTCTCTCTCTCTCTCTCTCTCTCTCTCTCTCTCTCTCTCTCTCTCTCTCTCTCTCTCTCTCTCTATTTATTTATATGTATATATATATATATATATATACCTACTCATTTTTCATTTTAGTTTATTTCACCATCCGATTATTCCCTTATGGAGGGTTACAATATACATACATATATATATATATATATATATATATATATATATATATATATATATATATATGTGTGTGTATTCATATTTATATATATATATGTGTATATATAAGTATATATATATATGTGTGTGTATATATATATATTATGTATATATAAGTTAATTAGTGTTAAATGAATGTAAAAGATATTGCCGTGTATTTTTTATGAGGACAGTGGGTATTCATATAGGTATGCTTAGATATTAATCTCATATATTTTAGTAGTTTCAATGATGTTTCTGAAAACAAGACTTTTATTTTCTTTCTTTCCCTTTCCATTCTTCTTTTTCTTCTACTTCTTCATTTGTACAAATTTAGATTGATTATAGAAAGTAGATATGTGTGTGAATAACAGACAATTGTTTTGCTTTACCCTTGCTTGTTTTAATGTGCGAGTCTTTGCATGAACAAAGGATAGGAGTAAGTGTCATTGCTTGACAAAAACGAAGTCGCAAAACACTACGTTATCACCTTCCTTACTTTGTGTTTGTGATTAGAATGGTGACTACAATAGCTTGGAGTGCCCTCACTGTGCACTTTTGCTGTGCAATTGGTGTAAATAACGTTCAATGTGGTTAGCAGCTGAGTTTGGTCCCTACTTTTTTTTTATTTATTGTCTGTTCCGTAATAACCAGTACTGTAGTTTGAGTAGAATGAAAATGCGAGGTGAAAATTTTTTTTATAACGGAAGGTAGATAGCGTTGAATAGATAAATATGAATTATTGGTTGTTTGCTTTCTCATAAACTAGTGTTTTGTTTTCATTCATCTTTTTCTTGTCTGTGTTTGGTTATGGCCTGTATTATGTCATATTTGAAGCACCATCTGATCACTGCTATTATAAAATGTAAAGAGCAATATTGGCTGAATGTAGAATATCACATTTAGAATTATTATGGGAAGCCAGTTCAGCTGAATGGGATTTAGTATCTATATAATGTAATCGTAATCTTGTGGTTTGTATTGGAATTAGCGCATGAAGCAAATTGCGTTATAACCACCGATTTACAGATTGCGATGATTTATGTCGTGTTAACGAATAGAGATTTTCCAGGAGAATGTCGAAACGCCCCTCCATGAATTGTCTATTAAATCAACGCTTTTATCGGCTGCATCCGTAGAATGAGACGAGTTTTCTTGTGGCGTGGTTGCTCGGTGTTGAAATAATATTCTTTATTGTTACTCCTTTTAAGATCTCAAAGAGTTTCAACCTAATATAAGGTAAAAGTAGTTTCATGGTTTGGTGATTTACAGTTACTAATTGTGGCTTATGTAAGTGTGTAGCTTTTGGGAATATATTTTTTTCTTGCGGAAATGTTGAACAGTTTACTCTTTAGTTTTTACCCATACTTTTTAATGTCGTTTGGTACAAAGTAAGCGGAGTTAGGAAAATTGTATAGTTTGTAAAATTGATTATTAGAAATATCCATAAACATTCATCATTTCGTCAGAATCAAACTATACCTGTCTTCGATATATTTGGATGAATAAAATCTAGACAAGCTGAACATATGTCTCATATTTCAAAAGAAATTAAGAACATTTGGAGGATTTTTTTTATTTTTTTTTTAGAAATTAAGTCCTCCCGCAAGAAGGTTTTCTTTTGACTAAATAAAATAAATATTGAAATCTGTATTGACTGATACCGCTGAACTCTAACTGTGCCCTTAGATTAACCATTGAAATGGTTGAAAGGGAACAAAGACTCCTAAATAATAATAGATGTGAAAATAAGGTTAAGGAATACAAGGCGGTAAATAATCCTCTCCTATATATTAAAGAGCAACGTATCTGGAAATACATTATATATATATATATATATATATATATATATATATATATATATATACGCACGCACGCACACACACACACACACACACACACACATATATATATATATATATATATATATATATATATATATATATATATATATATATATCGTCATGCTCGGTCTCTCAACGACCCTTGGGTAGGGAGGACGTAGTAGTCATATCCTGGTGAGTGGGGCTACCCCAAAAGGAATACTCGGAAACCACAATCTCTCAGAAATTAACAAACCATCGGGTCGTATTTAGAAAAGGGGTAGGGCGTGGGAAGGGTTGAATCTGCATGCATATATATATATATATATATATATATATATATATATATATATATATATATATATATACATACATACATACATATACATACATACATATACATACGTACATACATACATACATATATACACATACATATATATATATATATATATATATATATATGCTTGAATATTTAGAATAATTTTTCACTGCTCCGTTACACTACTATAAGAAAGAAACCAGAATTTATGTTCTCTCTATGGGGACAGAAAGTGAAAATTTGCATTGTCCCTCTTTAAGTAATTTGCTTTCAATACATCCCCCGAAGGATCGTGATTATTAGTCACTGCAATGCTTACAGGATTTGTATATTCAATCTCATCCGAATCAAAAGATAGAGATCTACAGTAGTTGATATTTTGACCTGTGTGGCAACGGGCTCTCAACTCTGCAAAATGTCCATTTCTTGAAAAAATAAAGTTGATGCTCTTCCCCAGAATTGCGCAGATTTCTTTTATTAGTATCCTAATTTATAAAGACCTTTAAGGAAACCACGAGGAAAATCAACTCAATATTTTTACCCAACAGAGATCTACGGTAGCTCGGCATATTCAAACAGGATCAGTTCTCAAGAACACAGAATCCGACAGCAAAATATAGAACTTGCTAAGGCTTTGTATGAAGTTGATCATTTCATACTGGCCGATCATCCACTAGGAAAGTAGATATGTGGACTCATAGTAATCTGAATTTACAATTTTATTTCTTAAATAGAGCTTTTAAGATATCAATTAAGGACGCACAATAAAAAATAGTCTAGCCGTTATCAGGGTTTTGATCATTTGTATCTCTATTTGCATACAATTAGCCATATTGTCAGACTTCAGAAAACTGCAAACCATTTAAAAAAAAGATAGCCAATGAACTTTGACCCTAATCTCACTGAAACAAAGTAATCTAGATGGAACGAATTCGATCAGATAAGCGCTGGCCAAGAATAATTGAACGAAACTCATTATGTTGACCATGACCTCGACGCCATTTCGATAAAACCTATAGTCAGGGACTTGGGTCATCGTCTCTGAAAAGTATTTGATTGACAGAATGATAGCTTACTCGTCAATCGTCACCACGTGTCGACAACGCACACATGTCCATACATATACACACACACACACACACATATATATATATATATATATATATATATATATATATATATATATATATATATATATACATATATATTTAATCACAGAAATAAGATGTTTTTTTTCTTTTAAACGTATAAACTCTAACCATATGGATTGCTTCCCTCATGTGTTGTACATTGGGCCAACTAAGCAAGTGTCAGATGTAAAAAGTTGGAAGAGCTTTTGAATATCCTGCCTGATTTAGTCGAGATGCCATACAACTATTAATATTAACACTCCTATTATACACCGTACTTATGAATTTATATGTAATCTTATTTACAATTCCAAAGTCAAATTTACCATTTATTGAAATGTTCTCCTAATCCACTTAAGGGTGGGGGCCCAACGACGATGTAATCTGCCATTCCCTTGGGCTGATTCATTCAACAGGTAATTGTGGTGCGCCTGCGCTTACGTGTCCATCATCTCCTCACAACTGTCTTCACCTAGTTATTTACAAATCGGTACACACATGGGACGTTTCATAAGGAATTTTGACTTTGAACTAAATCCGAAAATATGGGGAGTTGTGATAAGCTAACCTTGGGTGTAAATACATCGTTTTTAAAAGTAAGCCTACGCTCATGAGAATTAAAAAAAAAATAGACCTGATGTTTTCTTTTTCATAGATAATCATCAAAAATGTGGGTGATATTAGGAGTGTCCAATGATTTGAAAATGTATTCACAATACCATCCAAGGAGAGAGAGAGAGAGAGAGAGAGAGAGAGAGAGAGAGAGAGAGAGAGAGAGAGAGAGAATTATAAGGTGAAGTGTATATATATATATATATATATATATATATATATATATATATATATATGCTGTATATATACACAAATATGTGTGTATGTGTACGTGCGTGTGTGTATATAATTACGAAAACTTACGATGCACTAATAACAGCATTAAAGAATTATACTTTTTTTTTTCCGCCATTAGTGGCTATCTAGTCTTTGTGAACAGTTTTAAATATATTTGGAACTGGCATATAGCGAAAAAACTGTGGAAAAACTGGACAGAAGATGCACCCATTTTATACCACATTAAACTTGCGGACGGCAACTGAAGACCGCATTTAAGGTCTTATAGTTCTTGCTAGGTAACAAACATGAGAGGAATATCGCACACACTTTACATACATACGAGACGTTTTTGTAAATGACGCATGAACTTTATTTTTGATCGAGTTTTTACCACACAAACACAGTAACGAAAAGACAGACACGTGTGTGTGTGCATGTGTGTGTATTTATGTATGTGTATAAAATTGAGGTACACAGTCTGATCTAAAATATACAATATAGTGTTCTGATATATGCAGTAATGCGTATATTTTTAGTGATCCCTCCCTTTTGCCCCTTTATTAAGTTTATTGAAAACATTATGTAGAATCCAGGAGGTTTCTACTGTAAAACGAAATAAAGTATTAGCTATGTTAAAATTGCAAATGTTTAAAAATAAAGATTGTAGTGCAATGGAGTATTTCTATCAAAGCATGTTTGCAAAGACCCGTATATTTGTTGTTTTCATATCTGGTATTGCGGTATACTGAATTATTCTTTCTGTTCTGCCAAAAATTTTCTCCAGTTTTGGACATTTTGAGATTGATGTTAATTTGATTTACAGTAAAGTATGATGACATGAGAAATCAATTCTACTGCGGTATGCCCAAGGCTTGTATCTGCTAAGTTAGTAAAAATCTTGTTTGACATTCATAAAGTGTTTTTTTTTTTTTTTTAGACTATTGGCGCACAATTATTGGAAAATAAGATTTTACATCTGCAAACCTTTACTTTTGAAATATTTAAAAAAATTTTATTGTAAGTTTAGTGAGTTTTATTTGTTTTCAGAGACGGCAAAAGAGGAGAGGTTCTTAGTTAGTTTGAAGAAAATGTTAGTATTTATTTTTGATTGACTTGATGGCATTGTTCCAAATTGTAGAACGTCTAGCCCCAATATATTGTGCCCTCCCTAGGTCCTTTCGAATTCTTTACAGACGTGCAGGGAAGGTTTGAGATGTAATTTAATGGAGGATTATGGTGCAGTTTTCGTTGCGAATCTAATTTTAAACTTATGCCAAGTGCTTATGTAAGTTTTGATTTAACCGCTTTCAATTCCTTCAAATAAAAAATATTCCTATTAAGTAAAGGGTTAAGACATCGGAGAGCAAGAGCTTTAGGCTTATACCAGCTCAGGTGGCTTGGTCTTATTTATTGAGGGTTATAAAGATTCATTACTGTTCAGCTGTTAATTTGGTTGTACAAGCTAGTATGAAATATTGTCCACTACCTATATTTAAACGACCGTATAAAATTGGACGAAAATTAAATATGTTCAGGTTCTAGTAATCAATGATGTGTCGCTGTTTAATCAATGTTTTTAACACATTCTTTATAAATTTTTCTATTATGTCATATATATATATATATATATATATATATATATATATATATATATCACATATATACATATATGCATATATATACACACGTATATACATATATGCATACATATATATATATAATATATATATACACATATAGATATATAGATATACACCTATAATATATATATATATATATATATATATATATATATATGTGTGTGTGTGTGTGTATACACATATTATAGGTGTATATATATACACATATAGATATACACCTATAATATGTGTATATATACTATATATATATATATATATATATATATATATATATATATATATATATATATATATATATATATATATATATATATAGACAGATGTGTGTTTGTGTGTACGTGCGAGAGAGGGAGAGTGTGTGTATTATAGCCACAAAAAGGAAAGTGATTGGAAATGTTTATTTTCCATTCATTGACTGAAGATGTAAGTTAACACAATAAACTTCAAAGTAGCTAATGAACCTGTGAATAATTCACAGAGAGAGAGAGAGAGAGAGAGAGAGAGAGAGAGAGAGAGAGAGAGAGAGAGAGAGAGAGAGAGAGAGAGATGGCGTATGCATGAAGCAAGCTCACTTTAAACACCCACCGAAAGCTAGTACTTCGTGACACACATGAAGTTACGGCTTTCCCTTTCCTCTCTTCTTTAGATACAAAAAATAATTCCGTCGAATCTCGTGTGACTGTTGCTAATTAGCGTGTTCTTTCATAAACAACGATTGTGTCAGGTCCAATGACAGCTCTTAAATTGGAACGTTGGAGGGGCACATTATATGACGACACAAAACGTGATGAAATTGAGTTTAGTTAATTGTGGGAATTGTGTTCTCTTGCTCGGTGGTGGAGGCACGTGAATGTATAGAAGCAGCAGCAATTTATATTATGTACTTCTCGATTTCTTGAAAGGTTAACGCTTGAATTCCTCCTTATGTTTATCTGTATTTATTAGGATATTTGGGAAATTATTTTTTTCTGTTTATTATAATTACTAAAAGGGAAGAGATTAACCAGCTTAATGAGTCAAGCTCGACTCTTTCAGAGCTGACCATTTATCCGTGTAAGGCAAATATCTTATTGCAGCATGTAAATTATTGGACCATATTTAAAAAGCTATTAGACAGTTAATAAATCAATAGATTATGAAGTTATAAATTTATCGCTAACATTTGCTTTTAGTATATTTCAAAACCAAAGGACATTGTTTGATGCAATGAAATTGTTTTTATTTTGGCTGCCATTCTATGGCAGTGTGAATCATATCTCCATTGCATTAAGAGGCTACAATTACTGTGAATATAGATAAATCAAACAGATAATCCCAGATTCTTTAGTTATCCAAAATCGATATTCGATTTCCCAATGGAAATTGTTTCATTCTATCTAAGTAAGAGACCGTTGTTTTCCAAATTTGTGTTTCTTGGTTTCTTATAGCAAAGAGACAAAGGATAACAAGTCTTCCATAATTATATTTTGTATTTAGATGCATATGGGAATGTCTTTGGATAGTGAGGAGAAATTAGTCACTTGAAACGAAGTAGGTTACATGATTGAGTCAGGAAAACAAAGATCATCCAGTTATTGCACATTGGGAATGAACCAAGTTTGATGATTATAAGAGTGTCGGTGAGTTTAGATTAATGTATTTATGGCTATACATAGTTTACGCGGATTAATTATCTTCATCCGACCATGGACAATTCACTTGAAATTTAGGAGGGAAATTCATTGACATCGAATGATAATTATTCCCAAGCACAATGAGTTTAGGTTTCAGCTGAAAATTAGTACAGACTCCCCTATGTAATAAAGAACAAGTGACTGGATATATATATATATATATATATATATATATATATATATATATATATATATATATATATATATATAAATATATATATATACATACATACATACATACATATATAATATATATATATATATATATATATATATATATATATATATATATATATATACATATATATATATATATATATATATATATATATATATATATATATATATACTCATACATACATATAACTATTACTATTACTATTAATTGCCAAGCTACAACCCTAGTTGGAAAAGCAGGATGCTTTAAGCCCAAGGGACTCCAGCAGGGAAAATAGCCCAGTGAGGAAAGGAAACCAGGAAAATGAAATATTTTAAGATCAGTAACAACATTAAAATAAATTTTTCCTATTTAAATCATAAAAACTTGAACGAGAGGAAGAGAAATAAGATAAAATAGTGTGCCCGAGTGTACCCTCAAGCAAGAGAACTCTATACCTTGGTGAATGGGTTACTCCGAAAGGTACACTTGGAAATCACACATTTCCGCAAATTGCGGAAAGGGGAAGGGTGTGGGGAGGGTTTAATCTGTGTGTGACAAAAACCCCACCTAACAAAATCCCCACATGACAAAAACCCCACCCGACAAAAAATTTGCTAAGTACCTATTACCATTAAACTACTGCTTACAAAAAATTGCTAAGTACTTATTACCAAATAAACTACTGCTTACAGAAAATCTATCAAGAATTTCTTACGACAATTTTGGAAAAGGGAGAGGAACTAGGGTTAGATATGAATCCTGTTACTACGATGTCAGACTTCGAAAAATCTCTCTTAAATGCAATTGGAAATATATTAGGACCTCGTATTCATATTAAAACATATTTTTATCATCTGACACAGAATACATGGAGGAAAGTACAAAGCTTAGGACTAAGCAATGTTTACAAGCAAGATGAATCTACTAGGCATTTTTGTGGAATGATTGATGGACTAGCTTTTCTGCCAGCTGATAAAATCATAGATGACATAAATTTCCTTAAATTGAATTGCCCAACCCATCTTGAACCTCTTTTGGAATATTTTGATTCTGTTTATGTGACGGGTACTAAGCGTCGATCACGACAAATCCCACAATTATTTTCTCCTGAAAAATGCAGTGTGTATGAAGCAACTGTTAATGGTGAAAACCGTACAAATAACCTATGTGAAACATGGAATAATTCTTTCAAATACCTTGTGGGTTACAGTCACCCCACAATTTGGACTGTAATTGAAGCTCTAAATAAAGATATCTTTATCTCTGAACAAAAGGTATTGAAGGTTTGTGTAATCTTATCTTTTTTAATAAATACTTATAAAACTTAATTTTGATACCTTTTGTTTTTAGTAAAGCATTTAAAAATCAACTTTTGTTTGATACAGATCCTGAATATGCATATTTAAAATAGTTTAAGCTGCCATCATGTCAAAAATTTTCATAAATAGGTAAACAAATAAAAACAATGACCGACTATAACTAAAATTTAGCAAATTTTGTTTTTGTCGGATGGGGTTTTTGTCATGTGGGGATTTTGTCGGGTGGGGTTTTTGTCATGTGGGGGTTTTGTCGGGTGGGGGTTATGTCGGGTGGGGGTTTTGTCAGTGGGTGTTTCGTCGGTGGAGGATTTGTCAGTGGGGGTTTCGTCGGTGGAGGTTTTGTCGGGTGGGGGTTTTGTCAGTGGGTGTTTCGTCGGTGGAGGATTTGTCAGTGGGGGTTTCGTCGGTGGAGGTTTTGTCGGGTGGGGGTTTTGTCAGTGGGTGTTTCGTCGGTGGAGGATTTGTCAGTGGGGGTTTCGTCGGTGGAGGTTTTGTCGGGTGGGGGTTTTGTCAGTGGGTGTTTCGTCGGTGGAGGATTTGTCAGTGGGGGTTTCGTCGGTGGAGGATTTGTCAGTGGGTGTTTCGTCGGTGGAGGATTTGTCAGTGGGTGTTTCGTCGGTGGAGGATTTGTCAGTGGGGGTTTCGTCGGTGGAGGTTTTGTCGGGTGGGGGTTTTGTCAGTGGGTGTTTCGTCGGTGGAGGATTTGTCAGTGGGTGTTTCGTCGGTGGAGGATTTGTCAGTGGGGGTTTCGTCGGTGGAGGTTTTGTCGGGTGGGGGTTTTGTCAGTGGGTGTTTCGTCGGTGGAGGATTTGTCAGTGGGGGTTTCGTCGGTGGAGGTTTTGTCGGGTGGGGGTTTTGTCAGGCATTCTCTAAATATATAGGCGTCATTTTTGACGGCTTGGGCACACAAGTATTAGTATAAAAGAAAACCTTTCACGTACTACTCAACAACATGAATGTAATAGAATTATCAACTCTCTATCCTTTGTCGCAACCTTTGCAGTGCTCCTCATCCTTTATATTGATGGCTGCCATTAATTGCCCGAATAAAAAAATCAGCTCATTGGATTAATGTGTTTGGCAGTAAGTAGAAGAAGGAAAACCCTATTTTGCCTCGTTCACGTTTTCCTGAAGTCAAAATTTTTGGTTACCTTTTCAGACTTGTTAGATTAAGAATCTCTCGTTAAACCTTGATATTCATAGAAGCATGGACCAAAATAGTCTATTTCTGTGTTTAGGTAAAGGCTACCGGTTACTTAACTTCTTAGTTGTTCATTCTTTTACTTATGTTAGCTTAAATATTTTTAAAATAAAAAAAAAATCATTATTATTCTATTAGCTGAATGTGAAAGTAATAGCGTATACCCAGCCAATTTCTGTCTAGTTCTAGAACTTGCATATTAAAAAAATGTCTGTACCCTAGTTACGATTTCTGTTTACGTGGGTGATGTTTATGCAATTCTTCTAATTTCTAATTTATTCGTCTTGAGGACATTGCTTATATTATACTGTGCTTGGATATTGTTACGTGGATAGATCTTCAGCAGCTGACTTGCATGCTAAATTTTTGGAGAAGGATTAGTTTTCCATCAAAATATCTTATACCCGATTTTGATGTTAACTTTGTACACCATCGTTTCCATAATTCGGACCATCCTTTGCGTTGAAATCTTCCCGATCTGAGGCCCTTTACGTTCAGATCTTTTCGATCTGAGGCCCTTTGCGTCAATAGTAGATCTTTGTGCACCATCGTTTCCATAATTCGGATAATCGTTTCCCCGATCCGAGGCCCTTTGCGTCATTAGGCTTAGGAGGAGATGATGATGATGATGATGGTTCCGGAGCAATGCCATCCAATCCCGGTTACTAAGCATACTGTGAATTTCAACAGGTTTTCCCTCTCTTGTATGAGGCTCAGATCTACGTGTCTTTATAGAAGTTTTATTCTAAATATGACTAGTTATGAATGGGTATTTATATCCATAGAATTTAATCGTTAGAGTTTTTCAAAATTGAAAATGTATACAGATGTTTTTATGGTTGAACATTCAGATATCTCCCATCATTTTTCTGATATAATTGGTTTTTGATAGACCGTAGTCCTTTTTAGATATCATAGGAAATAGAATAGTTTTTTTTTCAGTGTTGATAATCAAGTCTTTCATGAACTACTCATGTGAAGAAGCGTTTATGCGAAAACTGGAGTTTTGTAATTTCTACGGCTGATAGCACGGTCAAATGTCAAAGGATGCAAGAAGCAAGTGCTTCGTGTGTGTATGTATATTTGTATGTATATGTATATATGTACTGTGTATATATACACATATATACGTATATATATACATATATACGTATATATATATATATATATATATATATATATATATATATATATATATATATATATATATATACATATGTGTGTGTGTGTAAGATAAGAATGCAACCATATCTTCAAGGAGTATCGAAACTCCTATGACCTAAGGCCATACCCAAAGGCGCTAAACTGCCCGAATGAAGGGCCAGTACTCGCAGGAGAATAGTCCTGCGCGACAGCAGTGATATATTGAAAGTGGTGAAGACCACCAGAAGTTAATTTAAACTGGCCATATCCCAGCACGGGTGCAACTAGATAGTACAACTATCGATCATTGTTATTACTATTGTTGTGTATTAGTTGTTACAATTATTACTTA
>NC_090725.1:124583814-124638814 GCF_036898095.1 Palaemon carinicauda | reverse complement strand
GGATATTTTTTGGTGTTTTTCCCTAGTCTTTAGAGGTATAATTTTCTCATGGATTCATTTTCAATATTTACTAGGATATAAGCTAAATTTTGTTATTAATTAAAAGATAAAAAAAAAAATCATTGGTAATGTCAAGTATGAAAGTATTTGTAATATAAAGCAATATATGTAAAACAACCCAATGCAGGTTTTCTGCACTGAAATTGAGCGCATGGAATCCTTAGAAAATCAACATCTGTGAAATTAGCAGTCACTGGTAATTGCTTGGAAGTGTTGTTACGAACTGGAGTTTCCCCGGAAGCCATTTTCAAGAATGTCAGCAATCACGCCGTAACAGTAATTTCACGATATGAGTAATTTTTAAAAGATTTCATCATCTTTTGCTAATACTTTTGGTAACTTGAGAGCAGGAAATTATACTAGTATTTTATGAATAATTCGTAATGATTTTGTTAAAATTTCCTTTAATCGAAGTTTTTAGATTGTTACATCATTGTCTTTTGCATTTGTCATCAGAATGATTTAGATGTTCTGATCTACTCATTTCTGTTTTTTAATAAGTGACCATTATCCGATAGAGCTTCGTTATTACCTGTTCGTACTGTTTGCGTAACGTAGGGAGGTATATTTGGGATAGATTCACAGCTGCAGTTAATGTAATAATAATATTCGTTTGTCATTGTTGGGAAATATAAAGAAATCATCACAAAGTTATAAAGTTTTGCTTTAGCTGATAATTTTCCCTTCATCCGATCTCTCTCTTCTCTCTCTCTCTCTCTCTCTCTCTCTCTCTCTCTCTCTCTCTCTCTCTCTCTCTCTCTACGTTCATGATGATTTTTCAATATTTCCTTGTGCGAACTTTTTTACTTTGCTAAAAAACATTGGCGTAATTTTGTTGGATCATATATTATGCATTATTTATATTTCAACCTGATTAACCATTATTATCTTAATACTGAAGTAATGTTATTTAAGATTAATGAGGCGTCCAGGAGGCCAGTAAACCTGCTAGTAATTATAGAATTAATGACGGATAATGGTTCTGCGGGTGTCTCTACCCTCAAATTGGGTTAATATCGAGTCGTTAGGTGTATGTGCGCTGCTGTTATAAGACCTACTTTACATTGATTTTGTCGGAGCAGTTGTATTAGCGGAAATTTTGTTCGGTATTTAAGCGTTTAGTTATCCCAAATACATTTTGCATTAGGTAAGGTAGATCTAAAATCAACCAACCAGATAAACATATTATCATCCTATTTACGTTAGCTATTAGGATTTGCTTGAACTATAATGTTTAGATTGATCTTATAAAGTTGGTAAGGTTTTAGACTGATGTAAGAAATAGAACTGTGTATGTGCGGTCAGCGTTTGTGATTCTCTTATCTGATAATAAATGTATATGGTAGAATAGGCTTATGGTGATTAGAAAGTCATTCACCTTGTCATCAATATAAATTGACATGGATGTAAAGGAAAAATCATACGTCCATTTTATGTGATGACCATTCCTGATCTCTCTCTTTTAACTAATCGAATTTAACACCAAATAATATGTATTTTATGATTTGGTAATTCTATAAATGTTCATTAAATGTTTTTATGCCCGGAATTAGGAACATTGTGTTTCCTCTAGACTCTAGAGGAAAATACTCGTTTCTCTAGAGTCTAGAGAAACGAGTATTTTTCAAAGAGAAAGAGAGCAAGACGATTGTATTTTATTGCGAAGCGAACTTTTGTGGAATCTCTCCTCTGGAAGGTTCCTAATAGTGCATATCTATGATAATGCCCAAGCTGTGCTACACTAACCACCTTTTTAATAAGCTGACCTGGGGGCAATGGCGAAACTTCTCAGAACACTTACGGTTTTTTTATGATTTTGGGGAGCGCATTGACTTTCGTTTTTATTGAAAAGTTTTTCTTGCCGTCTTGATTTTAAGAAAATGGCTATAAAGAATGGGACTTTATTAATGGCTTATTTACTTGTATGTTTCCGAGAGCTTTTTAAGCCTCCTCATCATATTTAGGGACTTGGATTAATGGCATATTATTTTCTTATTCATAATTTAGGTGCTGTGGAAGCATGGGGTCTATAGTATTGTCTTATCATGGTTGTTTAATAAACTAGAGTTTTGCGTAGCTGTTAAGTTTTTTTTTTTTATTTCAAAGAAATAGCATTTATTTTATTTTAGTACAAATTGAATGAAGAGCAAGAAAAATTGTTGCTGTTTTTTGGTGATTTCTGATTACGTGTTTATTATGAAAGGTGATGTCGATTTTTCTTTATATAATATATTGTTTAATATATTAATTAAGGTACTTAACTTGTTGATATACATAAAATTTACATGGACAAAATATCATTCAGTATTTCTGAAAACTACTGCTTTGTTAACGTAAATTTCCCCAATTACTAATGCGTGTAAGCTACCTTAGAAAGAAAACGTGATCATACAAAATTTGGGTACAATGAATCAATGATATCGCAGTGACAAGTAATATGAACCTTAGCTTGATAATTATATATATATATTTTTTTTTTCAATGAAACCGACACTGACAGTATAACACAAATCTGCATAGACTATGAGAGAGAGAGGGAAAGAAAGAAAAAGGGAAAGGTTGATTTCAAAAGAACTGGTCTTTCACGCTCTGTGGGAAAAATGTCCATGTTGGTTGACTGGTTTGATGATGATCAGGTAGCTATTGTAACCTTGGACGTTTGTTCCTTCGCCATCAACTTACCAGCGAGGAACTGGTGAACATTTATTATGTGGGTGACAGAAATATAGACATATTCCTCAAGTAAGTTTGGCATATATTCCTCTGTTCAAAGAAATACATTAGATAGTATTTTCCCATTTGTTACTTCTTTTGAAAGTTACTTTACATTTGTCATTCTTGTGATAAAGGCTCATATGCAGCCTAAAAATACATTGGATCCAATTCCATTTCACGTTTTGATGATGACACCATACCTAAATTAACCTTGGTAGTGCTAAGCGGACTCCCGTTTTAAACGAGGCTAATTTGTCACTCAACAGAGACTAAAATTAGATTATTGAGGGAATAATGAAAATTGTTCTATGTTATAAAGTTATAAAGTGAAATATGGATCAAAGCAGTTCACGCTTTTTTTTTTTATCCCCAAAATTAATATTTGCAGAAAGAGTAGGAAAGGTAGCTGGTTTCTGAGAACAGACAACTTTCGGTAGAAAGACATTGTGAGAAAGTAAACTTCTAAAGGGTTGCATTTTGTTTAGAAATCTACCCTTTTCATATATTTTTATGAGGATTCTGATGAGGGATTGTAATTTGTTAGAGACGATCCTCCTAGATGGCTCGAGGCCGAACCAACAACGTTTAGGCAGTCCAACTTGAAATAATGCTTACCTTTTATTTCAAGTTAGTTTATACTAATAATGTTGTTATTTTCATATTTTAAAACTAATATCCGGCTTTCATGTCTTGACCAAATAGTTTCAACTACTGCAACAAAATTATTTATCTTTATACAGTAGTAATTACATTTATTTCCGAAGCAAAGAAAATTAGCTCTTATTCAACAAAGCACACAAGATGACAGGATGCGGTCAAAAAGCTCTCGACAAATTACTTATTATTTGAATTATTATTGTGGGCAAAATTACAAGCATATGATTAATCATTAGTCCTTCCCAAAGCAGAACACCATGTTTCCGGTGTTCTATGCTTCATCATAATATTTTTAATTTGGCTTCCATTATAATATGAAGATAAATTCAGTCTCTTATTTTTTGCTTATTCCCGAAGTCCACAAGAACTTTATAAAATATCCATATATGCTATAAAACATTATTATGTCTATGAATCTGCTTTTTATCGCCTTTTAGTTTGTTGTAAAATTTCATCTCATCGTGACAATTTTCGTATTTTTTCCCCACTTGTTTCGATTGATTTGTATCCTTTTAAATTTCGACCTATGATTATTGTATCCTTTTATTTCGACCTATGATTATTGTATCCTTTTAAAATTTCGACCTGTAATTATTGTATCCTTTCAAATTTCGACTTATGATTATTGTCTCCTTTTAAAGTTTCGACTTATGATTATTGTCTCCTTTTAAAATTTCGACCTGTAATTATTGTATCCTTTTAAAATTTCGACCATGATTGTTATATCCTTTTAAATTTTGACCTATAATTATTGTATCCTTTTTCTTTTCCTAGGATGTGCTGAACCAAACTATGGTCCTGAGTCTGCCCGATGTCGTTAAGCTGTCAAAGGCTGGGGATGGTGTTGCTGGAGTCGAAGAAGTCAATCGGTTGCTGCTTCTGGTGTTGGGATGTGCTGTCCAGTGCCCCAGGAAAGAAGATGTCATCGATAACATAAAGAAACTCGACATCGATACTCAGCACTCTATTGTCGAATGCATCAAGGAGGTGAGTACATTGAGTCACACTGTATGTTTAGTTATGCAGCTGAATACCTAGAATGTTACTTATGTACATTCAAACACACGCTGTGTATGTATGAGTACATATATATACTGTATACTGTATATATATATATATATATATATATATATATATGTATATATATATATATATATATATATATATATATATATATATATATATATATATATACATATATGTATGTATATATATAGATAGATAGATAGATAGATAGATAGATAGATAGATAGATAGATAGATATATGAGTGACTGAGTCTCTGGAACCTCAGTTTTTTGGGCTCGGGTTCGATTCCCTGGCCGACCAGAAGCTATTATCATAAAGTTGATTTCCCTTGGGTCTCTGATCCAAAAGTAGAGAGAATCCAGATATTAAGAAGTATATATTGCTTATATGAATTCATATGAAAAAACACATAAATGTGCAAAAAATATTGGGTTTTTTATATATATTATACAGTATATATATATGTATATATATATATATATATATATATATATATATATATATATATATATATACACACATATGTATGTGTAGAAATCATGACAGCTGATACGTGATAAATATAAAATGCAGTATGGCCACGAAAAGAAAAATGAAAAGACTTGATTGGAGTTAGTACTTTCATCCACTCAGGACATCATCAAACTCAACAATGAGAATACATATATAATATAAAATGCAGTATGGCCACGAAAGGAAAAATGAAAAGACTTGATTGGAGTTAGTACTTTCATCCACTCAGGACATCATCAAACTCAACAATGAGAATACATATACAAAGATATCGTATTTATACGGGAGAAGGGGAGCCAACTGCTGTCAGTATCTTAATAATTCCGGAGAAGTCAGATTTTAGATAAAAGGTCTGTTTTCCGTTAATCCAGTATTATCCTTTTATCTAAAATCTGACTTCTCCGCAATTATTAAAATACTGACAGCTGTTGGATCCCCTTTTCCTGTATGAATACGATGTCTTTGTATATGTATTCTCATTGTTGAGTTTGATGATGTCCTAAGTGGATGAAAGTACTAACTCCAATCAAGTCTTTTCATTTTTCCTTTCGTGGCTATAATACATATGTATATGTATATATATATATATATATATATATATATATATATATATATATATATATATATATATATATATATATGACGCATTGATTAGTATATCTTTAGTTAGATTAGTCAATATACTGTACAACCTGGACGTGGCTGCCGTAGAAAATGCTACTGGTTTTAATTACACGTGTATTGTAACTAACAGCAAAGGAATACTGGGAAAAGGAAATAGCAACTCTTTAACCATTTTATTCGTTTTATGAATAAGAAACTAATTGGTTGGGGCATGATGTTTACATCTCAGACCGTGTATTTTCATGACAATAAAGTAAAGGAAGTTGAAGTATGAATATGGTAACGAGTGTGTCATGTTTTCTTTTCAACAGGTAAATGTTGAATATCACACACACATACATACACACACGCACACACACACACATATATATATATATATGTATATATATACATATATATGTGTATATATATACATATATATATGTATATGTATATGTATATATATATATATATATATATAGAGGATATTAATCATACGAAAGGAAAAACACCAGCAGTTGGCATAATTAGAATTGAAATGCTACAGCGTTTGTAAGGTTTATATGAAAGTGGGAATTGTTATGAAGAAATGGATGAATGAATAGGTTTTGTATTGTATTGTTGTATATGCAATGAATGAGTACTGTAAGTTCTATATTTATGCAAGGGAAGGTGTGTGTGTGTATATATATATATATATATATATATATATATATATATATATATATATATATATATATATATGATTTCTTATGTCGAAAGCCATATAATTATTTCCTACTATTGTAATCAATTCATACTTTTATGTTAATATTAATACTTTCCCACTACTTGATTTTATAAGTCACAAGGGTGTCTTTCACGGAGGCTTATTGTACAATAGATACCATCGTGGGAGCGTTTCTTTCTGTCAGTCCTCTAGCGAGGAGAGATATTTCAGTGTCAAGTCACACGCCCAAATATTTTCTCACTTTCTAAAGTAGAATTGAAATGTGTTGTGTGGGAGCATAGTTTTATTTTTGCATTATTTGTTGAAAACTCCCTTGAATGAAGTTTTTTTTTTTTTGCTTAGAAGTTTTTCTATTCCATAATTTTCCTATAATTTTGGCTCCTCTTTCATTGAAGTATGCGGTGATTGGATTATTCTTATAAGTGCCCTTTTTTTCATCTTTTAATTTCCCCTGAAAATTACAAGGTGTATATTTCCTGATTGCTAAATCCATCTGTTTAAATAAAGATTTTTTTTTTCATGGGTAAACACCTGTAGTCGTAATTTGATGAACCGAACATTTTATCGTAGTTTTTGACGATTGCCTCAAAGATCAACTTAGTTTGGTTGCACGTATGTCAGTAAATGTAAGCAATGATTTATTTTTGTTTCAAAGTGTTTTTCTAAAGGCGATTCGTTTTTATCTGTAGTGCCGTGACTGCACAACGTTAAGTTTGATAAATGAAAGTGTGAGTAGTGGTAAAAACAATATTAAGTGCTTTATTGCTTCTCTTATAAGAAGCGTGAGTATTGGCGAAGACATTATTAAAGTTGTGCATTAGTCATACTGACGCTATGAGCCTCCCTCTTGTTTTTTCGGGGAGTTAGCAACACCTCGCAGAAGTCAAACTTGAAGTTGATTAGATCGTCGTGCTCGTCGTTAAGTTGCTAATTCTTTTGAAAGTTGTTAATGATGTGTTACTGTGTATAATGGAAAGCTTTGATTAGGTTAAATTGGAGCAACATTGTTGTTTGGTATACTTACATTATTCATGAATTGCCTTCGCCAAAGTCGAAGATTTTGCGAAGGGTATGTATTCACTCCTGCCGTCGTTTATTTAGTTGTTTATGAACAACTTTACACAAAAACTATTGTACTGATTTTGACCAAACTTGGTAGTCATGTTAGGTATAACCCAATGATGAATCTGTAACATTTTGGATAAAGTACATAAAAGTACAAGTGCGCATCATTACTTTGAAAATAATCGCATTGTTAATTAAATGGCGATTTTTTTTTTTTTTTTTTTTTGGTGAACATTACGTAAAAACTACAGAACAATTTCAATGAAATTGGGACACTTGGGTTATGTTCCAAGGACAAAACCATTAAATTTTAAAGAAAATACATCGAAATAAAATTAAGCAAAATAAGACTGCTTGTCGTGGCAAAGACATGATCTCTAATGAGTGCTCCTTTAGTGATTGCATATTAATAGCTCTTGTTATCTGTGATAGTACCATTGGCGGTAATAACGGTAGGATTTGAATTATTATAAACATTATTTACCAGAAAATTCTAGCTAAGTAGGTAGAAAAGATTTTCAACCAAGTTTTATTACGCGAAATTACTTAATTGTTAAGAAAAAGATACTAGCATACTGCTATGCCATTTCTCCTGCGTTGCAAGTGAGAAAGTGAGGTGGGCAAAGTTTCTCATAATTACCTCTTAATATTATTTGTTTTTATTTATTTTCTTTTAAACTTTTAATTTGTTAAACGATATCAACATATTTTATTGAAATTTTATGGAGAAACAGACCTTGTTCTATGAAGTAACTTACCAAGTTTGAGCAACATTCCATTTTAGGTTCCAGATCCGATGACAATTTGTAATTTTTTTTTTTTTTTTTTGGGGGGGGGGGCGGGTTCATTGATAGTAACAAAAGGTGCTCAAATTACTCGATGGACAGCCTTGAAATTCTATTAAAAGATGACCCTCGTTCAAATGGACATCTGATTAAGCTTGATATAAAATTCCTTGTTTTGAGGACAGGAAACGACGAAGACACATACTATGACCAAAATTCGATTCTATGCCTAAACTGGTGGGAAGTAGATCCTAACATTATGGAACGTGATTACGTCATTTAAGTAACTTTGAAGTTTAACGAGTGGGCTTAGACACAATAGTTTAAATTTTATTTATTTTCCTATCATAATATTGTTGATTCACGAGGAGGGTTACAAGGATTGTTAATTAGAACTTTTTAATGCATTCTACTTTTTAATGAATCTGAACATCAGTCTAATGTTTTAAGACTGTGCCCTTGCATTGTAATGTACGTTTTTATTCTTAACATTAATTTTTAACAGAAAGTTTTGTTTTTCCATAAACGAGATTACTTCAATAAGGTCAAGAATTTTAATAATATTCTCCATTATTTTATGTTATAAGAAAGAAAACATGAACGACAAAAAGTTGTCTGCATTTTATTTTCGATTTTACGGGGTTTGAGGTAGAACTCACCCCATATCTTTAGTAAATCGGTATGCTTTTATATTTTATACAATACATTACACGCACAAAACCTTTCACGTGTTCATTCATACTAACACACACACACACACACACACACACACACACACACATATATATATATATATATATATATATATATATATATATATATATATATATAATATATATATATATATATACAGCATATAGTTTCTTTGCGGCATTCCGTATTACATATAATCAATTATCTTTTGTTTTTATCAGATTATCGTTCTTCTTGTTTTCTTTAGAACCTGTTAATATTCTGGAATGCGTTGAAATAATTCATACACATTGCAACACATGTTCCTTCCCATTTATCATTACAAATTGAATATTAATCAATGCATCAAAACTTCGTAACTATATGATATAAATATTTTAATTCATTCGGTAAATTATTGTATTGTGCATGATTAGTAAGTTTTATAAATTACTAATCAATTGAATGTATGAGTACCTAATTTATTCATAGAATCGCATTCTATTTAAAGGTTTAAATGCCGCTCATGAATTGCAGAGGCAAGGGACAGTGACATTGCCCTATCAAGCAGGACAATGCCCTAGAGACTTACCATATATACATATAATCAGCGCCCATGCCCCCTCTCCATCCAAGCTAAGACCATGGAGGGCCAGGCAATGACAGTTGATGACTCAGCAGATAGACCTATAGGCTCTCCTTAGCTCACAAGGATGGTGAGGTTGCAGCGACCAAAGGAACTAACGAGTTTGAGCGGGACTCGAACCCCAGTGTGGCTAACACCAGTCAGGGACGTTACCACATTGGCCACCACAACCCTACAGGCATTCAAATCATATCGTATAATAGAAATTAGTTTTTATTTCAAGTGAACGGTTTATGCTGGCAGAGATTAGGTAAAACAATTGGTAACAAGAATAATGAGTGCTGTTTTTTTTACTTTTCAATCCCAGGGATTATTCTTTCTCTCATATTTTGAAGTTCTTCCATTCTTCTTTGGTCAAAGTTTTATTATGATTATTTTTAGGCGGTCCAAAGTAATCGATTTACTTCGTTGATATTTTAAATTGTCTATCAAAATTATCTTTTCATAAAAGCTAATTGCTATCCCCTTCCATTTAATGCAATTGGTACTGATGAATCTATACTCTTGTACTTTCATTTTATTCATATGCAATACTTCTCTGAAACCTTTGTAGTCTCTGCCTTTGTAATACTAAACTGTATTCGAGTAATGATCTTTTCTTCCACTTGAATACCTTTACTGGTAATTTAGGCATTATGGCATGGTAAACATTGGTTCCATTACGTTACAGTGACCCAGCGGCCCCACAGCATCCACTTTTTAACATTCTTCTTTAACCTCTGTTACTGTCATATTTCCTTCTAACTTCATAGTACAACTACGAGCGTCCACCTCCAAGTTGCACCTTAGCACCCTGAATAGCCTCCCCGGTCTCAGCGATGGACCATTTGACTCAAATTCCATAAATCGGATGGAATCCAAAATAATTCTTTTTTGGTTTTAAAAGCTTGTCTCCTCTTCCACTGCTTATGCATTCATGGGATCATATTTTTGTCGTCGAAGCAAAGTAAAACTAAATTTTAACAAATTTCTTTCTTGATGAACAAAAGATGAAGTAGCTGTAATGTCTGAAGTCAGCAACGACGTTTTAGTTTTATCTTAAGGATAGATAAACTTTATTTAGTTGTGAACTTGTGAAAAGGAAGGACATAACTCCCTTGCTTTATTAACTTATGTAATTAGAAAAATCTCTTCACATTTGATGGGGCAACTGAACTTTCTCTATCCCCGATCCCATTAGCAATATCATTTTTTCCAGACCTGTGGGTTTTCCATTCCTCTCCTTTAATAAAAAGATTTACATCCTTTCGAGAAAATAATTCATTTCAAATTTGTTGGATGTACTGTGGATGAAGAACCCTGAAGGTTTATGGAACGACTTTTGGTTTCTTTCTAAAACTTGTTTGAGAAGAGGATTTGGAGTCCCATCATGAAAATTATGTTTATTATGAGCTTATAAGTATATTTAACTTAGCGATGGTATTATGAACGGCTTACGTTTCTTTTCATGTTCTTAACACACCATATTGTTTATATAAGAGATTATTTGAATTTGTTTAGGGCAGAGAGAGAGAGAGAGAGAGAGAGAGAGAGAGAGAGAGAGAGAGAGAGAGAGAGAGAGAGAGAGAGATTAGATTAAGCTGGCTTTGTGCCTGTGAAGTTTACATAATAGAGACAATACATACGAAACTTATGAATTTGCATGAGAAGTCGTTGTTATGAAAGACTATGCATACTAACGCAGCTCAGAAGGGATTAAGGCTTATTGAATATGTTAGATTATAACAGAATCAAGTTCATTAGGCATTATCAACAACATATATGATAATTAGGAACTGTGAAAGCAAGAAAGAATTTTCTCAATGTAATGAAATATTCTATTTACTTCCAAAAAAATATGCCATCTCTCTCTCTCTCTCTCTCTCTCTCTCTCTCTCTCTCTCTCTCTCTCTCTCTCTCTCTCTCTCTCTCTCTCTATATATATATATATATATATATATATATATATATATATATATATATATACATGTGTGTATATATATATATATATATATATATATATATATATATATATACTATATATATATATATTGTATACTTTGAAGATACATGTATAGAAACCTGTACTTAACGCTTATTGTAAGTATCTTCTGCAGTGTTTATTTAATTGTTCTAATTACAGTTAAGAGCTGAATCTATACCAATTCTTTGGGGGAAATTAAATGTTAGTTTTTCATGTTTATACAAAGTTGGCAGTTTCCAGTGAAGCTCTGTTGATTTTATTATTTCTAAGTTTTGTGAATGATTTTGAATGTGTAGTTTTATGTTACTATTCAGAATATTGCACAAATATTTATGAATGTATGTATAGACACAGATTAAGCGAGACTCGCCTCAGTTATTAATGAGGTTTTAGTTTGTTTTTATTCAATTTTGGTTAAAAGATATTTTCTTCTCTTAATTGGGGTCAGTTTCAGTCTTTTAGCTTTGAGGCAATTTCACTATTCGTTTTTATTGTCAATTTCTAAAGCAATGGCTTATATCAGGAAAACTAAATTTCTTGGCAAATAACTGGAAAAAAGACAATACACCAATTGATGTAAAAATATGAAGCTTAGTTTGCTCAACTCAATTCCCTTTAGTCATATTATTTTCTTCCTCCTCTGGAAACTGACGTCCATATCTCCATTCCACTTTCCCTCCTCATTGGGGTTTTAATGTCGTCTTAAGAGGTTCACTTAAGTTGAAGATGAGGATAAAAGTTGCAATGTATCATAATTACCCTTGATTTTGGCCTTTCAATAATTTCAATAGAAGCTAGTCGAAATTGGTATGCTATTGACCAAGCCTGTCTCAGATTGAAGAGAGTATTTAAAATAGAGAGAGAGAGAGACAGAGAGAGAGAGAGAGAGAGAGAGAGAGAGAGAGAGAGAGAGAGAGAGAGAGAGGTGTTCACAGAAGACTGCTGAAGTTCTAATAGAAAAGACTAAAGTATTAACTTTTTAAATAAAATTGTAATTTTTGATATTCTGATCCCATGAAAACGTTCTAGGCCAGAGCAAGTTACATCAAGCACATTGGTAACGATTCAGAAAGAAAGAAAATTCTGTTGAACATTACGCTAAGGCAGTCTTGGACCCCACTAATTGCCCGCTGGAGCCCAATTAAAATGGTCATGAAATGGTCTTAATCTGTCTTTAGACTAGAGTTAATAAGACTCTCTCTCTCTCTCTCTCTCTCTCTCTCTCTCTCTCTCTCTCTCTCTCTCCAATGAAGAATCATAATTTATGATAAAAGTTTATGAAATTCTTACCTCCTTGTTATTCATAAGATTTTTTTTTTATTTTTTATTTAAGTAGTAGTAATAGCTGTTAGCTCTTGTCTCCTGAGTAGCATCTTATACTTAACTATTTTTATGTAGGCGTAGGACCGTATAATAAGGTTTCCGCGAACTCTAATTAAAATGAGTTTTATTATTTATGCCGCTTACACTGCGCTTGATACTCGTCTCTTCTTTTCATTTGTTTTTGGCTTCTGCACTATACAGTTTGTCTGGAGAGAGAGAGAGAGAGAGAGAGAGAGAGAGAGAGAGAGAGAGAGAGAGAGAGAGAGAGAGAGAGAGAGAGAGTTGTATAATTGGTTTCATTTACTATTTCTATGTTTTATTCCTGGTACTATCTGTTGTTGTTTCAAATCTTCCTTTAAATAATTAAATAAATGTCGGTCTACGTGTGTGTTTGCTTTTTTTACGATTATATGTTTGTCAAAATAATGCTGTTAGTCGAGAATACTGTAGTTGTCCTTACTATTAACGGGTGTTGTTAACAGAAAATGTATAATGTTACTATGACGATATTTTTTTTTTCTTTTTTATGAAAGCATATGTAATGATTTAGATGAGTCCATAACTAATATATTGGATGTTGAGATGATGATGACGATTTAAATTTTTAAGAAAAGTTCTTTCCCCCACTAACGTTATTTCAAGTGTATAATTTTTTCATCACTACAAAGGTTTTCTTTAATATTTACCTTTTGTAGCTGAAGTAGTCTACGCATGCCGTAAAAAAGTAATTGATAGAGTAGGTCGAGAGAGTATTTACAAACCTTTGGGACATTACGTACCTTCCGAAGCTCAATCTAGGGATTTCTTTTATTATTTACTTATATACGGTCTTTTGTATGTGTCGATAGTTACTCATAGATATACAAACAAAATACAATGAAAATACATTGCGTTTCATATGAGTATGACTTGTTACAATAGAAAACTATTCTTTTTGTGCTTCCCGAGGTTAATTGAAAGGTTTACCTACACTTAAAAATTTGCATTAAAAAAACGGTAAATGTCTGGCAACATTTATTCCAGGGTTTTTACCGTTGTAAAATAGATATATTGCCGTAAAAGATAATAAAGTAAGGTAAAATTACAGTCGCCTGTATTTTTTCTGAAATAGTGTTGAGAACAGTATATTTTTAGAGATTTTCCAATTAGAATTACGGTTTTGTTTTCTAACAGTGTGTGTATTTTTTACGTCTTTGAATAAAAAATTATAAAAGTGTTACTTCAAAACTTCCTATTAGATTTTGTATTTGCATTTTTTATGCCCTTTTTTCGTTTATTTTGTTCAATTTGTTGTTCAAAATAAATAATATTTCCTGAAATATTCGATGAGCTTTTCGTAAAGTACACGGATTAGTGCTTTATTACAACTCTGAAAATTGCTTTCAATCCGATCATTATGTATTTGACATTGCCTCTTGATATAAGAAGCTGGAATAGTGCCACAGTCCGTTGTCATTTTGCCGAGTCTAGGAGTTCTACGTTGAAGCATAGCACCTTTAAATTACACCACAGTAATGAAATATGGTCATTAGCTCAAGTGCGTTACTCCACGATGTGTTCGTGCTCGGAGTTGATAGAAATGTTACGAAATTAGAAGAAAAAGCATTCGACGAGTTTGCAAGGTTACCTTGTGGCACTGGCTCTATCATCGCTACACTCTGTGCTCTGTGATGATGATCTTAGTTACTGTTTGTAGGGTTACATAGCTCAGAAAATGACCGGTCTCGGTCACTTCTTATTTCTGCCTGGTGACACAGGAGAAAAATTTCCAGTGATCAGGGCTGACCAGTTGCAAATATTTGTGACCTAGTCATGTTATGCTGTAAACCCTCCTTACTGTTTATCATTTGATGGTGAGATCATTGGCAATAATTATATTTGGAATTTTTTCCCCGTCACATTGATTTGTAACGTATTTAATACCAGATGGTGTCTTTCTACTATGCATCCGCTTTAGAGATATTAATAGGATAAGTAAACTAGATATATAAAGAACATCTGTAAGAAGGAGATTTTTACAGAATCTTGGGGGTTTTGCAGGGTCCATTTGTCCCATGGCTACACTACATTTAATTTTGAGTTCTATACCTTCGCTCCACTTCCCTTCTTTCATTTTCTTGTCCAGCTTCTCAACTTTACCTAACACTGCAACTGCTTGGTTTACCTCAGTTGCACACGGGTGCTGAATGGTCTCCAAGGCAACTTAGCCGGCCCTCATAACCATATGTCACAAATCCAATCCAGTCCAATCAAGATTGTATAGTATGTCATTTGCCAAAATTTTAAATTTCAATTACTAACTTTCAATTAATAACTTAATCACACATTACACACACATATATATATATATATATATATATATATATATATATCACGTGTTAGCTTTCGTAATTTCTACACATATTTATTTATATATATGCATGTTATATAGATAGTTATGTTATGTATATACAAATATATGTTTGTGTACTTGTCTAATATTTTGAGACTAGACTATAAATAACTGGTATCTCTCCTCGAACAATTTCATTGCCACTGTCTCTGTAGTTTGTTGCAAAACAATGCGAACAATAATTAGTGCGTGTCATCACACACTTTCGCTTTCATCAATGATCGACTAGCGTTCAGCCACTCCGAGTGCGAGGGACTTTGAAACTTTGGGAATTTATTGTCATTGATGAACTTCACACATTTGAGAAAGTTGGCGTCATGGAGGAAAGTATTTGTTTATGAGAATTTTACTGTGCGAAGGATTATTTGTCATTGATGAATTTTTCGTCTGATAGAGTCTTTGTTACACTCCTTCCAACTGGTAGTCTGTGCTTTGACCCTTCATTTTTTTTTTCATTTTATAAAAATATTCAATTGTTTACTATTGGTGATGAATGTCGTTGATTGTGTTTTGAAATTTAGTTTGTGAAACTATAGTTTCAAATCAAAAGTTTTGTTTTCATGAGACGCGGTCTTTTATATATACCGTTGTATATAATATATATTATATATATATATATATATATATATATATTAGACATCTATTATATATACTGTATATATATATATATATATATATATATATATACTGTATATATATTATATATGTTATATATATATATATATATGTATATATATATATATATATATATATATAAATTATGGTGGATGAACTTAATATTCTATTGTTCGATAATATTTTTCAGTATCTAGAATTTTGACCTATACTAAAATTTAGAGAAAAGATTGATCTTGCTCATATACTAAAAGCAGGCCAATACAGTCACATACTTAATAACCTGACAGAGAACGGTCACCATTGTTACCTCCGCCAACGAAGGTGGAAGGTGGTTACTTTTTCAACCCTGTGTGTGGTTGTGTTTGTGAACAGCTTCCTGGCCACAATTTTAATAGTAGAGTAATAAAACTTGCAGGGATTAACTGTTAAGTAAAAAGCTGAAAATGATTAAATTTTGGAAGGTCAAGGTAACGGGCAAGCAAAATGTCCAATTCATGTAATTAGCCATAAGTTTGGACATTGTTGTCACAGAGACTGCAAACTTGGTCATTTTTGAGTGTATGAAAATCCACGTCAATTAATACATGTTAAGGTCAAGGTCAAGGTCGAGCAAAAGATCGAGAAATAGATGGCACATTGGAGGTCTGCTCTCTACTGAGTGCCCCTCGAGTCATTTATAGAAAGAAAATAAAATGAATACATGAAAATAATAGGCAATGTATTCAAAGAAATATATATTGCACAATTTACGTAACATATCCGTAATACAAATAGTTTAAAAAAAAAAGGAATAATAGTATCAGAAATTAAGACCCATGAAATGATTTAACATGTTCACAATGAAAACTTCTTAAGCTGTAAAGCAAATAAAGATCATAAAAAGGCACGGAAACTCTTCAAGAAATAATGCCGCATCATAAAGGAGACTTTTAATCAATGTCCAACTAAAGTATGCGGACTATTGAAGTGTGACATCTTAGTGACTAGCAATGTTAAGTCGTCTGGTGATAGTTGAGATAAATTGGCGATGGTTGAAGGCACAGGCTACGGAAGGTGCAATGAAGGGACACGAACCAAAGAAAATCAAGGGCAAATCAATGGCTGACGAAGAAGAGCAAACTTGGGAGGTGAAGGGCAAGTCAAGGACTGACGCCAGAGGACGATCAGCGTAATGTGAGTGTGGATGCAACGACTATGAAGCATAATAAATAAATCGTGCTGTGCATTGCGTAATAATCTTTGGATTTCGCTCGCACCTTCATTCTATGAAAAAGAAATTACGTTCTCTTTCCCTAACAAGATTTCTTGCTTTTCTTCTCGGTCACAGATACTCTAACCTTAGGTGACTTGATATCTATTCTCATTTTTGTGTAACAATAAATGACCGGTCATTTGGTTGCGAAACATTCCTGCAATGGCTGATTAATAATCTTTTCAAAGAAAAACTTGATATTTCTATTTGAATTTTGGGTTATTTCATCTAGTTATTCACAGCTATAGGTCATATCATGACAGGTATTCGTTATTGTTACGCAAGGAGGGGATGACAAAGACTTGATCTATTTGTAAGCCAGTTGTAAAAAAAATTTTTTTTTTTTTCTTTTCAAATTTAATTATACAATAATTAGTATTCAACTCTTTATCGATTGAAATGGTTCATGACTTCATATTTTCTTTACCGAAAATGTGTTATACAAATACTTTTCAGGATAACCAGCTTTCACAATGAAACCAACATGTAATTATTTTTTTTCCTCATTGGCAATGACGGTAAGTGTAAACATCCTTGAACGTCGCGTTTTTCCACGCACATTAATCCTTGATTACTTTTCATCCAAATGTTGAATAGATATGTTATTACTGCGATGTCCAAGCGAAACTGCTAGGAAATTTAAATCTGGTGTAATTGGTGAGATGATAAACTCCATAATAGCATATTTATTATAAGGAAGTTTCGTTATAGAAGTTGAATTATTATAATTATTAGTCAAATCACCATATATCTAATCATTGGCTGAATTGTCTTTATAATATAGTTTTTAATGTTGAAGGTTTCAATATATTTTTTAATGTTTTATTCAATATTATCTCCTCTCTCAGTACTCAGTTTCTGTTATTTAATTATGTCATGTTGAACCCGTTTCTTATCTGACGAGAGAGAGAGAGAGAGAGAGACTTTACTAGTAACATCGATATGAAGAAAGGGTTCGCTGTGCCGATGTTATTTTTCATTTGGGTGAATCATTTTCATATACCACAAAGTCTACGTCATTTCCTGTCTGCTTATCAGGAACGTGATTTACATTCTTGGTATAAGAAAAAGACCAGGTCACCAGATTATAGGGTTTATTACTGTGATTTTCAAGGTATGCTCAGTGATTTTGTACATAATTAATAAAAAAATGTTAACCTTTGATAGAATTCTTGAGAGAGAGAGAGAGAGAGAGAGAGAGAGATAGAGAGAGAGAGAGAGAGAGAGAGAGAGAGAGAGAGTAAATCCAGCAGGTGAGCGTGATGAAGAACCATCATAACCTGCCGTGGAATGATAGCGTGGAAATCCAATTAAGTTGTACTATGGAATGTTGCTGAATACTAGTGGCATTGCATATCAATACACCATTGCTCACAGTAGTGTTGTGATATGCACGCTAGTGTGCTTTTAATTAGCAGAATATAGTAAAGGTCAAATTGTTTTGTTTGTTGTTATGGATTATGGTCGTGTGGGCTATTTAAGTTCCGTTTATGTTTAATTGATAATTGTGTCGATAAAATTTTGATTGTTAAATCTTCTGATCGTTAAAATTTTGTTCAGTGTCTTTCATTGTAGACATTGGCTGTGCAGATATACGAAGTCTTCTTACATTAATGACTAGGATGAAAGAAATTCGAGTTTGTTGATTTTGTTATGATCATGAAGCAAGATGAAAGGTTTGTATATTGGTGATGGTCACAACACGGTTCTAAAAGTCCGTATTGTTGAAGTTCCTTTCTTTTATGGCGATATGAATTTTTTTATGCTCGATCGTGGCCATAAACGCTAAGTTTTGATATTGATCATCTTGGGAAGTATGTCTCGTAATTTAGGGTTAATATTGAAGGCACGTAGAGGTTTCGGATAGTGCTGTCTCAATAATTTGCTGCAATGCTCTCCTTGGTTAGCCGCTAACGTAATTATGTATTACTAGTAGAGCTTAGTGGTGGGAGACTGCGGTTTTCATATTAATTTCTCATACGTAATATATGATTGAATAAATAGATTTCTCAACCTGAATCACAGGTAACAATGTACGGGGTATTATTTTTGTTGACATTTGTTGAGTAACGAGTGTAATTCTTTTATATATATATATATATATATATATATATATATATATATATATATATATATATATATATATATATATAGTATTGTTATTACTAGCCAAGCTACAACCCTAGTTGGAAAAGCAAGATGCTCTAAGCCCAAGGGCTCCAATAGGGAAAAATACCCCAGTGAGGTAAGGAAATGAAATAAATAAATGATGAGAATAAATTAACAATAAATCATTCTAAAAACAGTAACAACGTCAAAACAGATATGTCCTATATAAACTATTAACAACGTTAAAAACAGATATGTCATATATAAACTATAAAAAGACTCATGTCTGCCTGGTCAACATAAAAACATTTGTTCCAACTTTGAACTTTTGAAGTCCTACTGATTCAACTACCCGATTAGGAAGATCATTCCACAAATTGGTAACAGCTGGAATAAAACTTCTATAATAATGTGTAGTATTGAACCTCATGATGGAGAAGGCCTGGCCATTAGAATTAACTGCCTGCCTAGTATATATATATATATATATATATATATATATATATATATATATATATATATATATATATATATATAAATTGAACGAACAGTATCTGCAATTTTTTTCTCTTGCCACAGAGCCTTCTTTCCCACCGTTATCCCTACAATAAGGGGTCGGTTGCCTGACGCATCCTCTACAATGCTTTCGATCAAAGGCATCCTCAATGAAGTACTTCACCTCTCTCTCCTCTCTCTCTCTCTCTCTCTCTCTCTCTCTCTCTCTCTCTCTCTCTCCTCTCTCTCTCCTCTCTCTCTCTCTCTCTCTTGCGTGTATATTTATCCCCCTCCAGTCATTAATATCGGGCCCGTTCCCTTAATCCTGTTTAGAACCATAAGTTTTTATAGCGAATGACCCAGACTGGCTGGTCCTTTGTCACCAAAACTTGCGGATTTTATCAGCGCTAGCTTCCAGTCATGTAGTTAGCAGGTAACTGATTTTTTGGGTGTCCACTTAAGTTGACTAAACCGGTTGTTAAGAATCTTGTTTCATTTTATTGGTGTAACATTTATACTGATATGTTGGCTTACCTTAAGGTGGCGACAAATATTGTTCTGTTATATATAGATTTAAGCTAGAAATATTAGTAATTCTGATGAAAGTTCTGAATAATAATGATGATGGTGATGATGATAATAGTAATAATAATAATAATAATAATGATTATTATTATTATTATTATTATTATTATTATTATTATTACCTTGGCCAATAAAATTGAAAGGAGGTTATGTTTTCGCACCTATTTGTGTGTTTGTTTGTGAACATCTTCCTGGTCATAATTTTAATCGTAGAGTAATGAAACTTGCAGGGATTAACTGTTATGTGAAAAGCTGGAATTTATAATATTTTGGAAGATCAAGGTCAAAGGTCAAGGTTACGGTCAAGCAAAATATCCAATTCACGTAATCAGCCATAAGTTTGGACATCGTTTTCACAGAGAATTCAAACTTGGTTCATATTTGAATGTATGAAAATCTATGCCAAGTTAAGGTCATAGGTCAGGGTCAAGGTGATCCAAAGGTCAATAAATAAGCTGCAGCGGCGGAGGTCTGCGCTCAATTGAGTGCCCCTCTAGTATTATTATTATTATTATTATTATTATTATTATTATTATTATTATCATTATCATTATCATTATTATTATTATTATTATTATTATTATTATTATTATTATTATTATTATTATTTGAAAGCCAACTTGCAACCCTAGTTTGTGAAACAGATAGCAACAAGCTCTTTGGCCTTGATAGGGAAAGCAGCTCAATACGGAAAAGGGAAAGATAGATGTAGAAAAGAAATGAAATAACAATGCTGTGTGGAGAGAGATGGACGGCATTGTTGATATGGAAATAAAGATTAATTATAAAGATCTTGAACAAAGATAAGAATAGTGAAACCTCTTTATAAATCTCCGTAAATCCTTGTCCAGTTATTAAATAATTCCTAACATGACGTTAGAGATCAACAAGAAGAACAAATAGACAGAAAAGTGTGCTTGAATAACTGCAAGATAACTCTAACACGAGACAGTAGGAGGCCACAGTACAGAATCTGTTTACCATAATTTCTCCTCTATCAATACCATATGGACAGATAACCTAAACGAAATTATTATGATACATAGTTAATTCAGTGAGTGTAAGGTGTAGTTTTCTTAGTGTTGTTAGATGTGTATGGAAAGATGAAAACTGTTTTAAAGAATATGACTGACTATACAGTGTATGTTAAGTAAGGCAAAGAAAAGTTGAAGTATTGTTTTACTGTAACAAGAAATTACTTTTAGAATGTATCTTAGAAAAATGACTGACTTTTGCCTTGCATTAGTATTTGGTGAGCATTTAACCCAGGGCATTTCCGAGTTGATAGTTTACTAAGCGACGATTTTTTTTTTACTTAAACTCGCTCTCTCTCTCTCTCTCTCTCTCTCTCTCTCTCTCTCTCTCTCTCTCTCTCTCTCTCCTCTCTCTCTCTCTCTCTCTCTCTCTCTCTCATTTGGCATCTTATGCTTTAAATGGATTTCATTTAAAATTTGAAAATTAATTTAATTTAATTTTTGTGATCTGCCAAGTTCTCTTTGATATGCGTACTGGTAATTGAAAACTAGATTAAGGGTCTTCCTTGCTGAATGTAATCTATTTCATAAGAGGACCTCACTTAATGAATGCACGAATGAGCAAACACGGTATAGTATTTTTTCCTTCATTCAAGTTTTCTTTGCGAGATCTTTCTCTGTATTTCGTGGGAACGACCATAGTAGATGTTGGACAACTTGTTGCATACAAAACTCTCTTCAGGAGAATGGTTATATATGCGCTCAGTTTTTTATTAGGCCTTTGGAAGGACGTAAAATAAAGAGGCTTGGAGTGTAAAGCCAACATATTTCGATTTTTATCTGCTCAGTATGTACACATTGATGGTAACGTAGAGATACAGAATTCCGTGACCAATAGTACTGATTATTACTACTACTAATTATTATCATTGTTACTATTACAATTGTTGTTGTACGAATGTTGCTATTACTTTTTATGTCTAAGACTTAACTAAATGTATGTTAAGTATTTTTCTGTAGGTTTAAATACACCGATTTCGCCACTTTTAGTTCTCAGTCTGACCATTAGGTCGCAGATGGAGTCTAGATTAGAGCTTTACACGCCAGATACAGGTTTTTAGCGCGATGTTTGTTGTCATTGAGTGCGACTTTTATGCAGCAGATGTCTCCGAATAGATTTACAAAAGAATCCAAGCTTCTCTCGAAATTTCTTTATTTGTCGGGAGATATGTGAATATATTCCTTTATATTTTAAGTTTTGTTGAGTTCCGTTAAGATATATTAGATTCCATGGAGCTGTAGTAAATTACTTTTTTTTTTTTTCAATAGTAATACTTGCTCTTTGTGATTAATTTGGTACTTGATTGAGAATACATTTATGCCAACTTTATTTATATGACCAAATGTTGAACATATGTAATCTCTTGTCCTTCGTGCTCTTAAGTATTTGAATTGTATGTTGTTGCAGTTTTGAACGTACATTGAAATACATTTTCAAATAATGTGGATCTATACTTTAGCTTATGTGAGCGTATACTCACTGTTATTTTATTTGGTATCCGAAAAACGTGATTGTAAATGTTTTTTTTTTTTATGATTATGATAGTGTCAATGAATTTGTATTAGAAATAAAACCCTTGCGAACTCCGTTCAGGTCAATTTTCAGTATAGAATAAGGAAAAGTCTTTATTGAGGCATTTTTACGAACAATTTCTGAATCCTACTGTTTCTGAAATATGTATGTTTGTATATATGTATGTTTGTATATATGTGTGCATATATATAAATGTGTGTATGTATATATATGTGTATATATCCACACATACATACTGTATATAACTACCAAGTTGTATTCAAGTTTTACCCCTTTCAATTTCTTTTGGATAGTTGTCTGCATTTACAGTGAAAAGATACCCCAAGATAACTATTTATAATGCGGTGAAATCCTTAGGGACCAAGAGAATCATGATTATGCAGTATACATAATGACTCGAGAAAATCATGCCTGGGAAATTTTTAGACACCGCAAATTCTGCAATGGAACGTTTTACTTTTATTTTTTCATTATACATTGGTTATTGTCTGTTGTTAGATTATTTCAAATAATTAATTGCTTTACTTACTTTTATGTAGACCATGTTCGTTAGTGTTTATTAAAAGAATTTTATTACTCAATATTTTTTTTATTTGTTTGTAATCGTATTGCTCCCATAGTTATAGTTGATTATACATATTTTGTTTCAATTGCTGCTAGTGTTTAGCGTTTTACTTTAGCAGTTTCACTTTGAAGTAATGGAGTATTTGATTCAATCTTAGGGTTGTGGTGGCCTATTGATAGCGTCCTTGCCTGGCGATTGCCGGACTGGGGTTTGAGTCTCTCTCAAGCTCGATATTTTGATGTAATTTCTGCAACCTCACCATCCTTGTGAGCTAAGGAGGGGATTGGGTGTTAGGGAGAGCTTGTAGGTTTACCTGGTCAGTCATCGGCAACCATTGCCTAGCTATCCCTGATATTATCTTGGGTGGAGCGGGTGCTTGGGCGCTGATCATAATGGTCAGTCTGTAGGGCATTGCCCTGTTAGCTAGGGTATTGTCACTGTCCCTTGTCTTTGCCATTCATGAGCAGCCTTCAGACATTGAAAATGGCTGTATATCGTTAATTTTTTTGTCGAGGGCTCTGTATTACGATTCACTCCTGGGCTTGAATTAGGATTTTTTTTATTTATTTGTGTCACTGACTTCTATGGATCTCTCAGCTACTGGAACTGCATTATAACGGTCTTCTTTTCGCTCCAGGTTTTCCCCAATTTTAAGGAAACAAGTTTATGATAAAAACGAAAACCAATGTTCATTATCTAGCGCTTTACTTGAAATTTTATTATCTCTATGTTTATTTTGTCAAATTTACGTTACCCCTTTGTTTGTATGTTGTTGATTTGATTTCATGCATACTAATTTCAGTAATGTACACAATTAACTTTGGCTGTGTCTTACTAATAGGGGACTTTTCCAAATATTGAATATCGGATTCTTATGAAAATCTAGTAATGATGCTTTCCAAGGAAAGTACGAGAAGGGGAGACAGTGGTTGTGTTAAAAAAAATCTAGACAGCGGGAGAAATATGTTTTTTGGTTTGTATTTATGAGCTCCGCTGACTATTTACATATATAATGGAATATTTGTTTTAGAACATATTCATAGCATTGCACTGTCCATTAATATTAAGTAAAGGACTTTGTTGACGAGAAATCGCCATAATGCAGCAGCCATTTTTTCAAAAAAATTTCTTTGTATAGAGATGCCCTGGAACTTTATTTTTAGTTTTAGGAACTTTTACGATCTCAACTGGCTGAAATGACTTAGGGTCTGTAAAAGGAATGTTTTTATGACTTTAGGCACACACACATAAATGCGTTCTTTATACCACTGGAGAATTCTGCTAAATTTAGCAATATTAACTTTAGTTACTACTTGGATGGGTACATATATGTGAAGAATGGTTTGGGGTTAAAAGCTCTATCCCAAAATACCTGCTGGAAAGGCAATACTTTGGAAACAATTCCGTCTTGAGGGGGAAAGAAGTATAAACACACACACACACATATATACATATATATATATAATATATAATATATATGTATATATATATATATATATATATATATATGTATATGTGTGTGTATATATATATATATATATATATATATATATATATATATATATATATATATATATATATATATGTGAGTGTGTATCTTTACATCATACTGAAGACTAAACTGTTTAGTATACTGTAATAAAAGCAATATAAATCTAAAACATTGTAGTTCGTGAAGTAATGACCTCGCAAGATGTACAGACAAGAACTACTGTAAGTTCGCGACTAAAAATAACCAGTGAAAGTACACCGAGATGAACTCAGTTCTGTTTAAGTTTCCAGTGACCATCTCTTCCCAAGTCTCGAGAATTGGCCGGGAGTAGGATTTTACGAGTTAATTAAAGTTGTAGTGCTTTGAGTTGTTGTCATTTAGCTAATCGCAAATGCTTTCTGCGTTTTCTTCTATTTTCTCAATGTTTTATTACTCTGTTTTTTATCCGTTATTTGTTCAGATTTTAGAGTTATCGTACACCTTTTTTCATTCTTTTTTTAATTTTCAACATGTTTTTTTCTTTTTTCTTGATTTAGACATTCAAGTGTGAGAGTGCATGCCATTTTTGGATTTATTATTATTATTTTTTTTCCAACCTCTTTAACCGAGTTCCAGTGTTGACATTTATGATATTTATTATTTTTTTATTTACATCATGCCCTTTCTCTTTCGTCGTAATTTTCCCGTTCAATGCCTGTTCCTCGTTCATGGTTTAACCTTTCCCCTTTCTCTTGAGAATTCTTTCACTTCCTTTCTTCCCTTTTTGCGTATGTCTTCCCCCCCTAACCCCTTTTATTATCGGGTGTTACCTCAAAGTAACGCCCTTCAGCCTCTCTTGCATAACTTGGAAGCACTTTAGCTGTCGAAAGTTTGAATAAAACTTGAGATGACTCTCTAAAGCTTAGGTACTGATAGCGGAGGCATGTTAAGTAAGTCACTGAGCTGATCCTTGAATGTTAGTGTGAAAATAGTTTGTACTCTCTCTCTCTCTCTCTCTCTCTCTCTCTCTCTCTCTCTCTCTCTCTCTCTCTCTCTCTCTCTCTCTCTCTCTAAAAGAGGTTCAGGTAGGAACATTTTATGTTTTCTATACTTAAGGAAAGCATAGGTTTTGATTAAAGTTATTGTATTTATCTGTTTAGGTGTCTTAGAAAAGTTTTACAAGTTGGAATAACGTTTGTAGAGTGATACATACATACATACATATATACATACATATATATATATATCTTTCTTCGTGGCCAAGTGGCTTAGTCACTGTCTATACAAGCTTGCCGACCAGGGTTCGATTCCCGGCCGGAGCCAAGCTCTTGTCTTTGTGTGATTTCGCCTGGGGCTCTGATCCCGAGGTCGTTAAGAGAATCCAGACATTAATGTATCAAAATATATATGGCTTATTTGAATATGAAAAACACGTAAAAATGTGCAAAATTTATAATATATATATATATATATATATCATATATATATATATATATATATATATGTGTGTGTGTGTGTATATATACATATATATAATATATATATATATATATTATATATATATGTGTGTGTGTATATATATATATACATATATATATATATATATTTATATATATATATATATATATATATATATGTATATATATATATATATATATATATATATATATATAGTATATATATATATATATATATATATATATATATATATATATATATATATATATATATATATATATATAGTTTGCCGTAATTGTTTATAATACCAAGCGTAAGATGTGTTGTAGACGGAGTATCGGGAAGTCTTTAATTGTCAGTTAACGATGAGTAAATGATTTGCTTATTTACATAATTTATCATCATATATGCCTTGCCATAATGTGAATTACCATTATGTATATTTTATTGTTGTAAATTTCGATATTGAAAGAGATCTCTGACTATCTGTAATCGCCATCTGTGTTTTTCTGTTTCAGGTCACAGACAACCTGGAGGCCGTATGGCCCAGCGAATGGTCCCGAGTTGAGGCCGTGCCCGACGAGCAACTCCAAACAGCCTTTAGCACACTAGTCAAGCACTGCCGAAGGCTCGCTCTCGAGCGAGACGTCTTTAACCAGGTAGGTTTTAGGCTGCAGGGGTCCTAGAGCAATGAATCCGCTTGCGCATTGACATTGCATGGAACGCTTTATTGTTTGTTTTGAACGACAAATGTCTATGTAGAAATTTGGTTGGAAAGTAGATGGCTGTAAAAGTTGAATATGAGGAAGGATCTGGCGATTGGCATAACCTCTGAGGTGGTCAGGCACGGGTCAGCAGCTTAAGTTTGGGTGCTGCTGTGATAATTTTCTTTGCTTTTCTTTGGATCCTGGAACTGTAAGGTCAAAAAGATTATACGAGTATTTATACTCACACATATGTATGTATGTATATGTATATATATATATATATATATATATATATATATATATATATATATATATACATAAAGAAAAGTTCAGCCTTGAGTCATAGCAGCAAGTCCTTTGGGGGTAATGGTGCCCGACCCACTCAATATTTGGATGGCTCAACAAATGCCTGTACTCATTTACAGATTGGTGGACTTGTGGGCGACAGCTGAGATCGAATAGGTTCCCAGATAATCGTAATAAGAGCACTGGGTATATTGATGTATGGTTGAATGCATAATTTCTGTTGCAGATATCAAAACTTGATATAGAACTTGAATTGAGTAAATGGCCTTGAAAAAGGGAAACAACTGTGAATAAAATCACGAGACAAAAAAAAAAAAATGAAAATCATCTGTAATGACAAGCATTATTTATAGAATTGCAGGTATGGACCTACTTTCCTTTTTGTTTGGCCTACCAACAAGGACTTAAATGTTTGAATAAATCAACAAAAATACATTTTTTAGCTGATCGGACGAATGCTCTTTTTGTTGATCCAAACGAAAGCGAAAAATCCCATAGGGTTGATTTGCCCCTTAGTAGTATAAAATCAAAAGGCTTCGTATCTTTATGCTAAGTAAAACCCTCCATGCAATATATGAAGGATTGATGATAATACTGGCGTCCTTTATTTTCACAATTTTATTTTAATATTTTATCCTTTTGTTCATTTATTACAAATCATTTTAGTTTATACGAATTCCACCTAATTCGTACTCCCTACGATGTTGTTATAGCATTTTTTATTTCTTTATAAACGTACGTTGACCTCTCCTCCCTTGTAATTTGACCAGCTATCGAACCGAAGATGTGCAGCTGTTTGTTTTGGAAGGTCGTTGCCGCTAATGGAAGCTTTCTTGTTTGCTCTCTTCCTTCTTTTTTCTTTATTTCGTCGTGTTGATATAAATGACTTGTGAGAACAGTCAAACCTTCGTTTTGAAAAATTTGAATATCACGAGAGAGAGAGAGAGAGAGAGAGAGAGAGAGAGAGAGAGAGAGAGAGAGAGAGAGAGAGATAGAGAGAGAGAGAGATATTAACGGGTACCAGAATGTTGCATGCTGTCTTTGCCTATCGAAGATTATTATAAGAAAAAGTACGAGGCGTGTATCTCATTTTATTTATATGTTCAATTAATGAACTCCATCAGACTGGAATTGCTTACTAGTATTGTACGTTTCCCCATCAGACACATGAATAATGCTCACAGTATATGCAGATAGGTATACTGTAGGTTTTCGTATGATATGGTATTTAAAATGTTATGCGGAGACTTCGTGTAATTTTGATAGGAATTCATAGTAATATTTTTGGTTTAAAGTAGGATAACCGTCAGCTTTTACGTATCTTGTGCGCCTGTCGTCCTGTGGGTAGGATAAGAAACTTGATTGTTGGATAACGGATATCTTACATATTTCTTGGTTTGGTGTGTACAAGTAACACCTACAGTAGGAATATTTGGAAATACGTTTGGCTACCTCATATTCCTAGATTTCGTATTTATAGCACCTTGAATATATAATCGACGGTTGCTTTAAAACTTGATTTTGTTCTTAAAGCTTCAAGTTCTTCAGACTTGATGGTGCCAGTGCTGTTCTACCTTTATGGAAGATATGTTTTTGTTTGGCCTTTGACTGCTTATCTTATCTTCTGGTAAAGACTGTTCGAAGTGTTGCTTTCATATTGCCCTACAGTATAATCATGATCTAGAGCTCTGCCAGAATATACCCTGCTAGTCACCTTCCATTTGCTTTTCCCTGAAGATATTCATGAACAGATCATCAGTATCCACATTCTACTAAAAGTTCTCATTTGCTCTGTACGAAAAGTACTCCAATTATTTTACTATAAAATTGTCGAATGGTCTCCCTGGTAGTGCTACTAGTGCTATTGAAGCCAAGCTGATTATCATGAGCTTAAGATTATGCTTTCCTTTAAAAAGGCCTTGTACCGATGCTGTGCTTTTTTTATATGCATTATCATTTTGTACGTATTTTTTTTTTTAACTATGAACGTAATTTATAAAAGTTCACGTTGCTTGTGGATGGCTTGTTTCAGATGAATACATATTTAGATTAATTATAGTAATGATAACAATAACGATCATAGTGATGAAAATATAAAATTAATTTGACGGTTTTAAAAAAACAGGCATTTTACATATAAAATAACATGGAGCTAGTTGGCCAAATTAATGATGGAAATTTTGTTGTTTGCGTATGGTCAAATAATAAAATTTCCACATATATGTGCTACTAAGGGAAAGAGGACCAGAACCTTTTATATTTCATGAAAGACAGTCAAAATAATACTATTTTCCACCTATTTTATGCAAAATCTAAGTACGAGATGACAAGCAATAAAATAATTTGATATGATAAGTCTGATATTAATAGTTGAGATGAAGTTTCCCCGAATTCCCTATCACTTTCCCGGTAGATTGTGCATAATTAAATGCATGCTCCCCTCATGAGAGAGAGAGAGAGAGAGACTGCTGAATACAGTTAATGCTTTACGCCTGAGCGATGATGTCATACAGGTGGTAATTAAAAGTCCATTAGTTGCCATAATTTTTTTTTTTCTATAGTTGATCTGACATGAAAAATGTGCATTAAACCTCAGATTCAGGTAGATATACCACTTAATGTACGTCCATGCACATATATACAGTACTCGGTTTCAGTCATGTGCTGGAGTATTCCTTTGTTTTGAAGATTTCATTGATATTTACATGGGTTTGTAGTTGAATTATGCGCTTACACAAAATACACACACATACTCATATATATATATATATATATATATATATATATATATATATATATATATATATATATATATATACATATATATATATATATATATATATATATATATATATATATATATACTTTATGTACGTATTATGTAGACATGCATGCATGTCTATGGAGTATGTGAGTTTCTTTGGTACACATGCAGTCTTTCACACGCTCATACTGGTAGGAAACGTGTTTTTCGTTTGTGTCGGTAAATGGAAAGTTTGAATATTTTCTTGCAGAGTCCAAATACCGATCAACTCAGAAAATTTGTTGAAAATTTTTTGTCTTTCGTGTATGTAATGGTATCCTTTTGACTACAACATTTTCATTAGATTCTTAGCCAGAGCTAGGTTTATATATTTCATTTTTGTGTATTATAAAGTCTGTTGTTATAACTTCTAAAGTTCTCGGAAAAATTATGAAAAAGTTGGGAATTCATTTTGTTTTTATTATGTACCAACATCGTAGGGGTAATCATTAATATAATAAATGAGGCTTTGGCGAATAGGTATTTCCGGCCATTGTGTGCCATTCAAATCAGTCAGCCAATGTCCAAATTTCATATTTTACATGCAACTTCCTGATTCCTCTTTATACGCTCTCTTCCTCTCCAACCCACGTACCCCAGACATTTTGGAATTTGTAACTAACCTGATATCTTATAATAATTCAAATAATCAAATTGGGAGATTATTTTCTGATTCATTATTTGAAGTACATGACGAGTAAGCATGAATTGGTAATGGCAGTTTGATAGAAGCCGAAAAAAAGAGATGGTTAATCTTCAGTCGTAGTCCATTATAATTTTAGGTGTTCATAATTATCTTCAGTCACATTACTCTGGAATTCATGTGAGAAGTTGGGAGAATTGACATTTGTTCTTTTTTTGTCTTTTCCTGGCGGAGCGGTTGATTGGAGGGACCTGATCAAGGGGGGTTGCGGAGTTTTAGGTATCGTGGGAAATCTGGTGGGAAGCTTTCGAGGTTTAGGATGGAGTTCCGACATGCAACGTAATACTTCCCCTACTCCAGCCCTTCCCTCTTCCTCCCTTCCCCCTCCCATAGCAAGGTCACTACAACAACCATGTGTTAGAGACTGGTAATTTTCAGACCTTGGTCAGTATTGCCCTAGAACTAATGTTCTTCATGGATTTCAAGAAGAGTGATATAGAATTCTCTCTCTCTCTCTCTCTCTCTCTCTCTCTCTCTCTCTCTCTCTCTCTCTCTCTCTCTCTCTCTCTCTCTCTCGTGTTGAAAAATCATAACAGATTTCTTCAGCCTATCATTTTGTATCGTATAAATTAACTTTGAAATTATCACTAGAGAATGAATTGATTGTTTGTTGTTATTAAATATTAATTATAGAAAATCTATAGTGCTATGATATGCGCATATGTAAAGAAGTTATCGCAATGCAAAAGAGAGAGAGAGAGAGAGAGAGAGAGAGAGAGAGAGAGAGAGAGAGAGAGAGAGAGAGAGAGAGAGAGAGATTTAAAAAAATACATTGTTACTAAAGGAAAACCCACGAAACAGACCACACACTAAAGGTAATATTAATGAAAATTTCAGAAATTACAAGATCCTTATGATACATAGCCTCAGCTACCCATTTTGGATTAAATCACGATCATGTCACCGAGATGAAATTATTCTTAATTATATATAATTTGGAAGGGCGTTGTCGTCTGTGAGTTTTATCATCCTAATTTTGCTGAGATGTATATGGCCCACTTGAGCACATGGCATCCCCCCCCCCTCTCTCTCTCTCTCTCTCTCTCTCTCTCTCTCTCTCTCTCTCTCTCTCTCTCTCACAAAATGTATGCCAAACTCCAACAAGGACTGTGCATTTCCTTTCTCGAGCATTGTAAAAATCTTGTTATTTCTGTACATAAATTTGTTGAGGAATGTTTAATTTGTGTTTTTCTATTCTATTTGCGTCTATCTGCTATACTTTCCTTTTCCATTGAGGGTCTGTTTTTCTCTTCTCGTGCTCACTATAGCGTTTCCGTAAACCTTTGATGTCCTTGAAGCAAGGAGGTTATTCCATGTAAATTGGTGTGATGAATGTGTATTTCCTGAGTGACCAAGATTTCTGTATAATGCATCATTTTTTTTCTGGGACTTCCTGTATTTATGTAGTACGACCCAATTTCCCCTCATAGCACCTTAACCTTTTTCCTTAGGGGATGGATGTCTCACTATTCTGGAAGTTGTTATAGATGAAAAAAAAAAATATATTACCGAAAAAAGGCTATACAGTAGAATAGATGAATAAATTCAATATTGTAAGATGATTCAGTCATTGTGCAGCTCAATTTTAGAGCGGAAATTACATTTCTTGGAAGGGGACGTCTGTTTTTCCATAGTTGCCACGGAGTAATATTGCTAACATTTTGACATTTCGAATATCATATATTTTGACATGATTACTTCTTTATGGCGGTGTGATCATAGTCGTACTAGTACTGGGTTTTGGGAAATGTTTAGTGAATAATTGTCTGCTGGTTATGCATCAGTTAAATATAATAAACCGATTTACTCATCATAAGGCAAACAATGCTTTTTTTTTTTATCTACATTCTATTTTGGGTTTGTTTACTTGACAAAACATTTTAAAATTTTGCTATGGTTGTCCTGTAAAGTTTCCAAAATATTGGAGCTCTATGTGATTTGATTTGTTCGTTGGTAATGAATCACTAATATTATACAGGTCCCTAATTTCATGAGTTTGGATTTTTGTTTATTATTTTACGAATACATAAACTTTTCATACTACAGGTATCTAAGACTATATGTTATTTTTGTAGGAAATGGTTCTCGTTTTGAAACTTACTTTTCTTCTTTGCTGTAAATAATTATTGTTTTGTAAGAATATTATTCTCATCTTCTAACAACATTTACTATAAGAGATTTTTCTAATCAAATAAAACTCTACAATTGTTGTCTGTTTCCCGTTTCCAGGACCTTCTGCGATCTCTGTGTGGAGAAGGTGACGAAGAGGCAGCCTCCCAAGAGAGCGTTCATCACCTGGGGGTACAATTAGCTGATTGTAAGGCACAGCTGAGACGCCTTCGTCAGGATTAGTAAGTAAATTTAGAATTGGGAGTACGGCTGTTAATGTCTTTATTTCTTTCCCTTCGTTTTTATACTACAGTTCTCATTTTTATAAATGGGGTGGAGTTTTTTTTCCAAATGAGTCTGTATTCATTTCTCGGTTTGAATATCATTAATCGCATACAATTTGACCTATCATACCTTATATGGCAGGTATCTCTGACATTTTTATTTTTTACAGACTTTATATTCTTACGAAGCGATGTCTTTCGAAGAAATAAGACTGATTTCCTGATATGTTTCATAGATTGCAAGATTGTGTTTATTGAGTTATTTTGATAATCGCGTAGAAAATTTAGTATTCGAGAGTTTTTTTTTTTTCGTCACTGTGGCTAACAAAGCCCCTTGAAACGAACATTCATATGAATTGGAAGGCGAAAAAAATTACTGACTTCCTGATGATAGAATGATAGAAATAGTGAGAATGTTATTTTCTCTCTCTCTCTCTCTCTCTCTCTCTCTCTCTCTCTCTCTCTCTCTCTCTCTCTCTCTCTCTCTCTCTCTCTCTCTCTATATATATATATATATATATATATATATATACTGTCGTCGTCATCGTCCGTTACTAGTCCCCCGCAGAACAAAGGCCTCAGACATATCCTTCTACTTGCATCTGTTTATGGTCTTTATATGCCAGTACACACCCGCAAACTTTTTTAGTTCGTCAATCCGCGTACATATACATATATACACGTATATTTATGTTTCTTCAGCAATCCATTTAATATACTGTACTAGTAAAATAAACATTATGCTTAAACTATTTTCAAGTTTTTCTTCATTTTTTTAAGTAACGTATTAATTTTTTTTTTGTGTCTGCAATACTTTTACTTCTAAAGTTCGTACTTTATTTCTTCCAAATATATCACTTTTGGTAAGTGAAACCTTCCCTAAAGATATTTTTGCCTCGTTTACTATGGTTCTCATACTGAAAAAGTATTTCTACCTGCGATAATTACATTCCCATTTCCTTCATGCACTCGTTCGTTTCACTTTACAAATCTTCGAATTTTTTAGTGGAACTGCGATCGTAAATTATTGCTTTGTAACTGTTCCCTAGATAAAACCGTAAAATTGTTTTCACCCTTGAAGACTTCACCACCTGTATGTAATTCTATTAGACGTGCATAGCTCTTCGCTCCGGTCTCCTTGCTACAGATTTTGCTACCTCTCGTTGTGCTAGACTGGGAACCTCGTAGAAAAATATTGGTACGGGTTTTGGAAAAAGGAAATTGTTCCGGAGAGAATCAAGAGTCGAGTTACGAGATGGGAAGCGGAGGGAGGAGGAAGAAAATCGGCCGAGCATCGCAGGGCATAAGGAACAGGTGTGGCTGACACCACAGTGTAACGCCTAGAAGTCTAAAAGAAAGAAGTAGGATAATACAGTTGTATATTTGAAGTTTTTTCTCTCTCCGTTATCTATTTGAGAGGGATTTAGTCTAGAAAATAGTTTTTCGCCTTTTTCATGTTTTTAGGATGCAACCCAATCAATATTCATTGCCTTTTGTCCTGTTTATAACTTATTTCACTATGAAGGCTTGTGTTGACCTTATTTCATATTAACAATTTTTACTGTATCATTGAGAAAGGAATTGTAATTTAAGTTAGATACTAGGAAAATAGAATTTCCCGTTTGCTCCAAGACGGTTGTTAAATGAAACATTAGGACGAGATGTCGCCATTGCATAAAGTCATGAAAACAATTCTTTGAGCAAATTGCTAGGACAAAATAGCTTTATATTGTGGCCAGTGGAACATATTGATGAAGCGAATTGGTAAGATTACGTTAAAGAAATGATCGATGAACGGAGTTGGAGATGACATAGCTCCAGTTGATATAATTCAGTGGTACGGAACTTTTCTTGAACGAAACTATGATAGAGAAAGATAATAGTTTCAATACATCGAAGGACTGAACTTCAAACGCCACTTAATGACATGCTGTGGAGCGCAATTGCCATTGTATATTAACACTGAGCAGTTTAAAGAAATTTTTAGCCAAAGCAAAGCATTCGAAAATTTTCCGTTTTTATCAGTAATAATAAATATGTCGTCAACGTGGTTTAATACAGTAGACGAGCGTCTTTCTCCTGCTTTATCGCGTTTGGTCTTTACTTGAATTACCTCATTGACAGATGGATGTATAAAGCGAAAGTATTGTCATTAAATATATAGGCCGCAATTAAATTTATTTGTTTCAGTGCATGCACATTTAATGTAGGCTCTATATGCATAGTATGTGTGTATATATATGAGAGAGAGAGAGAGAGAGAGAGAGAGAGAGAGAGAGAGAGAGAGAGAGAGAGAGAGAGAGAGTGTATTATATACTGTATGTGTACAGTATATGCATTTGTTTATTTTTTGCTATCAATTCACAGGCATCATCATTGTGTGACTAAATGTGCAGTGACGTGCTTATTGTATTGGTAGCCAACAAAGCAGAGAGTAATTTTAAGGGAAGAGGAGTTGACTTCATGCATGGTGAAGGTCATCGCAAGGATAATGATGATGATAATAGTGATGGTAGAGCGGCACGTGTGATAAAGCTGCTAATTGTGACTAAAGAATTATTTTCTGCGGCTCTTTATTTATCTTTCAAGATGATTAGGAACTCTTCCTGTTTTATATTGAGTAGTGCCAAGTAGTAGTTACTTTCAGTGAAAATGTATTTTTAATGTGTTTTTTAACAAACCTGTTTTTTTTAAAGTTCAGTATTGAGTTGATTTAATCTTATGTCCAAGGAATAGTGAGGTTGCTAATACATCCAAAATGTGTTATAAGGTATATTTGGTATCCCAAGTTTTTAGGGTACTCTCCCATATGCTCCTAGCTTTACCCTTGCTATACTTATTTCTGGACTTCAAACAAATAATTAATGTATGGCATTACAATGCACAAATGTATATTAAACATAAAACAAAAGAATATACAACTTTAGCAAGTAAAATACAGTATCTTAGTAAAGAACTCGTCTCAATAGGTTGCCTACCCAAACTCTACTTAATAAGTGTACCATCCTCCTAGGTACCATCACGTACACGCAATCAATTCGTATTGTATCAAACCTCCCCCCCCACAAAAAAAGTAAGTTCCCACTGTATTCCCAGATAATTGTTAATATTGGATATCTACTTCTAAAACTACAGATTTCTGGTAGAAAGGAAGATCAGAATAATTTAAAACACACGCCAAGTCCTGACCGGAACTAACTATTCACCGTCAATACTACTCTACTAAAGTATGCTTGCAGACTGTCATGATATTTACATTTCTTATCGGTCCCGTTTTCTTTGATGTACCTATTGTAAAGTAGTGATGCCACTAACATAACATTGTATAATTAGAGATCGTAAAAGTCATATACTACTACTATATTACTGCTGTGAACCTTGATTAAGTCTCTCTCTCTCTCTCTCTCTCTCTCTCTCTCTCTCTCTCTCTCTCTCACCTCGATGCTTGTATGTTCCCCAGTGAGGTATGGGAACGATAACAGAATCATGTACTTAGCTGTGATTCGGATGCAAAAGATGGGTTACTAGATAATTTTGCTGTTGACGGTCTTGGATGCCGTAAGGAATAGGCCTAAAAACGACCCTAATTTTACGAAAGGAACACCACTCTGAAATTTGTTTTTGTAAGACCTTGCAGTAAATATGAAGTCGACTAAGGCTTCATTTAACCAATCTGTGTATGGAATTAATAGTTACTTGGCAGTGTTGAAGTTTGTATACGAGTGTTACGTAAATGTGTTTCATTTCTTAACTTCATGTTTGTATGATATATGAACTTTCTCAAATACAGTATATGTAAACGTTTTTTAACTTAGTACCGTATAGGAATTATGGAATATATTATTTTTGTTTTGTAGAAAAGAGGAAAGTAGTAACCAGTAAATAAGTTACTATAACTACCCTGTTTTATTTTGCAATACTCCCTCTCTTGTTCCCTTTTCTCTCCTCTCTCATTCCCTTCTCCCTTATTACCTTTCATTTACCTCTTCCCTCATTGACATCTATTTCCCTGCTCTCTCATTCCCTTCAACTTTCCCTCCTACTTTATTGCCTTTCCTTCCTCCTCTGCCTCCTTGCCTTCCATTTTCCTTCTCCCTCATTACCTTCCATGTCCCTCCTCCATCATTCCCTTTCCTTTCCCTCTCCCCTCACTTCCTTTCCATACTCCCTCATTGCTTCCCTTTTCCCTCATTTCTCTTTCACCTTTCTATCATAACCTTTCTCCTTCTAGTTTTCTTGTCTTTCCTTCTATTTGTCTTCCCTTCCCTCCTCTCTTATTGCTTTCTCTTTTCTCTTTCTCTCGTGTATAATTCCCTTCTCCCATATTGCCTTCCCTATCCCACTTCCATCATTCCTCTTTTCCTCATTGTGTTTTTACTAATCCCCATCCCAGTGGCTTTTCCTTTCCATTTAACTAATTTCCTTCTCTCTCATTGTCTTCATTTTTCCTCTTCCCTCATTGCCTTCTCTTTCCCTCCTCTCTCATTTCCTTATTTCTCCCTCCTCTTTCTTTGCATGCCCTTTCTCATCTCCATCACTCCCTCATCTCCTTACCCTCCTTCCTCATTGCCTTCCCTCATTTCCTTTCCCTCTTCCCACTTTGCCTTCCCATATCCTTCCTCATTGCCTTTCCTTTCCTTCTTTCTTCGTTTCACTTCACTCCTCCATTACTTCCCCTTTCCCTCCTCCTTCATTATCCTCCCGTTCACTCCTTTATTACCTTCCCTGTCCCTCCATCATTCACTTCTCCCTCATTGTCTTCTTTTTCCCTCCCTCACTGCCTGCCCTTTCTATCCTCCCTTTTTCTCTTCCCTTTCCCTCCTCTCTCATTGCCTGTCCTTACCCTATTCCCTCATTACCTTCTCTTTCCCTCTTCCCTCATTCCTTCCCCTTTCCTCGGCGTCAATGACCTTAGATGTCAGGATGCCTGAAAACTTTAAATCATTCATTCATTCATTCCCCTTTCCTTCTTACCTCACTTCCTTTCCCATTTCCATTCCCTCCTCACTCATTCCTTTCCCTATACCTACTCCCTCAGGGCCTTCCCAGTCCTTCCGTCATTGACCTCTCCATCATTGTCTTCTTTTTCCATTCCTCACTGGCTGCCCTTCTGTCCTCCCTCTTTCTCTTCCCTTTCCTTCCGCTCTCATTGTCTGTCCTTTCCCTACTCCCTCATTGCCTTCCCTTTCCATCTTCCCTCATTTTCTTTCTTTTTCTTCTTACCTCATTTCCATTCCCTCCTCCCTCATTTCCATTTCTTCCTCCCTCATTTCTTTTCCATCCTCCCTCATTTCCTTTTCATCCTCCCTCATTGCCGACCCCTTTCCCCTTTACCTTCTCCCTCATGGCCTTCCCTTTCCCTACTACCTCATTGCATCCCTTTTCCTTCTCCCACATTGCTTCCCTTTCCTTCCTCCCTCATTGACCTCTCTTTTCTTCCATCATTGCCTTAACTTTCCCTCCTCCCTTATGCCATCCCCTTTCCCTACCTTTCCCCATCTTTCTAATTCCCTCCTCCCCATTATTATCACTTTCCCTACTCCCTCATTGCCTTCCTTTTCTATCATCCCTTATTCCATTCCTTTCCCCTCTTCTCTAAGTCCCTTCTCCTTCATTACCTTCCCTTTCCCTCTTCCCACATTGCTTCCTTTTCCTTCTTTCCTCATTGCCTTCTCTTTCTCTCCCTCATTGCCTTAACTTTCCCTCCTCCCGTATGCCATTCCCTTTCTCTACCTTTCCCCATCTTTCTAATTTCCTTCTCCCTCATTGCCTTCCCTTTCCTTAAACCATCAATGCCGTCCCTTTCCCTCCCCCCTCGTTGCCCTCCCTATCCCCTCATCCCTCATTGCCCTCCCTATCCCCTCATCCCTCATTGCATTCACTTACCCTTGTCATACTTCCTTCTCCCTCATTGCCTTCCCTTACCCCTATCTCATTCCCTTCTCTCTCATTCCCTTCACTTACCCCTATCTCATTCCCTTCTCCCTCATTCCCTTCACTTACCCCTATCTCATTCCCTTCTCCCTCATTCCCTTCACTTACCCCTATCTCATTACCTTCACCCTCGTTGCCTTCTCTTTCTCTCCTCCCTCATTCCTTTTCCTTCCCCCTGCCCCCTCATTCTTTTTCCTTTTCCTTTCTCTCCCGTCTCATTACGTTCTCCTTCCCTCCTTCCTCATTGCCTTTCCTTTTCCCTCATACCTTTCCCTATTCCTCCTCCTTCATTCCCTTCCTTTCCCCTTCCCTCCTCCCCAATTCCTTATCAGTTATATGTCAACAGCTGTAAAAAACAAATAATAAACTGGTAGGAGTAAAACACACTTATTCCGTGTGATGAAAAGCGCACCCTTCCCCATGGTGTTTACGTAGGGTGCGTAATACACTTGAGGTGCCCAACACGTTCGCATATATCATGTCCATGAATAGTATTTACTAGCACCTATAGTGCACTTGTGTGCTATTTATCAACGAACATTGAAACCGTTGAAGTTGGTATGCGAGATTGGGATGTAAAGTTTGTTTCAACTTTGCTTTTGTCTCTTCCTTTATTTGATACGGGAATGCTTATTGTGCTAGATCAGCAGATTTTAAGCTGGTTATTATGAATACGCTTCTATAAATCCTTATAAGTTATAGTACTTAGAACAGCAAACATTAGAAGACACTGGAATCCTACTCTCATTCGAAAAAAGTGACGTTTGCATCGAAATATTATCGCAATTTTTTATTGCTGAAATGTCCTTTATAAGTAATTGGCGTGAAGAATTAACTCACAACTTCACACTGATGTCGCAAAAGTAGTTTCCAAGTAGCATAATATTATTCCTGGTGGTGCTGTGTCTCTTATGTGTTGTCTTTTATTGTGGCATTCTATGATTTTTCACAGGACGCAAACATTGGTATTAAGTTTTTTTTTTTTCTATATTCGACTATCACCTAAATGTTTTCAAACATTTAGACGCATTTGCATGATGTTCATGCTGTCTAGCCGCTGCATTTGTAGTAAAATGACGATGGTTTTTTGTATTTATATTCTGACTATAACCGAGTTGCATGTAGAGTGGATATTGTTAATGGGAATTGATTCATAGTTCAATTTTGTAATAGGAGCCTGGTAGTTGATGTTGATTTTTAAGTACAGGCCGCCGTCTTGAATACTCTCTCTCTCTCTCTCTCTCTCTCCTCTCTCTCTCTCTCTCTCTCTCTCTCTCTCTCTCTCTCTCTCTCTCTCTCTCTCTCTCTCCTGCTTTCTCGGCGTTTTAGTGATTTAAGAAGTATCAACATCTGTCATTCAGGAAAATTATAATGGATTGCAAAACTTTCATAGTCACAAGTTCCGCCATTACTCTTGATATAAAAACCTCATGTTGATTTCGAAATCTTTAAACTTTTCATTCATCCCAGATGGCGCTAATTTGAAAATCTTGCTCACCTGTATAGTATGATCTCTCACTTGGTTGACGGATTCTGTCGTTGGAACATTATAAAATTTGACCCTCTAATGTTTGTGGTTTAGTTTAACATTTTCTCCTTTGTCTTTGTTTATAACGACAACGACATTGAATAAAATGGGATGTTTTGTCATGTCGACGGAAGTCTTAAAAAGGGTTGGATAACATGATTATGAGCTTTTAAGGATTGAAATTTCATGGTAATCATCCAGTCTAAAAAAAACATCTTTTAAGTTTCCATTATGAGTGTGTTTAATTTGCTACTGCAGCTGTTATTCCCAACAGCATATTAAATATCGGTTAACAAGTCGTTAAACGACGTAGAGGAGTCTATTTGGATGGATTTTCTTTATAATTTTCTATACTATGATTCTTCCTTATCCTTCCAACTTGAAGTTGACGGAGAAGACAGAATATTGGGAGACCAGAAGTTTTGTCATTTATTAAGAATCGTTGCTGCTCTCACTCCTAGTGATATTGATATAAGATATAAACTGCCCGAACTTTACTTTACCAATAACCAACATAAGTGAACTCCGTACGAAGATAAAAAGACTCTCTCTCTCTCTCTCTCTCTCTCTCTCTCTCTCTCTCTCTCTCTCTCTCTCTCTCTCTCTCTCTCTCTCTGTGATTCATACTCCATTAGCTGCAATAAAACACCTTAAGTTATTTTCTATTCAACTCTTATACACCTATGTGTGTAGTTTGGAGGTTTGATAAGGATGTGTATTTAAATGAGAGTAAGTTTAGTATTCAGTTTTTCATTTTCATTTTATTCTGGGTTTAATATATAAGATCATCCTCATGTACAGCCTACCTAATCCGGAATTAGCAGACTGCATTCAGTACTCTTTATATAGACACTAAAGTTTAATTTGGGCGATGAATGAGTAAATAGTATATGGCGCAAAAGGTGACCTCGGGTATTGTAAACGAATCCATTATTTTTTTCTTTTTTTTTCTTTTTTTTTTAGACTACGGAAATCGCTCATGTGTACAGTCTCGTCTGCGAAAATTACAAATTTAACATTAATCCCCGTAAGATGAACGCGTCTTTAATTCCACATCACTAAAAGAAATTAAAGGGTGTGAATAAGGAAAGGTTTAATGCTGCAAAACTGGGTCAGCTAGTCGTTACAAACATCATAGTGGTTGTCTTAATGGATCATATATGTAGGACTGTTCTTTGCGAATACTAAATCATGAAATTGAGAATATTTAAGGCACTTCAAGGCACGTCCGTTGTTTATCTCGAAGAAATTATCCAGAAGTCAGATTGAATCATTCAAGATTTTTTTGTGTGTTTGTATTGACAACTGGAGTCAATGATTGTTTTTCTTTCATCTTGCTTTCTTCCCCAGGATAAAAAAAAATCGATTTTGTTGCACTTCATTTCATTAAAGCATAACTCAGTGTTGAAATTCGATGTTTTTTTTATAATGTTTGGTATACTGTTAGTATTCATATATAATAAACATGATAGTTATGATATATGGGTACTGAGTCTGGGGATAGGGTTGCAGCTGTATAAGAAAGGACAGTGGGGTGAGTATCCATCCCATTGACCCCTGCATTAAAAAGAATCGGTGTTTATTTCATTTAGGTGAAATTGGCAAGTGAATATGAATTCATGGTCCCTCTACTATGGCCATTTCTAGATTGCCCCCTTGGTGGAAAATGAAATGAGCAAAATTGCATATAATTTCTGTTGAAAGTTATGCCTGGTCAAATCTTTTCTTGCTGACATTGATTTTACTAGTAGAGAATATGGCATCCTGCTTCTGTATAAAAAGTAGGAAAATTATGTGTCATTATGAAGGGTAGAGGCTAGGAAAGTCGATATTCCATTCGACAATACAAGATAAAGCCCAATAAATAAATTTTCGTTATTTTTATTTTTATTTCACAATACATTTTGGCTGTGCTAATCAAGTTGAATGTGGGCTTTTCAAACTGGAAGGAACGCACAGTCTCATATATATCGTCATCATCATCATCATCATCATCAGCCGTAACTAGTCCGCTGCAGGACAAAAGCCTCAGACAGGACCTTCCACACCTGACTATGAATATACTGTATATATATACAGTATATATATATATACATATATATATATATATATATATATATATATACACATTATATATATAATGTGTATATATATATATATATATATATATATATATATATATATATACATATATATATATATATATATATATATATATATATATATATATATATATATATATATATAATATGATATGATATAACGTAGGTTATATATAATGTAACGTACGTACACCCATATATAGCCATATACAGTATTTACGCATATATGCAAATGTAACCTGGTTATGTATGTAAGTGTATGTGTGTATGAATGTATGTATATATAATGTGTATAATGTGTATGCATGTTTTATAACTTTAAGGAACGTGTTTTGTAAATTTTTGCCTAGCTTTCGTTACTCACTTAGTGCTACTGCAGGTTTCTTTTTATTTAGTTTAGGAGTCCCGAGGAAATATTGGAAATTATTGTATATTTGTAATAAGTGAAATGTCATTATCGCTAATCTCCAACTAAAAGGTTTGTATTATTTAAAAGTAAAAATTGCCCAAATGTCAATTTTGTTGTAACTAGCCTTAAATTTTAGCTTAATTTTTTTTTCTCTTTCAAATCTTCATTACTCTGGATTTGAAAAAAAGAAAAAAAAATAGCATGACTCTAAAAAGATGAAATGATTTTCAGGGACCAGGATTAAGGAAAATAAATTTTTTCATGAAGAAATTTTTTTTTTGTTTTTGTTTTACGGCTACAGCATTTTCGTCTCATAAGCACACACATTAGTAACTAAAAAAGACTCGCGCATTAAAAAGGCCAGATATTATGAAAAACCATTTATCTTTCCTGCCCTCAGAAATATGACACAAACAACTGTGTTATGGAAAAAGGATGTATTCTTACCAACCCGTGACTGAAGATAAGGCCACAAAAAAGGAACATTTTCTCTCTCTCCTTGCGTGAATTACGGCCATCTCTGGTGGAATTCATTTCTCTCTGTCCATCTTCCTTAAAAACGAGAGAGAGAGAGAGAGAGAGAGAGAGAGAGAGAGAGAGAGAGAGAGAGAGAGAGAGACCTATTGGAGAGGAAGGCTCCATGCAAAAGACAATATTTGCATAGGTAGATGCTAAGGTTAAAGGCAGCGAGGTTTCGCTGATATTACGCCCCTGAACAAATACTGACGGTTTCTGGAGAAAGGAGAATGAAAGAATGTAAAAGAGAGAAAAAAAAGTCTCGTGTTTAACATGCCGCCTTTGCTATTGGACAAGAGCCAGAAGCGATGCAATATCGCTGTGAGTGCCTCCTTCCTCATCTCTTATCCTTTTCTCTTCCTCCTCCTCCTCCTCCTCCTCCTCCTCCTCCTTGCTCGGCCTCCACATGTTGCCGCTTCTGAATATTCAGCCTAATATTTTTTTTTGTCTTAGTTTTTTATTCTCTTGTTTTTATCAATGTTGTAGTATTTTATTCATAATTATTATCAATTGTTTTCTTGGTGAATTTTTAGGTTTATATTTTTATTTATGTTAATAATCTTAAATAGGGTAATAAACCCCCAATATATTTTTTTTTCGATAGTCGTATGTATTATTTTTAACTGCTGAATAGACGAAGCAAGTGCATCCAGTATGTACGATGCCTATGATAACCATATTCAGTCTAGCATTTTTAATGAAAGATGCAGAGTCCGTCTTATCCCTCTTTTCATACAGTGGTCGCAGTGCTGAGTTTGTGTTTCAGACATTCTACATGAATTCTCTTTTTCTTTTATCCATTTATTTGGTGCGTGAAGAAATTGGGCAACGGAATTCATTGAGTGAATCTGAATTGTGTAATTTGATCGGTTAAATTAATTAATTTCTCTCTCTCTCTCTCTCTCTCTCTCTCTCTCTCTCTCTCTCTCTCTCTCTCTCTCTCTCTCTCTCTCTCTTTATATATATATATATATTTATATATATTATGTATATATACACACACATATATATATATATACACATGTATATATATATATATATATATATATATATATATGTGTGTGTGTGTGTGTGTGTGTGTGTGTACATATGATATTTGTCTGTAATATACAGTGATATACTGTAGGTGTTGAAGATTTAGAAGAATTATTATTTATGTATTGTTGTATAAGGATAAAGAAGATGGTTGTCTAAAGAATTTTGTATTATATTTTACGATGTTTGAAGTATGCTGTTGATGTATTTTTATATCAATATATTAGTTTTTGGACTAGACTGTGATTTATTATTTTTTGTTAACTAACTTCTAAAATTACATTAAAAAACGTGTTTAAATGTTATGGCGTTGAGAAAAAAGTTCCCAAGCTCAGTCCAGTTGGATGATATGTATTCTGAAAGTATTTAGAAAAGGGCACTTCGGTGATAACGAAGGTAAGAAGTTTTGAGGGAAAGGAAGGTACTGGTACTCATTCTCTTATTCGTGGTGCCCATCTATTGTCTATCACTCTCATTATATGTCCTGCCCATGACCATTTCTTTTTCTTACATATTAGAAATCCTCTACTTAATTGGCTCTCGTATCCGTGTTGCTATTTTTTTCTGTCTCTGTGTTATTCTCAACATTATTCTTTCCATATCTCTTTGAATTGTAATTAACTTTAGTCCTAAGGCTTAGAAAGGCTCCAAGTTTCTGATGCATAAGTTAATACTGGTAGGACCATCCCATTAAATACTTTTCTTTTTAGAGAATCTGGCAATTTACATTATATAATCTCATTTTGTTTGCCAAGTGCTCTCCTTCCCATGCGTATCCTTCTTTTAATTTCGGTCTCGTGTCCTGGGGCTTGTCCATAACTTATTTGTTGTCTCTGCATTTTCATTAAACAGCTTCTTAGTTTTGCTTATATTAATTTTCAGTCCTACATTTCTGTTTTCTCTATTGAAATCATCTAGCATCTTTTGTAAATCCTCCAATGATTCACTAAGCAGGACTACTGTATGTCATCTGCAAAGGTATTTCCCATTGATATTAATTCCTACATTTTCCAATCTAAATTCTTAAAAAATTCTTCTAGGCATGCTGTAGATAGCTTAGGAGAGATAGAGTCTCCCTGTCCAACTCCTTTGTCAATCAAAATTTTCTCACTATATGTAGTTTTAGGATCGTTGTACTTCCTGTATAGATATCTTCAAGTGTAGGCTACTCACATAAGATTTTTCTATTCCTTGTTTTTGAACGGTTTTCATTACTACTTGATAGAACCAAAAGCTTTATTATAGCTTATAAATGCCATACATAGTGCTTTGCATTACTCTGTTGGTTTTTCCATTTGCCAGTTAATTACATAGATATGGTCAGTTGTTGAGTACCCACTTTTAAAGCCTGCCTGCCCTCTTGGTTGATTGAAGTTAGCTGTCTTTCTATTCGGCCTAATATGATCTTTATAAATGTTTTATACCGGTATATTATGAAGAGTAAACTTATTGGGCGATAATTTTTCAGGACTTCTCGGTCTCCCCCCCCTTTTTTTTTTTTTTTGAATTAGTATAATGATAAAGTTTTTCCAAGCTGTAGGTATAGAACATTCTTGCAGATATTTGGTGTAGAGTTCAACGAGGTTTACTACTATGAAATCTTTATGAAATCAATTGTCAGGCCATCTTCTTCTGTTGCTTTGCCTCTTTTTATGCTTTTTAATGCTTTCTATACTTTTACTGTTGTGTTTGGTACCAGCTCATGTGTTTCATTATATCTATTGGTGAAGTTATTTCTTATAGCACTATTCTATAACATTTTATAAAAATTCTTTGCATTTTTTATAGCTCCATCTCTATTATGGATAATATTTCCATTTTCATCTTGTAAAAAAAACATCTGTTGGCGCCCTATTCCAAATTTTCTTTTCATCAATTTGATACTTCTTCCTTTCTTTACTGTTTCCTCAAATTTGGTCTGATTGTGTTTACGAATATCTTGGGTTTTTAGTTTGTTTAATGTTTTGGTTAGTTTGCTAATTCTATTTCATCTCTCTTGGATTTTACCTTTATTTTCAATCTTTTATATATATATGTATATATATATGTATATATATATATATATATATATATATATATATATATATATATATATATATATGTGTGTGTGTGTGTGTAAATATATGGATATATATATAGATATATGAATATATATATATATATATATATATATATATATATATATATATATGCATATATATATGTATATATATGCATATATATATATATATATATATATATATAAATATATATATATATATATTTATATATATATATATATATATATATATATATATATATATATGGGAGAAATAGTATTTTAAATGTGATTTTCCATTGCTTATGATATCGAAATGCATTTTTATGTTAACGTATTTTTTATTGTTTTGAGAGACGACAGTTATCCGTTATTTAGACCCTTGCAGCGCAAAAGTTGACCATGAACAAAGAGTCATTGTATTTGGTAAGCGGGCTTATTTATGAGACAGAAAGTGTCCCAGAGTTAAAAAAGTGTTTAACGGTTGCAGTCTCTTCAAACTTCCGAAGTCTTTGTTCTACTTCTTTTCTCTTTTTTTGCATTATGTAGTTATTTTCCTTCGGAAGTTTGAAGTCTGTGTATTTTCCTTGAAAACTAGTCACTTGGTCACTCAATTTTACCTTGAATGACATACGAACATTTTTAAAGACTGAAGTTTAGGTTACACGTTGCTATTTTGTACTTCTCCAAAAATGTACAGAATGATATCATCCTCAAATCAGAAGTATTATAAGTAATATTTTTTTCTCATCGCAGGATACAATGTAATTGCACACTTCGCATAAATGCTTTTCTTTGTCGTTATATGAACTAAACTGGTCAAGTAGAACCTGTGGCCTTTTGGTGGATATTGGGTGACATTTTAAGTTGATTAATGTTGTGTTCTAGATGCAAGTGAAAGCTCCATTGGGCTTTACTGTCGGAATCTGTGCATAAAGTTGCCGTAGTATCTGGAGGGAAAATTGAAATAAGATTCATTGTGTTCTTTTATTTATTTTCTTATCAATACTTGGATTTTTAAGCGTCAAATGCTATTATTTTCGGCTGAGGTAAAAGAATGGGTATTTGCTTATAGTACAAGGGGAAGATAACGTCTAAGGTTAATATTTAATATATCGAACATAGCTCACATTTTGTCAATTTTAATGAAGAAGCAGTTAGACACGCACGATATATATATATATATATATATATATATATATATATATATATATATATATATATTATGTGTGTGTGTGTGTGTGTGTGTGTGCGCGCACGCTAGATGAGCAAGCTAGATTAGAGAATAGACGGATTGGTGTGTACATCTGGAAAGAATAGAGAACTTTATGTTGGAGAATATGTTGTATAAATTGATGTTGGGAAGGAGAGATGAAATCCTGGTCTGCTATGAATATTTGATGTATTGGAATGAAGGACCTTTAAATTACTTGACGCATTGCTGATGAGATTTTTGTGTAGGTTTATGACCTGTACTGATTTTTATGAAAGTCGATGTTTCTGCGCTGTTGATTTATCCCATAATGTCATTGTAACGGTGACATTTTCTCTGGAGCAACTCCCAGGTAGGGGAAACAAATGTAACATGCCCTTTTCTGTTGAAGATAGGCAATGAACTTGACGTCTCCAAGATCTAGAATACGTGACTTTATGTTCTTCCTCCGGCAACATTTACTGTCATACCTGCGTTTATACAGAGGATGGTAATGACTTCCCTTCGAAGAACTCCGCTACATCATCACGTCTCTCTCTCTCTCTCTCTCTCTCTCTCTCTCTCTCTCTCTCTCTCTCTCTCTGCCGATGTTATGATTTTAATAGTTCGTATTTTTTTTATTATTTTATCCTCTAGTGATATAGGTGAATAATTCGATAAATTTTCATATGATTTTGATAAAAAGCTAAATTTTTCTTTAGGATATATGGCACATGTTTTTGCAGCAGTATCAACTGTGCTTATTTTGTCATCACCCCATCTGTCGCTTGATCCATGACGGCGTTTTCTTCTTCCTTTAAAGATTGACTCTTCAATCGTTTTGAAAGTGCATTGTCCTGAACGTGGATTAGCCAGTATTTTTTGGTGTTAAATGATAGATTATTTCACCTTATTCTAAGATCATGTAGCCTTTAGATTTTCATTTCTTCATATTAAATTAGTTGCATTGTTATTTCGTGTGGTAAAGGTCGAAGTTTTGGAACGTTATGTGCATACATATTAGATGTCTCAGGTTTTGTAGTGAATATTTGAGATGATAAGAATTATTATCAATTTTTGTAACTTAACCGGTTACTTCAGTCTTCAGTATATAATTACACTTATATTTCTCTGAAGAGTGGAAGTATATCCTACTCCCAAAATTTAATTACCTCATGTCTGGGAACTAGAAAAATGCTCGAAGGTGACGCTGGAGTTGGTGGCCTTTGAGGCAGATCATTTCGTAGTGAACCTAATTGCCAGACGCTGATTTTATTTTTTTACCACAATCATAACTTCCTATGAGCATGTGAGCGCGCCGTGGCCTTCGTCGTCTTTGTTATAACAGGGGCAGGAGCTCCTTTGTCGAGCACTGTTGCGGTTCTTACCCCAAGGGCTGTGACGTCACTTCCTGTGTTTTGTATGTGAGTCAGTTTAACTTCCACTCGTTCAGCAGCTGGCCAACGCCAATCGCTCAGACTTTCATGAAGTAGTCTCTACACGAGGTGGCCATTACTACCAAGTTCTTATGACTCTGGGCACCCTGCAGTATTTGATTATTTTTTTTTCTTTGTAATCCTCTCATGGTAACGAAAAGGGCATGAGTAGAAATGGGTTATGCTTAACATTGTTTTTTGTTTGTTGTCGTGGATGGTATTTTCATGTTTGACGTAAAATTAATTTAGATAAATTGAAATCACAAGGATTTTTTCCTTTTAAATTGCCCCCAAACATTGGCAATGTTCGGCATGGTGTAATGGCAGTTGCCTCTAGAATTATTTCAGCAGCAACAGATAATCTCTCTCTCTCTCTCTCTCTCTCTCTCTCTCTCTCTCTCTCTCTCTCTCGTTTGTTACTCCTTGGTATTTTGATAACTCATTCTCGGTAAGCCTATAGTTGCCATACATGTATGTTATTTTTGGTTCTCAAAAGAATTGTGGTTGTGCTCGAAGCCTTTGCTCAAGCTCTCCAATTACAAATCCACAAATAAATGGGAACAAGAATATGTCATTCATAATTGATATATGCTTCCTTGAAGCAGAAGTAATCATCCATGTCGAACAAAGGTGAAGGTTTTAGCTCCAAAATCCCTTTGTGTTATTGAGGTGTTTACCCACCGTGAACAGCATTATCCGAACATACATAATACCTTTGGGAGCTTCTTTCATTGGCCGAAGACCTTGACGTTTCTTCTGAACGAGAAGCATCCCGGCGAAAACAATTGAAGTATAGCCAGCGTTCGAGGGAAAATGTTCTTATGGTGTTGGGAAACCCGTGGGAAATGGAATGATTGTTTTAACCATTGTTCTGTTTATTCCATGATATTAGTCTTTCTTCCATTTTTAAGAAGTATCTTTGCAATTCCTGGAAGAGAAAGTCGCAATTATAAGTTGTTTTTTTTTTCACAGAGGGGAATAATGAATGACATAAGGTGGAAATGGCCATTCTGAATTTTTTATATGTTTTGTTACTAGGGGACTATGAAAAAGAAAAGGGTACTACGAGATTTCTTTTTTTTTTTTTCATCCATTTGTGTTTTATTATTATCGTTAGCATTAACTTTATTGTAATGTATACATAATTCCATAAATTTACACAAACAAAATGTAATAGCTTCCATTCAATTAAAGGAAAGTGCCTAACTAAAAAAACGTAGGAATAGTTATATTATTATTATTGTTATTATTATTATTATTATTATTATTATTATTATTGGCTGTATTTTTTGTTTAGTTTTTAAAGCCGTAATTTGGAAATAAAATGGTCTTCTTATTCATAATATCATCGCTCAAAACAAAGGATTCTATTTTTCGGATATTTCAACATTCTCCAAAGGAAAATTGATTCTTGGAAAGAGTGAGTAATTCATTTTGATATAAGAGTGCACATCAGACTCCTAACACAGGAGATATTTCAAGTGAAGGATCCGTGTCGGGTGAAGGAAATGTGACTTTCATCTGTATTTTCTCTCCCCTTTTTACTACTGACGTTACCCTATTAAATGGTTTAATTGCTGCGACCTTGACATGGTCCGTAGGTGGGGTCCCTTTTCCACTGTTACTACTCAATCTAAATGAAAATTTTCGATATATTTACTATTCTTCATTTTCAAGCCTGTAGTCCAAACACACGCACACACACACACACACACACACACACACACATATATATATATATATATATATATATATATATATATATATATATATATATATATATATATATATAAAGTCGTGCGTGGAATATTGCTACTGGGAATATTGCCATTTGGGAAAATTGCCCACCTAGGAATATTGCCACCCGGAAAATTGCCACCGGGAATATTGCCATTTGGGAAAATTGCCCACCTAGGAATATTGCCACCCGGAAAATTGCCACCGGGAATATTGCCATTTGGGAAAATTGCCCACCTACGAATATTGCCACCCGGAAAATTGCCACCGGTAATATTGCCATTTGGGAAAATTGCCCACCTAGGAATATTGCCACCCGAAAAATTGCCACCGGGAATATTGCCATTTGGGAAAATTTCCCACCTAGGAATATTGCCACCCGGAAAATTGCCACCGGGAATATTGCCATTTGGGAAAATTTCCCACCTAGGAACATTGCCACCCGGAAAATTGCCACCGGGAATATTGCCATTTGGGAAAATTGCCCACCTAGGAACATTGCCTCCCGGAAAATTGCCACCGGGAATATTGCCATTTGGGAAAATTTCCCACCTAGGAATATTGCCACCCGGAAAATTGCCACCGGGAATATTGCCATTTGGGAAAATTTCCCACCTAGGAATATTGCCACCCGGAAAATTGCCACTGGGAATATTGCCATTTGGGAAAATTTCCCACCTAGGAACATTGCCACCCGGAAAATTGCCACCGCGAATATTGCCATTTGGGAAAATTGCCCACCTAGGAACATTGCCACCCAGAAAATTGCCACCGGGAATATTGCCATTTGGGAAAATTGCCCACCTAGGAATATTGCCACCCGGAAAATTGCCACCGCGAATATTGCCATTTGGGAAAATTGCCCACCTAGGAACATTGCCACCCGGAAAATTGCCACCGGGAATATTGCCATTTGGGAAAATTTCCCACCTAGGAATATTGCCACCCGAAAAATTGCCACCGGGAATATTGCCATTTGGGAAAATTGCCCACCTAGGAACATTGCCACCCGGAAAATTGCCACCGGGAATATTGCCATTTGGGAAAATTGCCCACCTAGGAATATTGCCTCCCGGAAAATTGCCACCGGGAATATTGCCATTTGGGAAAATTTCCCACCTAGGAATATTGCCACCCGGAAAATTGCCACCGCGAATATTGCCATTTGGGAAAATTGCCCACCTAGGAACATTGCCACCCGGAAAATTGCCACCGGGAATATTGCCATTTGGGAAAATTGCCCACCTACGAATATTGCCACCTGGAAAATTGCCACTGGGAATATTGCCATTTGGGAAAATTGCCCACCTAGGAATATTGCCTCCCGGAAAATTGCCACCGGGAATATTGCCATTTGGGAAAATTGCCCACCTAGGAATATTGCCTCCCGGAAAATTGCCACCGGGAATATTGCCATTTGGGAAAATTGCCCACCTAGGAATATTGCCACCCGGAAAATTGCCACCGGGAGTATTGCCATTTTGGAAAATTGCCCACCTAGGAATATTGCCACCCGGAAAATTGCCATTGTAAAATATTTCTTATTTTCATTTATTATGGTTTCTGAAACTTTGTTTAACTTAAAATTACATTAAGGAAATAAATAGAAGAAAGAATACATAAGATAGAACAGAACTTGTTTATGAAGTATTTTTAAAAAACTACATCATAAGAAATACATAAAAAAGAACAGAACTTGTTTATTTAAAAAAGGAACATGCATTTTATATGTAATTGAACGTAAATATCTAATTTTATCATCATAACTGCTGTAGTTTAAGATGATGTTCTTTATTCTGGAGTCTAAATCTTTGTAATTTTTTTTTTTTTTTTTTTTTTTTTTTTTTTTTTTTTTTTTTTTTTTTTTTTTTTTTTTTGTCGGGAAGTGAGTCCCCTCGTTCAAAATGAATTCTCTTAACTGTTGCTAAGCGTTCTTCATCTTTAAGTGCGTCAATTAGTCTCCAGATATTAGAGTGGGCATTACTAACTGATTTATTAAGCGAATTATGGAACTCCTATACGCTGTTATTTGTTCGTGGTAAAGAATTAACTACACAGCTATAGACATTCGAGAAACTTATCGGAAATGTACCTGTAACTCTTCGTCTGTTATTCCTTTTCCCTCTCAAAATTCCTGTGTATGTTGACTCGAAATAAGCGAGAAATTCCTGCGGTATGGCATCATCATCTGACAGTTCTTCGAAAACCCAAATAACATCTTGGGTTGGCACAAAGGCAAGGGCAGAAAAATGTCTATTTTCAAATAAAATTTATTGTTGTTGTGGTATTCTTGTTTAAAACCCAATATTTTTTTCTTCTATAGAACGATTGTGAGAAATGGAAGAAACTCCCATTAAGGAAACTTTTGGGAAAACACCCTTGTAAAACTTCAAAGTCGTTGTCCGACGTTTTTGTATCTTTCGAAATACCTTACCTCAAAATCTGATATGATTTAAAAACTATTTGCTTGAAAAGGGCGTATGAGTGTTTTTTCATTACTTATCTTAAAACAGACGTCTCCACATGGTTCTTCAATTTGAGAAACTTGCCTTTCCGAGGAATGATTTTCCCCCTCGCCTTTCCATCGTTCATTTATTTATTATTATTATTATTATTATTATTATTATTATTATTATTATTATTATTATTATTAGCCAAGCTACAACCCTAGTTGGAAAAGCAAGATGCTGCAAGCCCAAGGGCTCCAACAGGAAAAAATAGCCCAGTGAGGAAAGGAAACAAGGAAATAAACAATATAAGAAGTAAGGGAAAATTGAAATAAAATTAAAAAAAAAAACATTAACAACATTAAGACAGATAATCCATAAATAACTATAAAAAGACTTATGTCAGCTGTTCAAAATGAAAACTTTTGCTGCAACTTTGATCTTTTGAAGTTCTACTGATTCAACTACCTGATTAGGAAGATCATTCCACAACTTGGTCACAGCTGGAATAAAACTTCTAGAATACTGTGTAGTATTGAGCCTCATGATGGAGAAGGCCTAACTATGAGAATTAACTGCCTTCCTAGTTTTACGAACAGAATGGAACTGTCCAGGAAGATCTGAATGTAAAGGATGGTCAGAATTATGAAAAATCTTATGCAACATGCATAATGAACGAATTGAACGACGGTGCCAGAGATTAATATCTAGATCAGGAATAAGAAATTTAATAGACCATAAGTCCCTGTCCAACAAATTAAGGTGAGAATCAGCAGCTGATGACCAGACAAGAGAATAATACTCGAAACAAGGTAGAATGAAAGAATTAAAACACTTCATGTGAACATCACTTTTTTTTCATTTAATATGGATGATATAAAGAAAGTCAGCGTGTTGAGGTACTTGTTTATCTAGCTGGGTTTCGATAAAGTCCAAGGGTGAGTAACATGAAGTTTCACTATGTCTAATTTTTTCATGCCTAGTTTACTCAGAGCCCCTTTATGAGAGAGTGTCCGTTTTAATACCAGTTTATATATATATATATATATATATATATATATATATATATATATATATATATATATATGTATATATATATGGGTGGGGGAGGTTATATAGTAGGGTAGTTCCATGGAAAAAATAATGCAATATTCACTGCCATATTTACCCTTTAAATGCTGAAGGATGAACAATTTCTCTTTTGCTATAACACTTCAACACTTCCGATGCAGAAGTTTTACTCCCTGCTGTCTATCCAAACCTTTCTTTTCCTTCTTCTACCGTTATCTTCTTGCAATTCTGAATTATATAAACTTTAAAAAATAATTTTATCGCCGATTAATTATTTAACATTGCTCCACCACCTCAAAATACTCAGATCCATTTTTTCACCCATGTTAATATTATTATTGCGTGTGCGTATATCCATCCACATTTCTTA